>NW_022196915.1:76199149-76231429 GCF_008632895.1 Mastomys coucha
TCTCTCTCTCTCTCTCTCTCTCTCTCTCTCTCAAACTCCAGACTTCATTCCCCTGCTGGTCTACCCTGTGACTATTCCACATGATATCCCATACCTTTTCCCATTTCCTGTATCTAAAAGAATGTCACCCCCTGCCCCTCCAGACCTCCCCACTCCCTGGGTTCCCAAGTCTCTCAAGGGTTAGGTGCATATTCTCTGAGTCCAGACCCGACAATCCTCTGCTGTATATATGTTGGGGGCTTCATATCAGCTGGTATATGCCTGGTTGGTGGTCTAGTGTCTAAGAGATCCTGGAGGTTCAGGTTCATCGAGATTGCTGGTCTTCCTATAGGGTCACCTTCCTCCTTCCAGCTGTTCACTAATTCAACCACAGAGACCACAAGATCACACCATTGGTTGGGTGTAAATATGTGAATCTTACCCTTTCAGCTGCTTCTTGGGCCTTTCGGAGAGCAGTCATGATAGGCACTTGTCTGTAAGTACACCACATCATCATTACCAGTGTCAGGGCCCCGGACCACCCCTAGAGCTGGATCCCAATTTGGGCCTGTCACTGGACCTCCTTTTCCTCAGGCTCTTCTCCATTTTTGTCCCTGCAGTTCTTTCAGATAAGAACAATTCTGGATTAGAGTTTTTGACTGTTGGATGGCAATGCCATCCCTCCAAATGATGCCTTTTCTTTCTACTGGAGGTGGACTCTACAAGTTTCCTCTTCCCACTGGAGGGCATTTCTTGTGAGGTCCCTCCCTTTGAGTCCTGAGAGTCTCTCACCTCCCAGGTCTCTGGTACGTTCTAGAGGGTCCTCCACCTCTTACATCTGGAGGTTGCCTGTTTCTTTCTGCTGGCCCTAAGGGCTTCAGTCATGTTTCTCTACCCGCAACGGGCAAACAGGACACTAACTATTTTGAAATTGACACTAAACTGCTGAGACGAATCAGGGTTTAAGAATGAATATTGATCTTGTAGAAAACTAGAATTTGGTACCCAGAACACACAATTGATAGCACATAAATTGCTATAGCTCCACTTCCAGGGCATTCAGAAATCTAATTATATTTTAAAAATTAAAGTTTCTCATGGAATATATTTTGATCATATGATTTTTCTTCCCAAACTTCTCCCATATATATTCCATCTTTTTAGTTATTCAACTATATTTTCTTTCTTTCTCAAAAAATGAAAATAAAAATTGGAATCCTAAGAATCAAACAAACAAAACAAACAAAAGAATAGAAAATACACCCTCTCAGAGAAGAAGGGAAGGGGAGATTAGAGTAAGGCGAATAGGTGGAGGCAGTGTTTGGATATAAATTAATTTAAAAAGTAACCAACAAAAAATAATGCAAGAGCATGTGTGCATGCATGTGTGAGAGCACACACACACACACACACACACACACACACACACACACATACACACATACAGATGAAGTCTACTTTGTTTTGGTTAACTACCTCTGGGAATGGATCTTAACCTCGCATATGGTTCATAGTCCCAGTGACACTGATTTTCAGAAAATTGATTTATTTTTCCTGTCACAGGTAAAAATTGCAAAAGGGTCTACCAACGGCAATCTAAGTTAACAATTGAAAATAACTCCTACCAAAAGCAAAATGGATTTCACAGAAATTGGAAAATAAAATATTCAACTTCATATAAAAATGCACATATATGTGCAGGTTCAAGCACCATACACACTCTGTCTCTGCCTCTACTTGTCTCTGTCTGTCTGTCTGTCTGTCTATCTCTTTCTCTCTCTCCCTCTCTCTTTCTTTCTCTCTTTCTCCCTCTCTCTCTCTCTCTCTCTCTCTCTCTCTCTCTCTCACACACACACACACACACACACAATAAAACCAAAGCAGAATAGCTAAACAAACATGATCAATGGAATATCGGTTGGAAGTAAAAGCAGAAGGAGCTATTATAGATTTTACCTTGTGTCAAAGAGCCATAGTACATAACACAAGGTGTTGGCATAAAAGCAATCACATGAGATCAAAGGAAGAGAAGATTCAGAAAGACAAATATCCACATATCTAGAGATGCTTGCTTTTTCACAAAGAAGCCAAAAATACACATGATGAAAAGACATAACTACAGCAAATGACAACGTTCACATTGGATGCTGAAAATTTAGTAATTATATATATAATAATTATATATATATTTATATATGTATGTATATATATATGTTATATAAGCATTTACTACACTCAATTCAAAATAGATTAAGGAAGGACCTCATGTTAAGTGAAGAGTGATTTCCTAAACTTGATTGAAGAGAAAGTAAATAATAAGGATGAAATTACAGGGAAAGGATAGGCATTTCTGAATAGGATTTTGATAGCACAGACATCAAGAACAACCATTAAAATGGAATCTCATGAGACAAATTTCATTCTTTAAAGTAAAGGACAGCATCATTCCAGCAAAGTGGTCATTCTACAAAATGGTCAAAAATCTTCACCAAGACTTTTGTGCATGTGATAATATTTTAGTATCTATAATATATAAAGTACTTTAAAATATAATTTAAAAATTAAATAATAACATTTACAAAACTGTACATAGAATGAAAGAGGACCCAGAGCAGAGGCTCTTTTCCCACACAGGCACAAACAGGAAGGCCAGCCTTGTCAAAGAATGAAACCCATATGCCTGAGAATTCCTCCTTAAAGAAATATTCAATATACTTACTCTCCAGGGAAATGCAAACTAAAAGTACTTTGAGATTTTTGCATCACCCAGTAAGAATGACCAAGATCAGCAAAACAGTTGGCAGCTCATGCTGATGGGGATGATACATGGGAGTGCAAACGTATATAGCCACTAAAGAAATCAGTGTGTTTTGGTTCTGATAAAGCCAGCAATAGAACTATTTCAAGGTCCATTGATATCATCCTTGGGTGTTATGGTGGTTACTCTTGTTACTAATTTGACTGCATTTGCAATTAATGAAACCCTAAAATTAAGAACACCTGGGAGAAACTTTTGCTTAAATTGAATTGAGATGATCCATTTTGTAACTGGAAAAACCCACTGGATCTTTGGAAAAGATAGACACATCTATAATCCAAATCTGTTGAGGTAGAAAGACTCACATCTTATATGTGCCATGCCATGTGCTGTAAGCCTATATTAGGCCATGGAAGACAGAGGTTTTGCTCTTTGTTTTATAACTTTTACATCACTAGCAAGTGTATTCCTTTATTGGCATGTGGGTTTAATTCTTCAGAATCCAGGCATATACTGAATACTATCTGATACAACCATTCTCATGGACTGAATATCCACTGGATTGTTAGACCTGTTTGTAACCAATCATTGTATTTGCTAGATCATAGCCTGTATGGCCCTGGCTGTCCTGGAACTCACTCTGTAGACCAAGGTGGCCCTGAACTCAGAAATCTGCCTGCCTAAGCCTCCCAAGTGCTGGGATTAAAGGTATGTGCCACCACCACTCAGCTTATTTATGACTTCTGTTTACTAAATTTCAGTAATTCAAATTTAAGAAAAAATAGTACTATAATTTAATGTATTTTTGAAGCTGAAAAATATACCTAGCCAGTTAAAATGCATAACCAAGTGATGTGAAGAGAAAAGCCAATGCCTATAAAGCTGCAAGAGAAAATTTCCATAGACAAAATACAGAAATCAGACTCACCCAGCATGTGGATCTTGAGAAAGGATACTGAATGGAGGTCCAAGGAAATTTCATTCTCTGTGGTGATACACTTTATTATTATCTCAATTTAACAAGGCATGACAAGGGTATTTAGGGAGGTTTGAAATTACCTAAGGACAAAATAACTCTTAATTTCTGATTCATGCATTAGATCACTAAATTTAATTGTTGAGTTTAATCTTAGAAAAATTCCCTTCTCCTTGAAGCACCAGTTCAAATAATAGCCAACCCTACCTGTGCTTAAGCAGTGCCTTTAAATTACTCTCTTCTCTTCTGTCATTGCAGCCTTATGTTTTCTCTCAGTGGTGTCAAATGATTTTCTCCCTTATTCAGACCCCTGTGGCAATGCATATAATACACTGTCCACTACATTTTATGTACCATTTGAATAAGATATCAACAGACTCTGTGTTTCACTGGAGCCAATGTTACCCTTTGAATGTTAAATTAAACCCATGTCCTCACATGTTTGAATGCCTAGCCACCATTTCCTGATGCTGTCTTTGATGTTCCCGTGTGTCTTTATCCTGTTTCCATTCCTGTTATTTTTTTTTTTCACTTCAATTAACAGGAATGAAGAGGAGCTTACATGCTTATTCTTTTGAGTCTGTCTTCCTAGGCAATTTTTTTTTTTTTTTACCTAGGATAAGTCTTAAGGACCACTTCCACCAAGAAATCTCAATGCTGAGTTTCAAAGCTATTTAAAAAAAAAATCCTAATTAACTGAAGAATAGAAAATGTAGTGAAAAGGAAAAAAATTAATACTACTCCTTAAGAAAAAATATTCCCACTTGAAGCAAGATCTTGTAGAAAATATAGTTTACCTTTAGTTATTTTATAGACAGTTGTATTGGAGAGATGGGTACAAAGTAATTATTATTTTAAAGAAACAGTTAAAAAATTTCTATCTTCAGTCCTTCCACAGTAAATAAATAATATTTAAAGTAGTATAAAAATATATAAATACTTCCATAGGTGGGAGAGTAGAACTAGAAGGATCAGAATTTCAAAGTCATTTTTATTTATATAGCAAGTTCAAAGCAGAACAAGCTACAGGAGACTTAGTCTCAAAAATAAAGCTGCTTTGGGACTCAGCCTTAAACAGATTGCACATCCTTTTTGTTTTTTTTTATGATTAAACACAAATGTTTGACAATTAAATAATTGTGTCCTTATAACTTATATTAAAACTGCTGACAGTCCTCTGTGTACCTTCAATTATAATTTGCATAATTCTTTCTTAAACAAATATTTATTGAGTGACTATGTTTTACTAGATAGCAAAAATTCATTATTAAACAAAACTTAATTCTCTTAATCATGTGTTGCCTTAAGGAATTTAAATATGCAATTTAAACAAACTTTATTTGGCTATCTAAAATTGCTTTAAAATTTTTTTCTATTATTTTAACTGAGTTTCGATGGAGAAATTCCCTTTTTCTTTTAAGAGAATGTAGAAAATATTTGCAGTTTGTTTTAATGATAATAAAGAACACATTATGAAAAGAAACACACTTCATTTAAGAAGGAATCCGAAACAAAGATAAATGATGTGAGATATAATGAAGATGACCTTGAGTCTAAAGTAACTAACTAAATATTGGATTTTATTCAGAAATGAAGACATAATGCCAGTCTCCTGTATAAAACATGTTTGCAATGATTCATTATTCCATAATTGAGGTCATTGGACTTGTAAAATGTATTATGTCAAGATTAATTCAGTAATGCCATGTGTAACGGCTTTTCATTGTATAGAAGTTTGAATAATACTTTGCAAATTGAATAAAAACTTTCCTCACTCATCTCTTAGCATTAATCATTGAAAAATGAATTACAGCTTTAAAATAAACATCCCTGTAACTTTATGGGATTATATGTGTTCATATGAAGGGAAGGTATACATATTTCATTTTGATGGATACAGTTAGTCATAATTTTAAAGGCGATTTAAAGAAGGAACTATGCAAATTGGTTATAATGAATTATTTCAAAACATTTCAAGATAGCATAATAGTTTAATATAGTATGATTATAAAGTGGTTTATATGATTATCTAGTTTGTATAAATTTCCTCTCTTCCTTCCTTCCTTTCTTTCTTCCTTCCTTTCTTCCCCTTTTTTCCTTCCTTCCTTTCTTCTTTCCTTCCTTTCTTTCTTTCTTCCTCCCTTCCTACCTTTCTTCCTTCCTTCTTTGCTTCCTTCCTTTGTTCCTTTCTTCTTTCCTTCCTACCTTTCTTTTTTTCTTACTTTCTTCTCTCTTTCTTTCTTTCTTTTTGAATTTTAAAGACAGGATTTTTCTGTGTAACAGGCTGAGCTGGACTTGCTCTGTTTACCAGGTTACCCTCAAAGTCACAGAGATCTGCCTCCCTCTGCTCCCAAGTGCATGTCACACTCAACTTTTAAACATTCTTAAATCAAAATTTCAACAACAAGCTAACATGTTTTCTGAACCTAACGCTTATATGAGTTATTCACAATTTAACTTCAAGTTTTCAAATCAGTAGTAGAAATTAACATTTTGACCCTTTGATCAGATGTAATTGTTGTTATTTTGGCCAATATAATTCTAAATGATGATTTCCAATTTCCATCATCATGTCTCAATAAATTTGTAAATTTCTAAATTTTATTAAAATAACACAAGATCAAACTTTGTCTAATATTTTACTATATGAGCCTTTTAAGTGAAGCAGAGATTATTTGAGTCACTCAATCCTCACTGAAGCAATCAACTCTTAACTCATCATGGCTGCATGGCTAAGGCCAAATGAGATAGAGTCTTTGCTAGGATACTTATTTGTCAGACAAACTATTGACAAATAATGAAGTTTCTTGTTTTAAATTACTGGCCTTTATATAGTATGATATAGGGTAATAGGTACATAATTTAAATATTTTTATATAAATATTTTGCAGTGCATAACATTTATAAATCTGTTTTGGAAATTGATGTAAATGCTAGTTGTCAAACTGATGACATGTTATTATAATAAAATTGAAAAATGCTTATCATTCTAAGAAGTTAACATTAAAATGACACAGAAGAAAAAATGATGTGAAGGTAGGTATTGTGTTGGAAAACTAATACAAAAACTATAAAGTTAATGGATAATTTTGAAGATAGCATATGTCCACAAAATTAAAGTATAGTCACTACATATGGACAAACTCTTTTCTTTTCTTCATTATTTAATTAATTTATTCTCTTTACATTCTAATTGCAGCCCCCAGGTTTTCTCTCCTTTAAAGTCACTCTCCCCAATACCTCTGCCCCTACTCTCAGAGAAGGGGAAGCCACACTTAGCTACCACCCTGCCTGGGATATCCAGTAGGAGTAAGAGCATCCTCTCCCCCTGAAGCCCAAGCAGGCAGTCTAGTTAAGGCAATAGGATCCAAAGGGAGGGAACAAGTCAGAAACAACCCCTGATCCAATTATTAGGGGACCACCTAACTACTAAGCTGCACATCTGTTACAAATTATGTAGGAACACTACGTCCAGTCCCTGCATGCTCTTTGGTTGTTGGTTCAGTCTCTGTGAACCTCCCTGGGTACAGTTTAGTTGTCTCTCTACCTCTCCTGTGTTGTCCTTGATGCCTACAGCTTGGTCAGTTCTATTGGCCACTCTTACAAAGGACTCACCAAGCTCCACCTGAGGTTCGGCTGTAGGTTTCTGCATCTCTTTCTATCTGCTGCTGGATGATGTCCCTCAGGACACAGTTATGCTAAGCTCCCTGGGACATCAAAGTCAGTGCAGGACTAGGCACATTCTCTCCCACTGAGGCCAGCCAAGGCAGGCAGGTTAGGGGAACAGGACCTACAGGCATGCAACAGAGTCAGGAGAGCCCCTTCTCTAGTTATTGAGGAACCTGCTTAAAGACCAAGCTACACCTTTGCTACATATGTGCAGGGTCCTAGATTCAGCCTATGCATGCTCTTTGGTTGGTGGTTCTGTCTCTGGGAGCTCTGAAGGGTTCACCTTAGTTGACTCGAATAGTCTTATTGTGAAGACACTACACAGAGGTCTCCACATCTAACAGAGGCCTAATATGTAAAATTTAAAGAATTTAAGAAGTTAGACAACAACAAACCAAATAAAACAATTAAAGGATGGGGTACAGGGATAATCAGAGAAATCTCAAAAGATGAGTCTCTAGTGGCTGAGAAACAAAGAAATGTTCTTTGTCATCAGGGAAATGCAAATCAAAATGACTCTGGGATTCCATCTTAAACCCATCAGAATTGCAAATATCAAACTCAAGGAATAGCACATGCTGGCAAAGATGTGGAGCAAGGTTAACAGTCTAGCATTGCTTGTGGTTGGGCAAACTTGTCTAACCATTCTGGAAATCAATTTGTTATTTTTGTAGAAAATTAGGAATAGTTCTACATGAATACACCTATACCATTCCTGGGCAAATATCAGAAAGATCTTCCTCAATACCACATAGACACTTACTTGTTCATGTATTTTCATAGCAGCTTTATTTAAAATAGCCAAAACCTGGAAACATCCTAGATGCTCCTCAAGTGAAAAATTGATAAAGAAAATGTGGTTCCTTTACACAATAGAATACTACTCAGCTATTAAATACAAGGACATCGTGAAATTTGTAGACAAAGGGATGGAAGTAGAAAATATCATACTGGGGATAGATACCTCAGACCCAAAGAATATGCATGGTATGCATTCACATTTAAGTGGATTAAAGCCATAATGTACAATATACAATAGCTAAAATCCACAGACCCAAAGAATTTAAAACAAGGTAGACAAAACTTTAAAACTGATATTATATATATCACTTTTCAAGTTTTATATATATATATATATTGTTTTTTCGAGACAGGGTTTCTCTGTATAGCACTGGCTGTCCTGGAACTCACTCTGTAGACCAGGCTGGCCTTGAACTCAGAAATCCGCCGTCTCTGCTTTCCAAGTGCTGGGATTAAAGGCGTGCGCCACCACCACCCAGCTAAAAACTGATATTTTTACAATTAGCAAAACTATAAAATTCTTCATTTATATAAATTGGCTGTATAGTAATAGAAGTATACAGTGTCTTTCTAAAGAGAAATACCAAAAATTCCCTCAAACACACACACACACAAACACCATACACAGTACACATTACACACATCAAAATCCACAATTTTTATATACATACATATGTATTCAGTACATATATATGTATACAGTACATATATAAGAATATATGTTGGGATAAATAAAGTAGTATAAAGTTTGTCAATAATCTGAGTGCATATCCAATGTCACGAAATTTTCATTTATACAAAACTTTCTGCTATAGGAAGGAAAAAAGAAATTAAAAAATATTGGTTACCATTCCTTACATCAGAAGCTACTTGGGTAATTTATCAAACCAAAGTACATTTTTCTTGAGTAAGATGAGGTTTGTTAATGGATGGGATGGGGTGTTGTGAGGGAAAACTGAAAAGGAGGATAACACTTGAAATGTAAATAAATAAAATAACCAATAAACAGACACTGTTGAAGCTTTAATTTAACTTAAATATTTTCTGAAAAACTTTCCTGAGTATACATACATTTATTCATATATACAGATTGTCGTCATTGGTTATTCTTTTCTGCATAGCAAAGGCACATGGGAAGTTTATATAATGCAGGTGCCTGACTCTCACTAATAGTTATTCTGATTTAATTGGACTGTTTTTAGCCAGGGAATTAGGGTTTTTAAGAGATTCCAGGTGATAACAAAATGTAGCCAAGGGAGAGACATATTCATCTAACACAACCTTTCTTGTAAATATTATGCATATTCAAAATATTTAAAATCTTTATATTTGCTATATCTTGTCTTTATTTCTGCCCACACCAATGTGCTTACCTTAATATTACTAGCTAGGGATCCTTAAGTCCACGAAGCCAGGTTAACAAGTTTAACACACCTCCAG
Source organism: Mastomys coucha (assembly GCF_008632895.1). NCBI lineage: Eukaryota > Metazoa > Chordata > Mammalia > Rodentia > Muridae > Mastomys > Mastomys coucha. The sequence goes on from NW_022196915.1 coordinate 76,208,773, forward strand.
CATGATCAAGATAGATTAGTATAATTTAAAAGCAGTCGATCACTTCTTTAAAAAAAAATCTCTAATAATTTTTAATTTGCCTTCTTTTTATTCCTTCATGGAATAAAACACCTCAAACTTGATATTTCTACATTCATGTCTGCATAACTTTGATTCACATAGAACTCTATACTGTTTAGTGTAGTTTCTGTTCATCGGAAGCTGTCTACTGCCTCATTAGTATTAAGTACTTCTGTTAAAGTAAGTGTAACAGCCTCTCATGTAATGCTTCCTAAGAAAGCTCTGCTATAGACCTCAAATTAGTGTTATACTTAGGTATTGGCTTAATGATAGCAATTATCACTGATAATAATGTGCCTGTTTCCTAGGAGCTATAGTAGTCTGTCACTGAAGAATGTAATACAGAATTATAATAGTTCATATTATTGAAATAGCCTTATGATCTTGTCAGATGAACTATAACACCTTATGGGACTATTAAGATTGGATTCACATGGATTTCTTCCTATTTACTTAACGAGTTTTAATTTATGTCATGTAAATTTCCGACAATGGCTCATAGTGAGGTCACCTTTGGGTATTCACAGTATTTTATGAGAAGGCTTTGAGATCTGGAGCTTTAAACTTACCACACCTAACACATACACACACACATACACACACACACACACACACACACATACACACACACACACACACACACACACACACATACACACACAATTTACTTATGTTAATTACTAAGAAGCATAAGGGTAATTGTAGCCAGGAATGTACCATAAATGTAATCAAATAAGACTACAAAGACAACAAGAAAATGTAACATCATTGTGAACAATATAACTCATCAGAAAAAGAATAAACAAATACAAGCAAAAGCTAAGGAAACCGTTGAATCAGACAACTAAATGAATATAGGTTCAGCATGCATCAAAAAGGTTCAACTGTTGTAGTTATTTTACTAAATGTTGATTGTATCAATTTGCCTTCTAAATAATTATAGTTATATTCATAGATTGGTGCTGATCTCAACTTTGGTTAGAGACTTTAATTTTACAATGTATAGTGGTAACTTGAAAGAATCATAACTTGTAAGGTTTAGGTATAAGTAAGTATGAGTACTTAACAAAAGATGGTAATCTATGTAAACTCCAATTCCAAGAGAATGTTCCTGAAGAGGAGGCAGAAAGAATGTAAGATTATAGATGTGGTAGAGAACTGTGAAATACTGACTTCTGAAAATAACAAAGGTGTTGAGGATATCACCTGGCATCAGTAATAATTGGCTGCATGGAGACCTGCTCAAGATCAAATTGGATAAATCTCCACCATGTATGCTGGAGAGGCTTATAGGCCACACTAATACCACAGGAAATACTGGCTGTGATATCTGCTCAAGGAAGGAGTGTTATTATCCTTCCATGTGATGTGGCATTAGTAAATTGTTCATGTCCCAGTGGGTAACCTCATTCCATGTGTTCATGACCATTACTAATTAGACTCAAGTAATATTAATACCTTTTAAAAAGGAAGCCATGCATTGGTAGGGAATAGGACCGGAAGTAGGCAAAAAACATCAACAGATATTATAAATATATAAAATAATTAAGGAATAAATAGATGCATAAGTTGTGAAGAGAATGCTGTGTAGAGGAATGCTAAACCAGCAAAATGGTTCCTCAGACAAACAATTACATCCAAAGTCCTTCTAGGTCTATATGATCCCACTGGAATGCAGATATACCACAGATTACAATATGATCTGTCTGGAATACAGACGTTCCCTTAATACACACCTTTAATGTCTAATGATGTGGGTAAGTTAGCTTGTAGAAGGAAACACCTGTATTTGTAAGTGTCCTCTAATTGACATGGAGCATCTGTGTAAGTCTCTGTGTGTCTCTAAATTAGCTGCTTGTTGGGCCTCTCAGAACATAGCCATATTAGCTTCCTGTCTGTAAACATTCCATATAAGCAGTAACAGTGTCAGGCCTTGTAACGTCCCCATGAGATGGATCCCATGTTGGACCTTTCACTGGACCTCCTTTCCCTCAGTCTCTTCTCCGTTTTTGTCCCTGCAGTTCTTTTAGACAGGAGCCATTCTGGGTCAGAGTTTTTGACCATAGGATGGCAACCCCATTCTACGCCCTGCCTTTTTTTTTTTTTATTTTATTTTTTATTTTAGATATTTTCTTTGTTTACATACGAATTTCTCCATTCCCAGTTTCCCCCCCAAAAAACAAAAAAACAAACAAAAACAAACCCTGTTGCCTCCCCACTCCCCATGCCTGCCACCCCGCCCTCTCCCACTTTCTGGCCCTGGCATTCCCCTACACTGGGGCACAGAACCTTCACCTGCCTTTTTACTGGAGGTAGACTCTAAGAGTTCCCTCTTTCCACTGTTGACATTTCATGTAAGGTCTCTCCCTTTGAATTCTAGGATTCTCTCACCTCTCAGGTCTCTGATACATTCTAGAGTGCCCCCCCCCACTTCCCAACAACCCTAAGTTACATATTTCCATTGGTTTTGCTAGCCCTCAAGGCTTCTAACTATTGGGACACTGTCCATGAATGTAACTATATGCTGAGATTTTTGAGACCTTTTGAGAAAACTCCAAATAAACATTACAAGAGTCTTGCAATTGCTGTTCCTCCATAACAGGGTAGGATGCTATGAAGAAACTTTGTTCCCCTAATCCTAGGTGAATCCTAGGATTTCACCTTGAATTACCTATCATCTTATTCGTTATTATTCTGAATGTTGTTTCCAAGCCACAAGTTGTCATCCTAACTGTAGATGGCCTTATCTCATGTGAGCTTGCCCCTGTGCCAGAACAGATTGAGCTCAAGTGAACTTTGCTTAATCCTCAGAATATCTTCAAAATATATATTGGCTAAATATAAGTTAAATAAATCTGCCTAGTGTAGGACTATTAGTCTGCCTCCTTTTTTGTATCCATTCACCCAGGTTTAGGATGCCAATTAGAGCAGTAACATCTAACCATTTTCAATAAGGTACTTTGACTGGTACACAACAAAATATATTTTGCTTATCTAGACTAAATTAAATCTCAGAAGGAATATGTCCAAAGAGAAATGATTGTTCATATAAACTCGATTTTTAAGTACTTAACAGTACCTTATGAGTTCTTAATGCCTGATCAATAAGTAAGGAAGAGATTGGTCCTTGATCCTCTTCATGTGTATCATAATTATGTATAATGTTATTCATAAGAAAATAAAACAGTATCCTAAACTTTTCCCAAGTCCTCAGCTATCCTACAGTCAAACATTAACACTGTCTATCTTCACAAAAACTTTAAGTTCAATCTCTTTCAGGAAAAGATGTTTCAATCATTAAAATTTTGTCTTTCTCTCCTAAATCATTGATATAATTTTTTTCCAATAAGTGAAAACATGCATATGCTATGGTTTCAATATTCACCAAGGCAAGTGGGTCCTTGAAGAATTCTCATCCAATGCTCTTATATCCTTTGTTATTTACTGAACTTTCAAATTATAGCAAAACCCTGAAGACTGGGTTCAATCTGTCTTCTAACCTGTTTATACTTATTGCTGCATTCTGACTCATCACTATTCTCTCATATTTCTTTTCTAAATACAACTGACTTATAGTTCATGGCTGCTCATTATAAACCTTCCTGTTTCTGCATGAACCCTAATACTATGAATAATAGGCTACTCTATTTTATTTTAAAATTGTTCACTCTTCCACCATTTTATTTTTGGTATAATTTATCAAATACATGGACTGGAAAGTAAAATACTTAAAATTCATATTGAATTATCTCATTTTATTTCTTGATTCTTGGCCTTGAAAAAGTCTTTATAGTCATCTTTGACATTATTCTATTTATACATTCCACTCATTCTTCTTCCATCTCTAAATAATCATCACATTTCTTCTCACTATAAAATTATACATCTGTGCAACTTCTCCTTTTACAAGCATATTAATGTTTATTTCTTTTCACCAAAGATGTTTACAGCTATATAAATGTATATAGATGTATAAAATTCTTTAAATAGAAAGAAAGAAACCTTTGGCATATATCCATCAGCTATATACATAACTTTTAAGGTTCTTGTTCCTTTCCCATAATTAGTATATTTTATTCTAACTTATATGTCTACCCTTGCATTTATGTTCAATGTGCAAAATAAATAGCTCTAACAAATTGGTTATAACTAAAGTACTCTAGAAAGTTCCTAAATCATCAACATTTTCTGAAGCAAGTGGCATTCCCATGGGCATAGAAAAGTACATTATCTTTTCTTGATTAGTAGCAAAATGCATCAAGAAAACAAAAGTTGCAAACTCTATAGCTAGATAACAAACCTTTAGTTTTCCACAATCTCTTAAAATAGTATCATGAACTATGTACTGGAGATTCAAGCACATGAGTCTGTGGTGAATATTTTACATTCAATCCATAACATACTACAAGCTCACAGCAGCTCACAAGTATGTCATAAAGAAAACTAAACACAGTACCAGTTCAAAACTTCAAATTTCTACCTACCACCAGCAAATCACTGAAACTCATGTTCAAACCATTCCACAACCCATTGAAAGAGTGACATTAACTGTGACTCCAGCCTTCAAATCATAGCTCTATGAAGGTTTAAGTTCCTTTCAAACCACATTACCATTATTGTCTCTGCTCACCTAACCCACTAATGAGTAAGCCTTTAAGTTCATTTGGTACAATCCCTTCATTTGTAATGTCACTGTACACTTTGTAGACTAAAACTAATTAGTTCACAAGTACAGTGTACATTTTTATTACATTTATTGCCTCACTTACTACTGCTTATCCCTTCATATATTATTGGTCTTAAATCTCCCCACTATGCATGAACTGAGGGTTCAATTTTTGTTCTGCTGCTTCTCCATTCACTTATTAGTTATCTCATGCAGTTCAATAGCCAGAAACATCATTTATTTTTCATGGTGCATGGAAGAGTAAATGGACAGATTTGTGGACTCAATTCTCCATTTTATGTGGATTTGTGGCACTGAATTAAAATCTTTGTGCTTATAGAATTGGTATACCCACTTAGCTATCTAGCTGACATTGTTGATGATTTTAAAAAGGTTTTTAAACAATAGGTATCAAAATTTTATTATGAAATCATGTTATTTATGTGGGTGATAAGTTACAGTAAATTACATTAAGTACATTTGTTATACTAAAATATATTAATGATTGTTTGGAACTACCTTATTAATAGAGCACTTGTTTTGTTCACACTCAAGCATGGATAAAAGTACATAAAAGGAAAGATGTGTGCTTAACAAGAGATCTTAAAATGAGTTAGAGACCAAGAAAACAAATCATAAATCTTTTGCTTCCAGATCCACCTTCAATTTTTTTCTTTCATTATGAAGTGATTATTTTAACTTCATTCTACATTTTCAATTGACTCATAAAATTATCACTTAATTTCAAAATAAGGCATTTCTGGTTTCCTTCCTGATTTATGTAGGAACAACATCTATACATTTTATGATGGGATTTTTTTATATCCTGTCCACATCAGCTTGCACACTGTGCTCTTTATTATTACATGTTTGCTTGAGCATCTATATAATTTACAACTTCTTCACATGAAAAAAATTTTAATTTACAAATGCACTTTACATGACTTTGGTATAGCTTTGTGTTCACTGCACTATTCAGTTTTATTCATAAATGATTCCTATTTATATATACCCCACAAAGATACAGAAAAAGTTTAACTCAAGAGAGAATTAAGAAATTAGGAACTGGGGATACTTCCCAAAAAAGCTCACATCAGGCACTACATCAAAGTAAGCATTTACAAAACATGAGCTCATCAAGCTGTGTCAACAGCTTTTTTCCCTCACCTATTCCAGAAGGCTATTGAAAATCCAGGAGATTTGAAACACATTGATCATTATGTTTGTATCTACATTTTAATGAAATATTTTCTTTGTTACATGTGCACTATCAAAACCAACTCATTGTAATCTATCTTAAGAGATATCTCATTTTCAAAGTTGAAAGTTCTTTTTATCTTAATATTTTTAAGACATTTATTCTTTACTGCAAGAAACCACAACGTATTTATATAAGTGAAGCCTTTATTGATTTGCTAGGGTTATTTCATTAACTACTGTTTTGAATTTCAATTTGATATCATTAAAAATAAGATGTGATGAGTTACTTAATTTGCAACTAAAATTTAAAACTGAAGGTATATTATGATATCAAGGTATTTCATCTTATACTTTGTACAAAGTAACATCATAAAAGCTCACAGTGTCTTAATTTCTAAATGGGTAAGATGATGAAACCATTGTGAAATTGCAGTCTTTTGAGAAGAGTAAATAACAATGCCTAAAGCAAACATTGTTATGTCACAATTATAAGAATAAAAATGTTATATTTCCATAATGATACTTGTTAAATGAATAAGATTTGTGAAAAAGGAATAGACAAGATGTTGAGATAAAGAGTTGCTAAGGTAATGCTTTAAATTTAAAGTAGGATAGAATAATAAAGGTAGTTTCTTTAGTCTGTTTTCATTTATAAATTATGATGGACAGCTAATCTATGTAATATAGGCACATATTTCTCTTGAAGTCAACATGATGATGACATTATTCAGGCATAATTGTCCTAGAGATTACTTTCATTTACAAAGTTTTATGATTTTAATTTTATAGTACACAAAAATATTTTTGTACAAACATTGACCTACAAGTATTTATGAAATTAAGAAGCATTGTAAATATTGCATTAAATAATCTTTATTTTGAATACCTAATATTTCCTGGAAGTGGTTATCTAGAATAAAGAGAAATCAACAGTGTTTTAAGTTTTAACTTTGTTACACTAACTCAGTGCTAAGTACTTTATATGTGTTGTAACTGTATATCCAGGTGTATTTGAAGGCTTTCACAAGTTCAGCTTTTGCTTTAACTGCATTTTCCTTCAGACAAGAAAACCTCTGAGACACAAGAGGTTAAATGAATAATTAGAGGGAAGATGAGACTGAATAAGCATAATCTAAGCACAGACTGATGCTACAAGACATTCTGTTAATGTGTCTTTATTACGACCTTTTTAATGCTAGTATAAGCACACATTTGTTGTGTGCTCAGTTAGCTACACTATTTAAAGGAATCTTTAAACTTAATCCAACACCGATGTTTATCTTAAAGAAACCTTAACTCAGATGTTTCTACAGAATGCAAAGCAGCTTGTAACTTTAGACCCTGAAGTCTACATTTTTGAAGAATTGTGTTGCCTATATTATCATATTTTTCACTATTTTAATGGAAAACATCTAGCTTTCAATGTCCCATTATTTTAAATTTTGTTCACTTAGGAATCTATCAGTACTTAGTCACAACATTTTAAATATTGAAAGGAGCAAAATAAGTGACTTAATACTCTTTTAATTTAAGTACTATTTATATGCTTAAAATGTGTATTATTTCTCCTACCTTGATACAGTAATTCAACTCTCAAATCCTTCTAAGTGTAATACTGTTTTGTACTTTCCAACAATGGATGCTTTTTAATGTATCATATCAATATTTTTGCTCTTCGGAAGTTTACTCCTGAAACCTTTTTTAAAAATATATAAACAAACAATTATGTTCAACCATATGTAATACCAATATATGAGAAACATTGTAAATGTGTGTGAGCTCATACCAATAGAAGGAGTTGTAGAGACTAACTATGGAGCAGAGACTAAAGGAAGGACAATTCAGAGACTGCTCCACCTGGAAATCCTTCCCATATTCAGTCATCAAATCTAGACACAATTGTGGATGTCAGCAAGTGCTGGATGACAGAAGCCTGATATAGCTGTCTCCTGAGAGGCTCTGACAGTACCCAACTAATACAGAAGTAGAGGCTCACAGCCATCCATTGAACTGAGTACAGGGTCCCCAATGAAGGAGCTAGAGAAAGGAGTCAAGGAGCTGAAGGGGTTTGCAACTCCTTAGGATGAACAATAATAAGAACTAACTAGTATCTTCAGAGCTCCCAGGGACTAAACCACCAACCAAAGAGTACACATGGTGGGACTAATAGCTCCAGCAGCATATGTATAGCAGAGGGTGGCCAAGACGGTCATCAATGGGAGGAGAGGCCCTTGGCCCTGTGAATGTTCTATGCCCCTGTGTAGCGGAATGCCAGGGCCAGTAAGCAGGAAGGGGTGGCTGGTGAGCAGGGGGTAGTAGGGAACAGGTGTTTGTTTTAGTTTTTGTTATTTTATTTTTTTTATTTTTTTTTATTTTTTATTTTTTGGAGGGGATCCTAGGAAAGGAGATATTGTAAATAAAGAAAACATCTAATAAAAAAATAAAATTTACTTCTGTAGTATATATGGACATCCGTCACCAGTGATCCTTAATCTTTAATTGTGAAAGAACTAGATGTTCGAATATGTATGATCACCATTTCTATTGTCTTCTTTAAACCATGCATTTAATATTTAATTATTATAAATATTCAAAAATAATATCCAGCACCAGGGTACCCACACAGAGATCTAGATTGATATGAACACATCCAGTCTCATTTCCAGGACAGCGGAACAATGCAGAGACTAGATGAACCCTCCTAGAACACTGGGCCCCAAGGGCAGAGTGAGCCCAAGGAAACACATCCTTCTGACAAGGGGCTAAATAGATGGACTGGGAAAGGGTCAAGTCTGTAATGACAATCAGACCAGTGCCAAGGAGCCCAGACAAGGAGCTAGCCCGAGAGGACTATCAGTATGACACCACAATGCACAAGTGAGACAAAACACTCCTGAGATGACTCCAGAAAGTCTAAGGCCTTGGGTGACATTAAGAAGAGTAAGTGGTGGAGAAATGGAAGAGAAGGAGAAATAGAAGGATGTGGACAAAGTGAAGAGAGGCAGAACTAGAGACTCAAAGCTAGTGAGGAACAGCCTGATATGAGTAGCCAGTGATGTTACCTGGTGGGATCCTGAGCTCTGTTGTCTGGATTCATGATCCTGCAGGTGCAGGGTGTATGTTATCACCAAAGGCCTGGCAGAGGTCCCTAGTCTGGGCTACTGCTCTGGGACATCTGGATGTTTGACGGCTGTACAGAACTGATACCAAACCTCACCTGGGCATTGTAGGAGTGCAGCTCTGAGACATAAGGGCAGGAGATTTGGCTTAGCCAGCTGCAGTACTCCAGAAAGGGGAACCTCACTTTGAAGGAGTCAGGGTGATCCGGTCCTGAAGACGCCAACATGCGAAAACAGTCCCGACCACTCTTCTCCTATAGGGTGGTGTGGATAATGGAGAGTTACTTTGTACCCTGATCACCCCTCGCCTGAAGCAGCTAGGTCTCATGACCTTGCCTTGGGGTCATGAGAACAGAAGTATTGGACCTGTTGTTCACTAGCTGCAACACTTAGAAGAGTAGGCCCTGCCCTTCACCTCTTTAGCCCAGTAAACCTGACCCCAGATATGAGGGATGCTGGTGAGTTATCCCAAAGCTGTGAATGTGGGATACCCAGAGAGCCTCGCCTCTTGTCTGCTGTGTGGTTGCATCTTTGACAGAGAGATCTCCTTCCTTTTAGCCCTCATATCTGCAGGTGAGTTGGACATTTGATACCGGACTCAATAGAAAAGGAGAGCTTTTCCTCCCTTTTATCTGCTGGGCAGTTGTGTAACGGAGTGATGCCCTCCTCCCCTCCTTTGTTCCTTACCATCTGTGGAAACAAGAGAGCTTTGATTTACCAAATGTCTGTCCTATGAAAGGGCTGGTCCTACAGAAGCTAAATTACAGAATCTCTATAACACAGGGAAACAACAGGATATTGGAGAGGAGTCCCAGCAAGGGTCCAGTATTGATAGAGCAGCAGAAGCCAGAGGCACCTTATCAGACCAAGAAGTCATTGTAATGAGTATTTTCTAGCAAAAAAGGGTAGACAAGAGGTTATACTGTGGGACACACTGTGACACACTAAAACTTTCACAATAATATTATTTTTTTCTTCTGTGAGGAGGAAGTTGCAGTGGTGGAGGGGAGGCACAAGGGAAGATAATTTCAGTGAGACTGGGGTGTATGGTGTGAAGCTCACAAAGAACCAAATAAAAGTTTTGTAAAAAGTATAAAACATGAACTGATACTTTTGTTTATTGAGAGCTTCAAATAAGTTTCAAATAAAGCAAATACATTCTTTCCAAGCTAATTTGATTTATTTTTATTTAAGCCTCACACTTCTATTATTTTCTATACTGAACTTTTTATAAGATCATTAAATATTAACTATAAACTCGCCAATTTTAGTTTCTTTGAACTAGTTTATACGTTTTATAAGTGTGGAATCTGTTAACTAGTAGAATTTTTTATATTTTCTCTTTGTCTTTACATTCTTTTATTTGCTTTTCTGCCTGTATTTCATATGCACACACAAATGCAAATACTTATATCTCCATGACAAACACTTTGAAATCTTAACTTGCAAAAATATTTAAACCATAAGTGTATGGCCATAAATGTTATTGGAACATCTACTATAACTCTCATACTCTCTTCCTTCACAAATGGTCTCTCATAGTCCCATTTAAATTCTCACTAAACCACATATTTTCCCTCTATTTTGTGTTTAATGAACTTAATATGAATATTTCATTCAGATTGATCAATATTTCAGAATTATAGAAGGACTTCTCTATTTTTACACACACACACACACATACACACACAGATCATTTTATTCTTTCTATCAATAATACCTAACAACATTCAGTGGGTATATATTTTATTTAAATTGAAATTAAACATTTATTCCCAAATTTCAACTTTATTATGTATCTTTATTATGTATCTACTGCATTTTAAAAAATAACTTCATATAATTAAACAATGAACATAGATAATTTATATTTAATTGAAACACAGAAGTAACTTTCAATTGCTTGTTCTGTTTATGCTAATTTTTTTGTGAGATGATAATCTTCCTTTCCATTCCTCCTGTCAAATTTTCCCAACCACACTCTTTTCTCAAACTCATTGGTCTAGAATTTCCTTACTATGATGTTTTGGAATGAAAATGTATATCATACAATGTTGAAAGTATATGATTTTAAAGTGAAATTTTCTAGTTTCTTTGGGAACCCAGTTGTGTCATGTGATTGATTATTTTTCGGGAAACTGTCTTATGGGAGAATGTTTTGCTGAGAATAGAAACGTCATGTTTTTCTGGAAGGTGCCTAGAAAAAAAGGCATGTGGTGTTTTGCTGGAGCAGACACTTGAAAGGACCTTTGATATTTACAAAGGATACATGTATCATACAAAAGATAGTGTATAACAATGCTCTGGTATTATCTTGTCTTGATACTCTGCTGGTCTTCATTGGGATTTCCTGATTTTGTAAGACTTTCATGGAAAATTCTGACAGTCTCTAAGGGATGAGAGGGACTCTGGTACTTCACATAGACTATCAATTGATAATTCATCTACAGAGGTACACTTTTTATAGGCAGCCGGAACTAAAATTTTAATTTCCTCCTGAACACCCCTCTCATACTTCCTCCTAGAAAACTTAGCCTCATACTTGTTGTAAAGAAGAAATTTGCTCAGGAGATGCTGTGTCAATGGTAGGAGAAAATATATTGATAAGTAAATTTTGATCTGAAAGTAATAAACTGTTCACAGGGAAGGGTGTGGTATGCCAAGCACTGCATTAGGAGATAAGATAAAAGATAAAACTACTGTCCTTATATAAATTAAAGTTCTATAAGTTTTCAAAAAATGTTCATGAAATTATAGAGGAAATAAAACAATAAAGAACTATGAAACAAAAATAGAGTGCTATGAATCACAATGAAATCTACTGTAGTTGAAAAGTTTGAGCTAAAGGTTTGGGGAGTAAGCATTGATGATACCTTGTGTAGACATGAGTATGAGTTCTCAATATTTCTATTAACCCTGAACATTTTCTGTGCCAAATGATTGAGATTACATGTTATTGCTAACATGATGATACCTTAAATATAGGTAAAAGAAAAGATGATTAGGGGATGTAGGGAAAAATGAAAAGCCATGAAGAGGGATCGTGGAATAAACACTCTTACAGTTTATACTGCTGAAAACTCAGATCAAATGAAAGGTCATAAATATTGATACACTAGTAAAGATGATACATTAGTCATTGACAATACAAAAATCTGTGTGGAGTGAAGATAATACAGATTATAGAAAGAAGAGAATAATCTGGAGTGGGAAGAGGTAGAGGCTTTAGAGGGAGAATTGTTGGCTGCTTTCAATATCTGTGTAGTTAAAAATCAAAGTGTGTCATAAAAGTTGAATCATGGGATCCTTTGAGAGGCTACAGTTTTGTGATTCAATAGTCCCTCAGACCATGAATTTACTGTTTTATCAATGGGAGTTCTGCAAATTGTCCTTTTTTAAGCCTGTCATTTGTCTTGTTATGCATTTAGGTTTTTAGCCTTTTGCTATTCTTTAAGTAAGTTGATATGGAAGAAAAAGAAATAGTATTCTTTGATAGACAATTGTTTTTAATTTTCCCCTCTCCCTCCAACCCTTAGCTCCTTACCCCACTTCTCAATTCACAATTGACTTTCACATTGTTAAAATGGAAATGCCTTCTAAACACTTAACCTCATACAGACAGGTTAGTGGAAGCTTGTTTTCACAGGAGACAATGTTTTGGGTTTTTTGTTTTTTTGTTTGTTTTTCTTTTTAGATGTTTTCTTTATTTACAATATCTCCTTTCCTAGATTATTCCCCTCCAAAAAAAAAAAAAAAAAAAAAAAAAAGAAAAAAGAAAAGAAAAAAAAGAAAGAAAGAAAAAAAGAAAATTAAAAAAAAAACCTAAAACAAACCTCTGTTCCCTCTTCCCCTCCCCCTGCTCACCAACCGACCCTCTCCCACTTCCTGGCCCTGGCATTCCCCTACACTGGGGCATAGAACCTTCACAGGGCCAAAGGCCTCTCCTCCCATTGATGACCAACTAGGCCATCCTCTGCTATACATATGCTGCTGGAGCAATTAGTCCTACCATGTGTACTCTTTGGTTGGTGTTTTAGTCCCTGGGAGCTCTGAGGGTACTATTTAGTTCATATTATTTTTCCCCTTAGGAGACAGTGTTTAACCAGCAGCTTAAAATGAATGGGAAGGAAATTTCTCTTCTGGATCTATTCTGTTCTCATGTCATAAAGGATTTTATTTCCTGTGCAAGATCTAACCTACACAAATTTCAAGTAAAACTGGGGAAGAATCCCCAAATTCCCACCAATAACTGAGGAGTTCTTGGCCATTACTCTCTTTTTGGGAGGCTGACTCAGTTCTTTCAAAGGAACTAATTGGCCCCTGCTCCAGAAGGATACATCTATATCTAGCATATAAGTGTACAAGTAACAAGACCTAGTACATAACAATAGACAGAGAGACAGAGACAGACAGAAACAGAGAGACAGAGAAAAAAATAATGCAAGCTAACTGAAACATCCTGTATATATAATGGACTCTGAAAGAGGAAATACAAAAACATACAGGTTTTGTTTGTTTTTGTTTTGTTTTGTTTGTTCGTCTTCCAGAACTTGTGTCCATTACCTGCATTTAGTCCTTCCTTGTCTTCTTATATTTATTATTTTTTTCTTTTTTAAAATTAGATTTTTTTATTTACATGTCATATTTTATCTCCTTTCCCAGTTTACCCCAAGAAAAAAAAAAAAAGAAAAAAGAAGGTTCTATGCCCCAGTGTAGGGGAATGGCAGGGCCAGGAAGCAGGAGAGGGTAGGTTTTGTTTGTTTTAATGTGAGTGACTAACTGTTAACAACTGTGGGTGTGGTATACCTGACATGAATCCACACATAACATGAAGAAGTTGAGAAAAGGTGGTAAAACTTCCACATTGTCTCCTTATCTTTCACTTGAATGCCAACTATGAAACTATCTATTCTCTGGTACTGATTCACTTCATTTTTGAAACATGAACTACTGCCCACTCTCTGAAGTTATTTTGCTCAAGTGAATCCTGCCTCCCATGGCAGATAACCAACTTTAAATATAAAATGAGTGAAATGTGCATATTTTAACAAAGATGAAAGAGACATGTCATCAGTATATTGTGCAGGATGTTATAAAGGCTGTAAAAGAACTAACACTCAAGACAGTCATTTCCCATACATGTCCTTGGGGCATTATCATTTTAGGAGACTCATGATGGTTAGTGTGGGAGTAAAAGACAAAGAGAGGTCATGAGAAAGATCAAATGTTGTGCAGTAAGCTTACTAGATAGAAAACAACCATAGATGTAGTTTTTCAGTTTATTTCTGTTCGTAAACATACTTATGCACTTGCTATTTGCCGTTTGTTCATTTGAAATGACGAGGTGTATTTTGAAATTCTGAGAAGATGTATGCTGTCAAATCTAAGAAAATCTTGGGGGACTTTTGTAGAAATTTTGTATTCCAAAAGAACTATTCAGTGCTCAATTACTTTTAAATACATCATGATAATATTTGAATATAATGGAAAATACTAGATTTATGTAGATGCAAAAAGAGGAAGATGATTTTTGATTACATAATATTCTTTTATCACTTTAGCTGAATGATGATAATTATTACATATTTTGCTATAATTCTAAACAAAGTACATTATTATTGCTCACATAAAATATACACAAGAAAATGTTATTTTCTTCTTTAGGAGAATCAATCTGATTATGACTCAGTTTATGTTATTGATTTTGACACTGTCAAATCTAGCTCTTCACAGGGAAATTAGCTGGTAAATTTGAAACTACACATAGAAGTACACTATAAAGAGAATTGTGCTTGAACAACAATACTAACACACGTCAAGAGGAAGGCTTCTTACTTGCTTGAGGAAAGCAAAGTAATAGTTACATGATTTAGTGAAAAATTAGATTTAATAATTTTAGCTATTACTCTATCTTAAGCCTTTAAAAACCTGTGTTTATTCCTTAACTCTTCATTCACCCTCATCCTTCCTAGGCAGCAGTATATGAAATTGGATTGTGGAGGAACTGAAAATTTCAAAAAGTGAGAATTATGAAAAAATAAATTGAGGACCACAAGGCACAGTATGTGTATATAGAAATATGCTACTATGCATATGTGTGTGAGTGTATATGTGCATGTGCGCGCGAGCGCTTGTGTGTGTGTGTGTGTGTGTGTGTGTGTGTGTGTGTGTGTATGTGTGTGTGAGTTTATCTCAGGCTAAGAACACCAGTGTTTTAAGACATGTGTCATTTCATGGTATTACTGATAAAAAGTAAAATAAAATAGTGGATTTTGTTTTATTAATTTATCAATGACATAGGAGTTTCTACTTAGGTAAGGAAAATTGGTAAAAGGTTATTTCATGCTTTATTTGGTATGTTTTGAAGACAATATGGTACGTTTAACTATCAGTTACATAGGGAGTGCTCATTATCTCTGTTACAATAATAAGGTATATATAAAATACTATTATATTATCATATTAGTTTTCTATCTCAATCCTAGTTAAGATATCACTTAGAATAGTAACATTTTATTTTCTTTTACTTCAGCGTTTCCATTGTTCTTCATGTTCAAGGTTTTCTGAAAAATGATAAATGGTCCCAAATTAATTATTAATGCTCATGTTGTCAATTCCAAATACGAAGAACATTTCACCTCCCTGTCAAGACTATATGCTGCACTGATTAAAATATAGTTGACAGTGAATATTCTAGTGTCTCTCCCTTTGAAAATTGTCAGTTACTCATAATACTATTAAAATTATTATTTCTCTGTAAAATTCAAACAATATTTTAGATTGCTTTTAAAACAAAAAAGAAAATGTTATTTTCTACTTGAGGAGAACAAATCTGATTATGACTCAGTTTATGTTATTGATTCTGACACTCTCAAATCCAGCTCTTCACAGGGAAATTAGCTGCTAAATTTGAAACTACACATGAAAATTGTTTGTATAATATTTTTAATTATTTCCATGTTAAATAACAGTAAATTTGTATTGTATCACAGTGGAAGGGTTATTAGGGATAATATTTAGAGTTTAACTATCAAAAGCATGCTGCTTACTGGTATAATGCTAGTGTAAAACATTGTCTTTCAATTCATTTGTATACAATTTTAGATAATTTTTAATAGTCAATAATAAATTTCAAAATAATCCGAAGTACTGAGATCTCTCACACAGTGAGCCACCAACCAGGCAGAAAACACTAGCTAGTTTGAGGCTTCCAATACACATACAGCAGAGGACTGCCTGGTCTGGCCTCAGTGAGAGAAGATGCTCCTAACCCTCAGGAGGCCCCAGGGAATGGAAACCCCTGGTGTGTGGGGGAGCATAGCATCCTCTTGGAGAGAGGGCAGAGGAGGAATGGGATATGGAACTGTGAGAGGGTAGACTGGGAGGGAATAAAGACTGGATTGTAAAAAAATATATAAGTAATAAAAAAATTATCATTTTTATGTATAAGAATCACTTGTGAATATCTTTATGTATCCTCATTTGTACAATTAGCAGTTTCGTAGAAGTGTTCTCTGAGTGTATACGATTAATAAATTAATATACTATTAATACAATATTACTTTTTCTATGCAATTGACAACTAAGTTAAGACTGACAAGGGAGAGTGTTTTTGCTTTTTGCTTTTTGTTTTTGTTTTTGTATTTTGTTTTTTTGTTTTTTGTTTTTTTTTCGAGACAGGGTTTCTCTGTGTAGCCCTGGCTGTCCTGGAACTCATTCTGTAGACCAGGCTGTCCTCGAACTCAGAAATCTGCCTGTCTCTGCTTCCCAAGTGCTGGGATTAAAGGAATGCACCACCATTGCCTGGCTTGGATAGTGGGTTTTAGAAACTCTCTTTTTAATTTAACTAAATATATGCAAGCACTTTGAGTTTTTAACATTGCCTCTAATTTAATACATGAAAGGCAAAGAATACTCAGTTTTCTGAGTAAACTTATTTTTAATCATATTAATACTGAATCACATAGCAATTAAAGGTATTTTCACAGTTAAAGTCTCTGCTCTTCCTTTTTCCACTATCTTCTGTTTACATTAATTTGTCTCCTAATTAATTGTATACTTCTTTATTCTACTTACTATAGATGAAGTAAGATTGCATATCATAACTACATAAGATCAAATTGAAGGAGAATTTTTACAAATAGTAACTAATTGCTATCTTTTAATTTTCTACTGAAATTAAATTTTATTGTTATTATTACGGCTGTCACTATTACTATTATTAGAAAGATTAGGTTGGTGATTCTCATGTTTTATCAGCTTGCTCTAAGGGAATTCTGACTGCACCAGTTCAAGACTAACATCAAGCAGGAGTCATAAACTCTAATCTTGGTAGACGAAGCACCATCTTTATCTACTTTCTCATAAATATAAAGATAAAATAGAGACTCAGCTGGAGGCACCCTGCAGCAATTATTTCTCCTATGATCCTCACACCTAGATAAGAGGCCACATTCAAAGAGACTTATGCTATCTGAAAGAAAGATTCACAGTATGCAGCCAGCCTAGCTGCATATCATGCTGACATTTCTTACACAGACAGTTTTCAGTGTCTTGTTAATTTAAAAGGTTCTACTTCTTTTAAATGGTTAACTATAAAGATTTCCAAAGTTTTAGTCCAATTTTGCTTTTGTAATCGACATACTCAAAGAAAGAATGAAGGCGTCTAGTTGAGGTGATAATTATACTACTTACCTACTCTGAAAATTCGGAGAATAGTTAACTTTTTTGTCTAATTAAAAGGCATTATAGTGAACGGTATGAAGACCAATAATATTTATTAAGATTATTTATAAATAAATGTGATTCCACGTCCCATAGATAGAGTTTGAAGGTAGAAATAATTACTCATTATTGTTCTCCAGTGTCAAAGGAGCAAGCACTCCATCATTTCTCTCTATGTCACCTGCAGATCTTAATGCAGCTTAGGACATAAGTTTACTTTATTATTTTGCATTCCTGTATTATTAATATTATTATTTATTTCTAAGTAATCACTTTAATCACATATTCATACTGTGATATATATATGTATATATGTAAATTTTCTAAATCTTTCCACCATTTTGCTTTTGAGGAATCTTTAAGTTTTACATTACGTTGACATGAATTTAACTGTAAAATATTATAAAACTATTTTTTTCAATTCATCACATTTGTCGCATTCAATGATATTGTTTTTCGTGTTCTGTAACTAAGCTGTGATTTTAAAAAAGTCATCACTTTTAATATAGAGGCAGGAAATTTCATGCAAACTATCACCTGAAGATAGAGATCTGAAAGTAAGAGGTTTCACCTTCATCGATGAAACCTGGGTATAATCAGATAACTCCTAATTTAAATATTTTTTTTTATTTATGTGGTTCTTCCTACAGAGTTTTTGAAGAGTTATAAGATGTTGTCTTCATTCCTCTAAGAATTTTGTTTGTGAGAGCATATGTATTACTCTCTAAAAGCAGAAAACATAGCAAAAGAGATCATTTTGTCTTTTACTATAGTTAAAGGGTGTCTTCCACACAAGACTAACTCAAAGAGGACATTCAAATATAGGCTAATACCTTTGCAGACAAAAGACCTGTTGAAATTCACATTCTGACACTTCAATTTTGAGTAAGTCATCAACTTTCAACTCTAGGAATGAAGAAAATAATACCTAATTTACATGATGCTGACTTAAAGGGTTTTAGCATTTCGGTAAAATTCAATGTAATTGCAATTTACCTTCTTAAAAATCAATTAAAATAAGAAAACAACTAATAAAACAAACACACTAAGCAGAGAATGGCAAAGGTAGCAGGAGAAGAGTATTTCCCCTCTAATGTTCGTTCATGCTATTAGGAGGCCTCAGCGCTCCTGTGTCAGAGGGAATGGAGAAGCTCTTTGTCCACAAAGGGAGCTTTTTTGAGCACAGAGAAACCAGTTTATAGAGTAAGCTTCTGTTTGTCTTTCTGGTCTATTGGCACTTAGTAAATGTAACTTTCCTTACTGTGTCTGCATTCTGTGTGATCAGAATGAGACTGAGGCATTCTCAGAGCTTAGAACAGAGACAACAGGATGTCATAGGCCATTTGTCTGAGCCAGTTTTACTTGCATGCCACTTTATTGCACAGAGTAAATCATTACCACTTTAGAATTTATTTTTTATATTTTAAATATTTTTTAATTTTCAAATACTTTATTAAAAAGTAAAGGCCACTACTGGTTTCAGAAAGTATTTTCAAAACAGAGTTTTATAAAGGAAGACTTAAATACCAGTCATATATTTAGTGATTCCAGAATGAACAGATTTCAGAGAGTTAAAAACACACATTGAAATCTAAATTCAAACGAAATATTGTTTTTACACATTGGCATTTATTTGTTCATATTTATTTTGTATTCATATTTTTAAGAAATTGATTTATTTTTTATACTCCTATTCCATTCCTTGCCTGCTACCCCTCCCATCCACTCTCTGACTGCTACACAGCACACACCTCCTCCCCAACCCCCTGTCTTGATGGAGACGCAGCAAAACCCCTTATAACAGTAGCGTCTGCTGTCTGGTTGGTGTTCCAGTGTCCAGATCTCAGGGGTTCAGATTAACTGAAACTACTCATCCTCCTGCAGGATTGCCTTTCTCCTCAGCTTCTTTCAGCCTTCCCTAGTTCAACAACAGCTGCTTCTGTCCATTGGTTGGGTGCAAACATCTGCATCTGAATCTTTCAGCTGCTTATTGGGTCTTTCAGAAGGCAGTCATGCTAGGTCCCTTTTTGTGAGCACTCCAAGCCTCAGTAATAGTGTGAGGCCTTGGGACCTCCCTTTGAGCTGAATCCCACTTTGGGCCCGTAGCTGGACCTTCTTTTCCTCAGGCTCCTCTCCATTTCCATCTCTGAATTTCTTTCAGACAGGAAAAATTATGGGTCAGAGATGTGACTGGGACAGCAACCCCATCCCTCACTTGATGCCCTGTCTTCCTGCTTGACGTGGGCTCTATAAGTTCCCTCTCCCTACTGTTGGGCATTTCATCTAAGGTCCATCCCTTTGATTCCTGAGAGTCTCTGACCTACCAGGTCTCTGGTGCATTCTGGACGGTCTCCCCAAGCTCCTATTTCCTGAGGTTGCCTGTTTTTATTCTTTCTGTTGGCCCTCAGGGCCTCAGTCCTTTTCCAATACCAGGTGAGATTC
Source organism: Mastomys coucha (assembly GCF_008632895.1). Taxonomy (NCBI): domain Eukaryota; kingdom Metazoa; phylum Chordata; class Mammalia; order Rodentia; family Muridae; genus Mastomys; species Mastomys coucha. Next base: position 76,228,984 of record NW_022196915.1, read on the forward strand.
CACTCTCCCCCCACCCCAATCCACCCTGTCATCCACTTTCCCTCCCAAGTCCCTCCCTCCCTCCACATTTGTAATTGCTTTCTTCTCCCTCCCAAGTGGGACTGAGGCTTCCTCACTTGGGTACTTCAGCTTGTTGACCTTTTTAAGTTCTAGGGACTGTCTTGGGTATTCCATACATTTTTTTCCCTCTAATATCCACTTATTAGTGAGTACATATCATGTACTTCCTTTGGAGTCTGAGTTACCTCACTAAAGATGATATTTTCTAATTTCATTAATATGCCTGCAAAATTCAGGATGTCCTCATTGTTAATAGCTGAGTAGTGTACCATTGTGTAAATGAACCACAGTTTCTGTATCCATTCTTCTGTCGTGGGACATCTAGGTTGTTTCCATCTTCTAGCTATCACAAGTAAGGCTGCTATGAACATTGTGAAACATGTAGCCCTGTGACATGGTGAATCATCTTTTGGGTTCCCAGGAGTGTTATAGCTAGAAAGATATCAGGTAGATCTATTTCAAGTTTTCTGAGGGACTTCCAGATTGATTTCCAGAGTACATGTACCTGTTTGCAAACCCACCAGCAATAGAGGAGTGTTCCTCTTTCTCCACATCCTCTCCAACATGTGCTTTCATCTGAGGTTTTGATCTTAGTCATTCTGATTGGTGTAAGGTGGAATCTCAGGGTCATTTTGATCTGCATTTCTCTGGTCATTAAGAATTTTGAACATTTCTTTAGGTGCTTCTCAGTCATTCAAGAATTTTTCTCAGTTGTGAATTCTTGGTTTAGATCTATACTCCATTTTTTGATTGAGTTGTTTTGATTTTTGGTGATTAACTTCTTGAGTTCTTTTTATATTTTAGACATTAGTCCTCTATTGGATGTGGGGTTAGTGAAGATATTTTTCCCAATCTGTAGGGTGTTGATTTGTCTTATTGAGTATATCCTTTGCTTTACTGAAGCTTTCCAATTTCATGAAGTCCCATTTATCAGTTCTTGATCTTAGGGTATGAGCTATTAGAGTCCTATTTAGGAAGTTTCCTCATGTGCCAATGAGTTCAAGGCTCTTTCTCACTTTCTCTTCTATTCAGTGTATACAGTTTTATGTTGAGGTCCTTGATCTACATAGACTTGATCTTTGTACAAGGTGACAAATATGGTTCTATTTTCATTCTTCTACATACAGACAGCCAGTTAAACCAGAACTATTTATTGAAGATGCATTCTTTTTTTCATCACATATTTTTCTCTTCTTTGTAAAAGGTCAAGTGACTGTAGGTGTGTGGTTTTATTTCTGGGTCTTCCATTCCATTCCATTGATCAACTTGTCTTGTCTCTTTACCAATACACTTTTTTATCACTATTGCTCTGTAGTAAAACTTGAGGTCAGGGTTGGTTACTCCCTCAGATGTTATTGTATTGTTAAGAATTGTTTTTGTGATTTTCTCTATGGTATCTTTCTAAGGCAGGACCAGTCAGGAGTCACAGACCTCAGAAGTGGCAGGGAAGCTGGGACAGGACCCTTCCTATCTCTGTCTATACCTAGGAGGGACTGCTGATCCACAGCACTCTCTGCCCCTTCCCCGAAAGTGGAAAGACTGTCTGCAAGGTGTGCTCTGACCCAGGGATTCAGGAGGGTGACTGATCCACAGCCCTCTGTGCACAGGTTTTACCAAAGGAGAGCTGATCTCCCAGAAGTGCTTACACACGCTGACAGACCCACAAGAGGAACAAGCTCCAGCCAGAGACAACAAGAACATCTAATACCAGAGATCAACAGATGGCAAAAGGCAAATGCAAGAATCTTACCAACAGAAACTAGGACTACTTGGCTTCATCAGAACTTAGTACTCCCACCACAGCAAGTCTTGGATATTCCAAAATGCCAGAAAAGCAAGATTTGGATCTAATATCATATCTCACAATGGTGATAGAGGAATTTAAGAAGGACATGAATAACTCCCTTAAAGAAATGCAGGAGGACAAAGTTAAACAGGTTCAAGCCCTTAAAGAAGAAACACAAAAATCCCTTAAAGAATTACAGGAAAGCATAACCAAACAGGTAAAGGAATTGAACAAAACCATCCAGGACCTAAAAATGGAAGTAGAAACAGTTGCTGGGGAGGTTGTGGAGAAAGAGGTACATTACTTCATTGCTGGTGGGATTGCAAACTGGTACAACCACTCTGGATATCAGTTTGGCAGTTCCTCAGGAAATTGGACAGAGTTCTACCAGAGGACCCAGCTATACCACTCCTGGGCATATACCCAAAAGATTCTCCAACATGTAATAAGGACACATGTTCCACCATGTTCATAGCAGCCTTATTTATAATAGCCAGAAAATGGAAACAACCCAGAGGTCCCTCAACAGAGCAATGGATACAGAAATTGTGGTACATCTACACAATGGAATACTACTCAGCTATTAAAAACAATGAATTT
>NW_022196915.1:76232290-76257487 GCF_008632895.1 Mastomys coucha
AGAAATCACAAAGAGAGACAACTCTGGAGACAGAAATCCTAGGAAAGAAGTCAGGAACCATAGATGCATAGATACAAGCATCACCAACAGAATACAAGAGATAGAAGAGAGAATCTCTGGGGCAGAAGATACCATAGAAAACATTGACACAACAGTGAAAGAAAACACAAAATGCAAAAAGCTCCTAAACCAAAACATCCAGGAAATAGAGGACACAATGAGAAGACCAAACCTAAGGATAATAGGAATAGAAGAGAGTGAAGACCTCCAACTTACAGGGCCAGTAAATATCTTTAACAAAATTATAGAAGAAAATTTCCATCTCCTAAAGAAAGAGATGTCCATGAATATACAAGAAGCCTACAGAACTCCAAATAGACTGGACCAGAAAAGGAATTTCTCCCTTAACAGTCAAACACCAAATGCACAAAACAAAGAAAGAATATTAAAAGCAGTGAGGGAAAAATATCAAGTAACATATAAAGGCAGGCCTATCAGAATTACTCCAGACTTCTTGCCAGAGACTATGGAAGCCAGAAGATTCTGGGTTGATGTCATACAGACCCTAAGAGAACACAAATGCCAGCCCAGGCTACTATACCCAGCAAAACTCTCAATTACCATAGATGAAGAAATCAAAGTATTCTATGACAAATCCAAATTTACACAATATATTTCCACAAATCCAGCCCTTCAAAGGGTGATAAATGGAAAACTCCAACACAGGAGGGAAACTACATCCTAAAGAAAGCAAAAAAGTAATCTTCCAACAAAACTAAAAGAAGATAGCTACATGAACAGAAATCTACCTCTAACAACAAAGATAACAGGAGGCAACAATTACTTTTCCTTAATATATTAATGTCAATGGACTCAATTCCTCAATAAAAAGACATAGACTATCAGACTAGGTATATAGATAGGACCCAACATTTTGTTGCATACAGGAAACAAACCTCATTGACAAAGACAGACACTACCTAAGAATAAAAGGCTGGAAAACAATTTTCCAAGGCAATGGTCCCAAGAAAAAATCTGGATTAGCCATTCTAACATTGAATAAAATTGACTTTCAACCTAAAGTGATAAAAAAGATAAGGAGGAATACTTCATACTCATCAAAGCTATGATCTACCAAGATGAACTCTCAGTTCTGAACCTCTATGCTCCAAATCAAAGGGCATCTACATTCCTTCTTAAAAAGGGGGACAAAATACCCATGGAAGGAGTTGCAGAGTCTAACAATATATCAGAGACTGAAGGAAGGACAATCCAGAGACTGCTCTACCTTGGAATCCTTACCATATTCAATCACCAAATCCAGACACTATTGTGGATGCCAGCAAGTGCTGGCTGACAGAAGCCTGATATAGCTCTCTCCTGAGAGGCTCTGACAGTACCTGACTAATGGAGGCTCACAGCCATCCATTGGACTGAGCACAGTGTCCCCAATGAAGGAGCTAGAGAAAGGATCCACAGAGCTGAAGGGTTTGTAGCCCCTTAAGATGAAAAACAATATGAACTAACTAATACCCTTAGAGTTATGAGGGACTATACCACCAAGCAAAGAGTACACATGGTGGGACTAATGGCTCCAGCAGCATATGTAGTAGAGGATGGTCATGTTGGTCATCAATGGGAGGAGAGGCCCCTCACCCTGTTAAGGTTCTATGCTCCAGTGTAAGGGAATGCCTGGGCCAAGAAGTAGGAGAGGGTGGGATAGTGAGCAGGGCAAGGGGAGAAGCAACAGTGGTTTTGTTTTTTTGATGTTTTGTTTTCATATTTTTCATTTTCTTTTTTTCTTTTTTTTTTGTGAGAGGAAACTGGGAAAGGAGATATCATATGGCATGTAAATAAACAAAATATCTAGTAAAGTTATTTTTCAAAACTTAAAACCAGCAAACAAAAAAGAATTGTTTTTGCTATTCTTGTTTTTTGTAACTTTCCAGATGAATTTGAGAATTGCTCTTTCCATGTCTTTGAAGAATTGTGTTGGGATTTTGATGGGAGATTGCATTGAATCTATAGATGGACTTTGTAGGCTGGCCAGTTTTACTATGTTAATTCTGCCAATTCATGAACATGGGAGATCTCTCCATTTTCTGAGATCTTCAATTTTTTTTCTTGAGAGACTTCAAGTTATTGTCATACAGGTCTTTTAAGTGTTTGGTTAGAGTTACCCCAAGATATTTTATGTTATTTGTGGCTATTGTGAAGGGAGTTGTTTTCCTAATTTCTTTCTCAGCCTGTTTATCCTGTTTGTATAAAGGAAGGCCACTGATTTATTTGAGTCAATTTTATATCCAACCACTTTGCTGAGGTTGTTTATCAGCTTGAGAACTTCTCTAGTTGAATTTTTGGGGTCGCTTATGCATACTATCATATCATCTGCAAATAGTGACACCTTTATTTGTATCCCCTTGATCTCTTTTTGTTGTCTTATTGTTCTAGCTAACACTATTAATACATATGGAGAGAGTGAGCATCCTTGTCTTGTTCCTGATTGCAGTGGTATTGTTTCAAGTATGTCTTTATTTAATTTGATATTGGTTGTTGGTTTGCAGTAAATTGCTCTTATTATGTTTACATATGGGTCTTGAATTCATGATCTTTCCAATACTTTTAGCATGAAGAGGTGTTGTATTTTGTCAAATGCTTTTTCTTCATCTCAGTAGATTATAATGTGATTTTTTTGTGTTTGTTTATATAGTGAATTATGTTAATGAATTTTATATATTAAACCAACCTTGTATCCCTGGGATGAAGCCTACTTGGAATCACAGATGTAAGTATTACCAAAAGAATGTAAGAGATAGAACATAGAATCTCAGGTATAGAAGATATGGTAGAAGAGATGATACAACTGTCAAAGAAAATTCAAAACATAAAAACCTCCTAACCCAAAGCATCCAGGGAATTCAGGACATAATGAATAGTCCAAATCCAAGAATAAATGGAATACAGGAGATTGAAGATTCCCACCACAAAGGACCTGAAAATGTCTTCAACCAAATCATTGAAGAAAATTCCCCCCACCTAAAGAAAGAGATGGCCATAAAGGTTCAAGAGGCCTATAGAACAGCAAATAAATGAGATCAAAAAAGAAAATCTTCTCATCACATAATTATTAAAACAGTAAATGCACCGAGCAAAGAAAGAATATTAAAAGCTGCAAGGGAAAAAGGCCAAGTAACATACAAAGGTAGACCTATTAGAATTACACCAGACTTCTCAACAGAGACTATAAAAGCCAGAAAAGCCTAGTCAATGGTCATCTAGACTCTAAGAGAACAAAAATGCCAGGCTAAGCTACTGTGCCCAGAAAATTCTCAATCAACATAGATAGAAAAAACAAAATATTTCAGGACAAAACCAAATTCAAACAGTATCTATCTACCAACTTAACAACACAGAGGATCTTGGAAGGAAATCTCCAACACAAGGAAGATAACTGCACCAAAAAAGGACAAGATATTAAGCATCTCACAACAAAGTCAAAAGCAGAGAGCCATAAGCACATAAAGCTACCTACAAAAACAAACATATCAGGAACCAACAGGCATCTCTCTCTCTCTCTCTCTAATATCTCTCAATATTAATGGACTCCACTCACCTGTAAAAAGACATAAGCTAATAGACTAGATAAACAAACAAGATCCATGACTTTGCTGCATATAAGAAACACATCTCAATAACAAAGATAGTAACTATCTCAGAGTTAAAGAATGGAAAAAGATATTCCAAGCAAATGGTCCTAGGAAACAAGCAGGAGTTGCCATCCTAATAGCCAATAAAATATATTTTAAACCAAAAGTTACCAAGCATGATGAAGGACACTTCATATTCATCAAGGAGAAAATTCACCTACAGAAAGTCTCAATTTTGAGTGACTATGACCCTAAATGCAAGAGTACACAAATTCATAAAGAAACTTTACTAAAACTCAAAACACACATTGAGTCTCCACAATAAAGTGGGAAATTTCAACACTCCACTCTCACCAAACTGAATAATTCTCTACTCAATGACAACCTGGTAGAGGAAAAAATAAAGAAATTAAAGACTTTCTGAAATTTAATGAAAATGTTAACACATCATACTCAAACTTATAGGACACAATAAAAGCAGTACTAAGTGGAAAGTTCACAGCACTAAGTGCCCTGGTAAAGAAACTAGAGAGATCTTACACTAACAACTTAACAACACTCCTGAGAACTCTAGAACAAAAAGAAGCAAACTCACCCAAAAGGAGTAGTCGGCAGAAAATAGTCAAACTCAGGGCTAAAATCAACCAAATAGAAGGGAAGAAAATAATACAAAGAATTGACAAAACCAAAAGCTGGTTCTTTGAGAGAATCAACAAGATAGATAAACCACTAGTCAAACTAACTTAAGGACCCAGAGGCAGTATCTAAATTAACAAAATCAGAAATGAAAAGGGAGACTTAACAAAAGAAATGGAAGAAAGTCAAAAAAATTTTCAGATCCTACTATAAAATTCTATACTCAACAAAACTGGATAATCTAGACGAAATGGATGGCTTTCTAGACAGATGCAACATACCAAAGTTAAATCAAGAGCAAGTAAACTATCTAAACAGGCCTATATCACACAAGGTAATAGAAGAAGTTATTAAAATTCTCCCAACCAAACAAAGGCAATGGTTAGATGGATTTATTGCAGAATTCTATCAGACCTTCAATGAAGACCTAATACCAATTTTCCTCAAAGTATTCCATAAAATACAAACAGAAAGAACACTAGCTAACTCATTCTATGAAGCCACAATTCCTCTGATTCCCTAAACCACACAAGGATCCAACCAAAAAAGAGAATTTCAGACCAATCTTGCTTATGAATATTGATGCAAAACTACTCAATAAAATTCTTGCAAACCAAATCCAAGAACACATCAACTAACTAATTTTTAAAATAGTTTTAAGGACTAAGGATGTAATTTGGTTGGTAGAGTGGTTGTCCGGCGTGCACAAAAATCCTGAGAAGCTCTGCCAGTGCCTTACAGATACAAAGGTGGTTGCTCTCAGCCAATAATTGGACTAAGCTCCTCCCCAGTGGAGGAGCTAGAGAAAGGACCAAAGGAGCAGAAGGAGCTTGCAGCCCCAGAGGAGGAACAACAATATGATTCAACCAGTACCCCCAGAGCTCCGAGGGACTAAACCACTTTAGAATTTATTGATAGAAAAATCAAGGACTACTGACCAGTATTTGCTTTGCAATTCTACATTATATACAAATATTATTATTAAATAGAAAAAATAATAAATAGTTATTTGACAATATCCTTAATGAAAGATTAACTTACAAAGCTCTTTGTGTTATTATTTATCCATTTGGGTAAGATATATCATTTGACTATATCACTAAAAACTTATTGTATTTTTCAATATTGTTCAGATAGTCTCATTTTTAAAAAATAAATGTTATTAAAACAAAAGTATTTAATTAAAATTTGTAAGCAAGAAATAAGTCTATAAGAACATTCATTAGACTATTATGAAATATGTATATATTCTCCAGGAACATCAACCGATGACAATGTGCTAATACTGAAATGCAGGGTATGTATATAAGAATAAATCTCTAATGGAAGAATTTGAAGTAAATTGGTAGCACCTTAAGAAATGTGGTTTACTATGTTTGTTACATTTTTCACTTAGAAATATTAAGCTTAAATTTACCCCTTTGTACTCTGTTTCTATGCAATTCGGTGGATGAATGATCTTATACATTTTGTAATTTTTGAATGTCTGACATATTTTATTTAGTATGTTATTTATGCTACCACAAGTAACATTATTTCTTACAGAATTAAATATTCAAGGTGACTGGACACAAGAAAAAAATGAAGATCTTAACATAGTCATACACATCTTTCATCTCAGCATTCAGGAGACAAAGGTACGTAGATATTTGTTTTCTTGGGCAGCAAGGACTACACAGTGAGTTACAGGACAACCAGTTCCAGAGCTAAATAATAGAGAAACCTTGTTTTGAAAAACTGGAAAGAGAAAGAGAAAGAGAGAGAGAGAGAGACAGAGACAGAGACAGAGACAGAGAGACAGACAGACAGAGACAGAGAGAGAGAGACAGAGAAAGAGACAGAGACATAGACATAGAGACATAGACAGAACGATACTAAGATTTCTTAAAATTAGTTCTCTCTTGTTTATTCTCTCCTCTCTCTCTCTCTCTCTCTCTCTCTCTCTCTCTCTCTCTCTCTCTCTCTCTCTCTGTGTGTGTGTGTGTGTGTGTGTGTGTGTGTGTGTGTATGTGTGTTCTAGGAGATATATCCCAGTACTTTGAATTTGCTAGACAAATACTTCATTATGTGCCCCGACTGACTATTGTTTTTCTTGAGTGTGATCTTGTTTCATAGTTTTATTATTACACCACTTACCTCTTTTAAATTTCAACTAGATTTAGAACTTGAGCTTTCTCTAGCACACATGACTGTTGATTATTTCATACTGTTAAAGAATATTTGATACAATTCCATGTCTAGAAAGACCACAAGGAAAAATGGAAAAGGCTGTATCAGTGGAAAAGCTAGTAGACTTTTACTATCTTTATCTGCTTATATATGACATTTCCTTGTTCCCTTAAAAAAAGGTTTATCAGTTATGTTTCCTATTTTTATAAAGGCTATTTACTGACATATCTTTTGAAGAAAAATAAGTTGTCAGAAAAATCATAAGGTAGAGGATGGAAAGTGGATAGTTTTATTATGAGTATGTGGTTAACTTTGGCAGATACACATGCTGTATATCTTTTGGAGTAAGTTATCTACTTATTTCACATAGGAACCCACACGTTATTTTCCCTAAGCTCTTTAAGAAGTAGATAGAATAGACTACTAAAAAGAGTAGCCAGCAGTATTTTCAAATCAAATAGATGTGAGAGGACACAGATACCAAGCCAGTGGTGCCTTTGTAACAAAATAATAAAATGTGTTGAAATAGAAATTCTCACCCTTATAGTGGGTGTCATGCTATTCTGTGGGGTTAAACAGAATTCTCAAAATTTGTCTGGACAACTTCAGTAGAAGAAAGTTATGGTAGGAGCTAACACAGTCTGTTATGTTACGGTGTAACTAAATATTATAATAATGAAATGACATAATTTAATTAGTAAACTGAAAGTGAAATGACATAATTTTATGAAATATCTTCAGAAAGATATGTTATCTCATTGTAATAATAATGTCCAAAAGAGTGATGTCAATTAACATGTCAGGAATGGAACTACTCTAGCTTACTAATTCATGGTAATTTCAACACCCCAAAGCAATATAGGAAACCTTAGATGAAACACAATTCTAATACAGCATAGCAAAATTCAGTTTCCCTAAAGGCCATCTTCTACAAATAGCAACTGGCTCATGTGTTGCCAAGAGATAAAACTGAAAAAGAAGCCGTTATTAACTCTAGGTTATAAGTTATGTAAAAGTTATCTTAAAATATACAATAATGTACGTTAGAACCTCAAATACTGGAAACAACATTCTAAGAGCTTTCTGTCTAAATAATGGAGATTGAGTTTAATAATATGTGAAATTAGACTTACATAGAAAATGGATGATCATGTCTCTTGTATTTCCTATCCACAAATGAGTTGCACCTCAACATTTCTTAATCTCCCTTTAAAAATATATTGACTTACTTTACACACATGAATGCTTTTCTTTTAGATATATATGGGTTCCAAGTACATGTTGTATTTCAGCAGAGTGCCATAGCTGTAGGACATTCTAGAACTGGAGGAGTGTATGGTTTTGAGACAGTATGGGATTGCTGCTATGTGACTCTGGTTCTTCTGCAAGCACACCAATGCATCTAACTCAGTTATTTCCAGCCAACATGTTTCAATATAGGTGCTTTCAAGAAAAGAAAAACCAACAAAAAACAAACAAATCAAAACTAAAAATGTTCAAAGCTTCATAAGTTACCCAAGCCCAAAATGTCACCTAAATAATATTGAGACATGCTGGGGCCCAGCCCCAGCAGTTCTTCTCCCTTGTTGGTTCTTCTTGAGGCAGGAAAGGACAAGAATGCTGGCAGGAGTAACACTTTGTATTACAGAATATTTAGGGTTGCTGTTTAATAATAAAAAGTTTACCTCTCTTAAGTCTAAGATACTTTGTTTCAGAAGTTGACCTGTGTTCTGAGTTCCTCTGAGGCAAGATACTGTTTAGAAACTCATTATCAAACAGCAGGGAATTAAGTAAAGTTTCCTTTATCCTATCTCTGCAGGAACAGCAAGTCTAACTTCCAGCCTTCTAGTTGAAGTCACAAGAAGGTCTTAGCGTTTATTTCTAAGTTCTTAGTTCTCCAAAATGTTTCTACAAAATTTTTCCTCTAAGAAGTTCCCTCTAAAAAGTTCTCTCTGGTCTCTTATTTGAATCTTCCTCTTTCCTCCTGCTCTGATGTAACAATCATAGTACCCTTACCCTTGATACCACTACTCCCAATGTTATGCCTTCAGTTCTAAGTTCTTCTTGAGCTCACATCTGTCCAAAAAGTTCTTCTTGAGTCCAGCGTTCTCTTTGTCCTCAGCACTTACACATCTTTCATAATACATGATCACGCGGTAAAACGTTCACCACAAGTTTACATATAAATTCAAGTAATAAATCAAATAAGTTTACAACAGAAAATGTTTACATGCATATACTTTAAGGGTAATTATCTGCTAAACATTCATCATTTGTCAGTAGCTTTACAATTTCATGGAGAGTTAAAAACCAAAACTTTTCTTCCTAAATATTAGTGAATTTTTGCATAGATAAATCTAGTCAATATTTTATCTTCTGTCCTTGTACCTGTAGTAAATGATATTCCCTTTTTATGACCTTTAGTTAATTAAACAATTAACTGAAGCACCTTTTGGAATGTGTTCTAAGTTGCAGAGGCTTTCTTGCTATTTCAGAAGCAATTAATTCATGAGACTTGCTGGGTTCTCAATGCAGTTCTGACATCAGAAGGGACATTACTAGCAGTCCTATTGTAAAAGAGATTAATATTTACTAATATTGTTTTAGGAATTGTTATAGGATCTTCATTAAGATTTAAGAAATCATTTATTTGTCTATATAACCTACATATATATAACATATATAACTACAAGACAGTAAGTATATCTTCGATGTTCTACTCAAAAGGGTGAAGTAACACACACACACACACACACACACACACACACATATGTATATATCTGGAAAAGCATATTAGTAGCAGGAATCTTTCCTAAAATGAAATACTCCTTTGACATGCCTAAAGGAGCAAATCTTTTGTAGATTTTAATTCATTGTAGATGCACCTCAGGAAGATTACCTGCTAATATTTAGCTTCTCCCAGAAGTCTCCTGGTAGAGAGGGCCCAAAACATGTTTTCTGAAATTCTATGAATGATTATATATTGAGAGCAGATTATGTACTCCTTGCTTTGAAGAAGGTTTTTATGCTTCAGTTAAATAATCTACCTTATTATTCAGTAATTATCCTCACCAACAGACAGAATGATTTTTTTTTCTTTTTAGTATAGAGTAGAGTTCATTTAGGGCATGCAGACAGGAATTAAGAGGGTAGTAGATGCAGAAAAAGGCAGAGAGAAGGAGAGATCAAAGGAGAAGAGGCCAGCCATGACCATGTGGAGAGAGGGGTGAAGGGGATGAGGAGAGAAGGGGAGCAAGAGAGAGGCAAGAGAGGCCCGAGTAAGAGCAGAATGCTTTATAAATGTTAAAAGACCCATAGTATATTACATAGATAAATCACAGAAGTATATTTACATGAGGCAATTTTTACTTGATAAGTTACTTTAGTCCTTGGGTAGCTATTTGCTACAGAATGAATTGTAGCAGCTGTTTTCTATACTTATTGTGGGATTTGTATTTTTCAAAATATTAATAATAAAAGGGAATTGTGCATTTCAGAAAGATACAATAACATTTTTAAAGGCATAGTTTAACAGCTAAATTTATTATAAGCTTTAAATTTATATATAAAATCTTAAGTTAATATTTATTCAGTAGTATTTTGGTCTATGTTGTTTAAAAACCATACTATTTTCTTTCAGTTTAAGGAAAATAATGGATAATATTCAGAGACCATGTGCAAAAATTTATGTTCTTTTGTATCGAAAGTTGAACTAAAAATAATCTTTTAAGGTGATAAAAGATGGAAGTGGGGGTTGTTTATAGCTCATGTATTCTCTTGTTTTGCCACGCACACTTTGCGTGATGGCGGTGGTATTTGAGGCTTAAACTTCAAGGAAAGTTGGTCTCCTGCCTCCGCATTGTTGCCTGGCACCCCAAACTCAGAGGTAGGCCAGATGTCCTCATACTTGTGTGCTAGGGACCCACCAAGATATCATTTCTTAACAGCTAGAAAAAGAAAATTCGGACATTGCTCTCTGACCTTCACCAATGTTCCAAGGTCCTACTCAAACCCTGGCTTGGAATGTTAAACCATCCAAACTAATTGCCTCCAGCATTGTGGGTAGGGCATTAAAGCTTACAGAAAGAGACAGCATAGAGCATTCAGCAGCAGGCAGTCTGCATTCAGCATTCAGGAGTCTGTAGTCAGCATTTAGACTCAATGGCACACAGACTAGAACCAGAGCTTAGGTGGAAGTCCACAGCCCCCCAGGGCCCATAGCGCTTGTGTCGTGTTGGGGGCAGTACAGCACCAGTTGAGATTCAAGAGAGTGAGCATTGGCGATTCAAGCATTGAGCATTCGAGATTCGAGCCTCTACCCTCCTGGCTAGTGCACCCACAGCCCCCCCTCCCCACTCCGGCCGGTCCGAGTGTGCTCGCGCCCAGGGGTGCTGCACCACTAACTCTATTTGTCTCCAGACTGCTCATCACTTGTCTCTACTTTACTAGACTCTATACCTTTTGTAATTTTAAGGTATAACCATAATTTAAACAAAACACAGTTTTAAACATTTCATTTTCTTTAAAATCAATATCAAAGCATTACTATCACATTACAAAGTATAGCTGCCAATTCATACATATGAATGCATGACAGTGCAATTTTGAATACATCAAAGATGCCGTTTTAAATCTTCTCTCTGGTGCAGGCCTCACCCTTGGCCTCACTAAATTTATAAGGGGTAAGAATTACATAAAATATCGTGAAGGCCTGTTTTCCTGGGTCGGTTCATGCCACGTGTTGTCGCTTAACACGACTCCAACCCTGAGTTACCAATTTTAAGCTAATTCTTTATTACCAATATAACAAGCAAAAAGCTGTTGTCCCCTTTAAGAGCGGCTCGTGTAAACACTCAGTCAGCCTCTATCAGCTCTTTTTCAACTGTGCCTAACATCTGGCCGAAGCACAATGGCTTATCAGTTTCTGCTGTACAAATTAAGACTGTCTTTTACCAACTAAATCAAAGTTCTAACCAATTGTTTTCTTCTTTAATATGAAACACAGAACAACAATCATTTATCTAAGCAGCATCCACCACATAGTAAGCAAAGCATAACTCTCAAGGTAGTAATATTCAATCACCACAATTTACAAGATACCAATTCAATAATTTTTAAACCAGATGATAAAGACAATATTTTAACCCAATTAATCTATTTTGTAAAAACCTACTTGGTTGTTCAGGAGTCCCTGACTGCTGTGCCCTGCCTGTACCTGCCACGGCTGCCGAGATGGACTGGTCACAAAATGCACACAAAAAGACCCGTCTCAATCACGAGTGCCAACCTTACTTCAGAAAAACAGACAGCTGGAAATTTACCGAGGTCCTTATTTCACCTGAACTGACATGTCCCTAACCTCCGTCCAGGGAGCCAATGTCAGAATTACCGTCCATCTCATCGCAGTCACAAGGGCGACAAAAATCACAAAACACAACAAAGAAAATCAGACTAAGAGTAACACAACAAGAGCGGCCCAAGCAGAGCCAATTGAACAGGTTTGATGTCCTGGAGAAAACAGACCCACACTCCCCTCGAGGGTTAATGTTTCTCCCCTGGCTTCCCGTGGGGTTCCTCCTGGGCGTCCCCAAGGATCCCCAATCCACTGGGACGTCTCCCAGGGTACTAGTCAGTGGTCCTGACACGTCTGTCGACCAGCCCCCTTCCCCCCTCAAGGAGGGCAGGGAGTCGCTGACTGAAAATAAACTCTACAAATAAACCCTGCCATCTCGGGAAGTGGCTAACTACAAATTCACGGGTTGTAAAACAAGCAAGCAGTTCCTAGACAAATAGAAAACACACAGACAGACAGATGGATCACATGTAGGAACTCACCTCCAAGGGGTCTTCAGAGAGTCAAGGGTGGTCATAAATCCTGCAGATGAGCCCCCAAATGAAAGACCCCCAGAACTGGGGAGATCCTTACTCAAGTCTCGGGATGAAGCGACCACCCAATGACTCAACGAGAGACCGAACTTACTGAAATCACATGAGATTTATTGGGGATACCAGTACCAGGGTCGATCTCGTGACCATGCTGGCCAGAGTTTGACCTCAAACACAGGAAGTAAGGGGTATTTAAAGGGAAAGATCACAAGCTGGGGGCGGGGAGAGGGTTACCAAGGAAACATGACATAAAAACAATGGAAAATTTCAGAGGGACCCAATCCAAGGTATTCAGTTAGGGAGGGGAACATATTCATTCTAGGAATGTAATCTTCATCTACCCGTCGACAGGGTGGAGGGTCTCATAAACCAGTAGACCTTCATTCCTAGTTCCGCCCTCATTGTGGATCATTCAGGAGGGGCAGGTATCAGGAACCAGAGCCCTGAGGCTCTGAGTTAACCAAGTTCCTGGAACTACCTACTTCACATTTTTTGGCTTGTGGCAGAGGTTTTTCATGCCCCCTTTTAAGTAAAGGTTACACACTATACATACATTTCTATTAAATGCCCTCATTTCAAATTCTAAGATTCTCCAGCCTTTCACCACTTCCTGGCCCTGGAATTCCCCTAACTGGGGCATAGAACCTTTACAGGGCCAAGGTCCTCTCCTCCCATTGATGACTGACTTGGTCATCTGCCAAGCACACTTTGTGTGACAGTGGTATTTGAGGCGTAAACTTCAAGGAAAGTCAGTCTCCTGCCTCCCCATTGTCGCCTGGCACCCCAGCCCAGATATGTCCTCTTACTTGTGTGCTAGGGGCCCACCAATATATCATTTCTTTACAACTAGTAAGAGAAAATTTGGACATTGCTCTCTGACCTTCAGCAATATTCCAACATCCTAGTCAAACCCTGGCTTAGAATGTTAAGCCACCCAAACTAATTGCCTTCAGCATTGTGGGTAGGGCATTAAACCCTGGTTTAAAATGTTAAGCCATTCTAACTAATTGCCTCCAGCATTTTGGGTAGAGCATTAAAGCTTACAGGAAGAGACAGCATAGAGTACTGAGCATTCTAGATGCAGCAGTCGGCATTCAGCATTCGGACTTGCTCGCACTTAGACTAGAACCAGAGCTTAGGTGGACTAGGACTTAGATCTATTGCAATCAGTAGCCCCCCAGGCCCAGAGCACTTGGGCCCGGGGGGGGGGGTGCAGCAGCAGTTGAGATTCAAGAGAGTGAGCCTTCGAGATTAGAGCATTCAGCATTGAAGATTCGAGATTCGAGCCTCTACCCTCTTGGCTGGTGCACCCACAGCCCCCCTGCCCCCCGGGACTCCAGCCAGGCCCATGCGGCCAGTATGCTGGGAGCCTGGGGTTGCTGCATCAGTCCAGAGGAGATGGCTGCTGTTTTAGACCCAGTGTGTTTTAGATGGCCTCAAATGTACCTCGACTACTGAGCTGCCAGATTTTTCATTTCTCTTTTGCAATGATTGTAAAAGCCTCATGTCATTTTTGAGAAATATACTCAGACCTTACACCACTCATGTCGAGTCTGTTTGACAAAGCCGAATCCCATGCACATTTGGCCAGAACCCATCTTCCTGTGGAACGAGGGATCCCGTAAGAAACCCCAGTCCGTGGCAGTCATCCTCTTGTTTTGTGCTCGTAATTAATTTCACAAGCATGTCTAGGTCTAAGAGAACACAAGTGGAAATCATGTCAAATACAAGTCCACTTGAATAATCCCAATATGTTTCTCATTCCCATTGAGTCTTAAGAACCAAGTGTTTTGTATGGGTGTTAGGAAATAGCATACTGGCAAAGCCATGCATAAACCTGCTTCTGCATGTTATATTCACTGCTGTATAACTATTTCCCAGGACATGAATAACAACACAAAGAATAAACATTGTGGAAGAATGAACGGGAGAAACTACAAACCTGGCTTGTGTGGCCAAAGGCAAGTGTTATCAGATGAGCATACAGCTGGGGACCCACAGGACGTGCTCGGGGGACATACATATTGCGGGTACTTACTAAAGAAGATAAGAAAGGAAAATATGGAAGGTTCTTTCCCCCCAAGGATTCTGGGGAAGTCTAACCAGGGTTCATTCTGGAGTATCAATATGTTATTTCTGGAGGAAAGAGTATCTGGAGTTATTTAGAATGAAGGAAACTCAATCTGAACTGAAAGATAAAAATGGCATCTTTGGTCAAGGTTGGAAGAGGAAGTCAGCTTCATCTACATGAGATTGTCTCAATGAACTGAGAGTGAGAGTGAGCACATTGTTAACATTGTTACTTAAGCATTTACCCCACTAAAAGGTCATGGGTAAAGACCTATAGGATGTCTCTGAGGCTATATCAGTGCTTATCCTGCAATATTGACCTAAGGTTGATCCCTAGGATGTAGAATGAAGGAGTTAAAAGCTTTCTGATGTTGCCTTCTGATCTATACACACACACACACACACACACACACACACACACACACTCAAACACACACACATGCACTCACGAACGTGCACATTCATGAACATGCATATACACGACATGGACACACTAAACAACATACACACTTACTCACACACATATGTCTGAGCACACATTCACTCACAAATATGCACATGCACATGTACAGAAACCACAAAGAACAATTATAAAAATAAAACATGTTTTTCATTGGTGGGGTATAAGAAAATGAAAAACTTATATGGAAATACTTTAAAATGAGACAGAAGCTCTCAGGTATAAAGAAGAAAATACAGATAAGTAAGATCAAAAACAGATACAATTCGGTATTGGAAAGACAACCAGGGAGAGACTGAGGCAGGAAACAAAAAAAGGGAAAAGTCAGCTTCTTCATAAATCCTGTTCATAATTTCCCATTCAACTCCCAGACCTCATGTTGGCCATCCATTTCAGAGAGGGGTTTTTATTTACCAAAGTGAAGCATTGCATTGTAAACGTGAAAATTTTACCAATCACTTTTAAGTTCCAACCAGTTTTCTAACTAGATGATATCCTGAGGCATTACTAAATAATTGTCACTCTGGGTAGTTCATATCCTCTTGGAGTCATCTGTTTCAAATTCAGTGATTATGCTACATGCTTAACTTCTTATCAAATGTAATTACATTAAGTTTATTTTATAGTTTGTTAAGCCTGTGCCATAATAACTTTTCATCCCTAGATTAATTTCTTTTACGCACAGCAACAAGGCATGCTCCAAGCAGCACAGCTTTTGAGACTGTTATTATGCATGCACAGATGCATCCTGCCTTTGCCAGTGTCTGTGATTATCCACTGAAGAATTCTGCATATAGTCATTATCCACACGAGAGTGTTCTTCTCTATTTTTGCACTGCTCAGGAGTGAGACCTCCTATAAATTGCAATTTATATGTAAAAAGAGTTTATTTTAGGAATGATCATTTTTCAACACTAAGGGGTACATATCTCGGTGTAGTGCATGCATAACTTCTACAGTGCTAATGAGAGTTCTGTGTGTACATCAATAGACAACATTTGGTGACAGACAAAGTATCCAGCCGTGAGAAAGGCATACTCACTTTCTGATCTAGCAGTTATCAAAATCAGCATGAACTCTCCTTTCTCAGGTAAGAACTGCAGGATTGGGAATCCAATTCTGGCCCCTTGGGGAATGTAATAAGAAAGAAAGTCAACCAGGAGAGATCATAAAATATTTATGAAGAGCTCACATCTATATTGTGTCTTACTATGTTCTGTGATGCAAACAATGTAGAGAACAGAACTCATTCATTTAAATAGTGTATAATCTGAAGGAAAGGAAAGAATCTGATATATATATATATATACATATACATATACATATATATATATATATTCTTGTAAATTATACTTTAACAAACAGAATAAGGAAAATGGTTATATTGAAAGCCCATGTATTAAAATTTTCAATGAGCAGTGACAGTTTAACATCACATATATTGATATCTATGAAATAATTAACCAAAAAGTAACACATGACTTGTGTCCAAAAGCTGTTTGATGATATATTCAGGTTCAAGCAAGATGTTCATATGTACATTTCATTAAGATAAAGAAAAAAAATTAAAAGGAAAATCTTTTATGGGCAGGACATTTTCTGTGGTGAAACTATTGTGTATTTAGATTTAAGAAATTGACAGATGAAAACAACCAGTTAAGAAGAGAATCAGTCAAGGTCTAAAATGAAAAGTGAAATATATCATGGATTTTTCTTTACGAGAATTTTTTTTCCTTTTTTTTTTTATTGGATATTTATTGTCTTTACTTACATTTCAAATGTTATCTCCTTTCCTGGTTACTCCTCTGAAACCCTCTTATCCCCACCCCCTCCCTCTGCTGACCAACTCACCCACTCCTGTGTCCCTACACTGGCATTCCTCTACACTGGGGCACTGAGCCTTCACAGACCAAGGGCCTCTCCTCCCATTGATGACCAACAAGGCTATCCTCTGCTACATATGCAGCTGAGCCATGGGTCCCTCAATGTGTACCCCTTGGTTGGTGTTTTAGTCCTTGGGAGCTCTGGGAGTACTGGTTGGTTCAGATTTTTGTTCCTCTTATGGGTCTGCCAAACCCCTTCAGCTCCTTGGATTCTTTCTCTAGCTCCTCCATTGGTGACCCTGTGCTCAGTCCAATGGTTGGCTGAGAGCATCTGCGTCTGTATTTGTCAGGCACTTCCAGTGACAGGCAGGTAGTTCTTCAAGAGAATTTTATAATTACTTAGATTTATTGTACATGACTTGTGGGACAAACTGAGGTGTTTAGGGGTTGATTTTAGAAGAATTTCAGGACTCAAGACTGTGTGAATAAAATTTCGTTCATTGTACATTATATAAATTGTGAATTTTTATCTAGTTGTTTCTCAATGATATATATATGTATGTGTGCATATATATATCATACACATACACACATACACATACATACATACACACACATATACATGTGTGTGTATATATATATATATGTATATATATATATATATAACAAAAATTATAAAAATATGTTCTGCCGGGCAGTAGTGATGCATGCCTTTAATCCAAGCATTTGGGAGGCAGAGGCAGGCAGATTTCTGAGTTCAAGGACAACCTGGTCTACAGAGTGAGTTCCAGGACAGCCAGGGCTACACAGAGAAACCCTGTCTCATAAAACCAATATATATATTCATATATATTCAATATATATTCAATCAGAATCTGACTCATTAAATTATAAATATAGAATTTAGAATCCATTACTTTAAATACTAATTAAATAGTTGCAATTATACTATGAATATTATAACATAAATTTTCAGTGCATGCTTGAACATCATAATACTTCATTTAAACTGTAAAGTTAACTCAGCTAGAGTTACCTGAGGTGGGATTCTCCCTGTTTATTTTTTTTAATTTTATTGAAAATTTAATTCTGAAATTGAAAATGAATTCTGTTCTCTTACAATATATTTGGGCTCCAGTATCTCCTTCCTCCACCTTTCCCAGTTCCTCCCCATCTCCACTAACCTATGGATCCACCGCATTTGTCTCTCATCATAGTAGAACAGGCATCTAAAACATACTAACCTGTTGCAGAAAATCTCCAATTCAAATATGCCCCAGTAAACACAACTCCATTAATATGAATACAAGCTGTATACCTAGACTGGGCAGATCTACCACTACACTACCATCCTCCCCATCTATGAGACCCCTTATAACTTGCAGTTCCTCCAGGCCACATGCTTCTGCTCTGCTTTCCTTCCACCTCCCCCTCGGTTGTCCTCTCTCTCCCACACTTCATTCTTCTCTCTCCCAACTTTCAGATCCACCTTCCCTGTATTTGCCCAACCACTGGATCTACCCTTTATTTTATAAATTAAGGTGGGAAGAAGGTTTACAGGAAATTGCCTGAGTGCTGACTCATTCTTTGTTCACAGCCCCTCACAGGAGAATGGAATTAGCATCAGATTACAAACAGACCCAGAGCTAGCCACAACAAGAACCAAACACAACAAATAAAATATAAAATAAAACACAAAACTATTTCATTGAACTGAAATAAGGAAACCAACAGAAGAAATGGAGGTCCAAGAACTGACACAAGAATCAGAGAGCCACTTATTCAGAAACACTCCAAAGTCTCAAAAAAATACCAAGATAAAAGCTATAATATATACTCAGAGGACTTGGTAAAGAAATTGGCTTCCTTGATTCCGAGTACCTTACTCTCTTAGTGTCTTCCATTCCCTCTGGCTCTCAGGTTCCTTCTGCCTCCTCTTCAATGGTGTTACCTAAGCTCTGAGAGGAGAGATTAGATGAAGAATTCACATTTAGAGTTCTGTGTGCCAAGGCCTCTCAATCAGGATAAAGTCTGACTGTGGGTCCTTATGTCTCTTTCTGTGTGTTGCAGATGGATGTTTCTATGATGATAAATGAATACGGTTTTGATCCACAACTATAAAATATGTTATTAGGAGTCATTGTATTAACACTTTTTTTTTGTTTTTAGGTCACTGAAATTTGATTTTACTCTATGTATCTTGGCTATCTATTCTCTCCAAGTACAACATGACATCAGTAATAGCTCCAGAATTTGGTAACAGCATATGGGATAAATCCCAAGTTGGGCTGGTCTCTGGATGGCCTTTCCTTCAACCTCTGCTCCAATTTTGTTGCATCTGCTTTAGACAGGAACAGTTCTGGGTCAAAAACTTTGAAGATGGATGAGGGGTCCCATGCCTCAACTGGGGGCCATGTCTGGAGGTAGAGTCTTCCGGTTCCATCTCCCCACTGTTGGGTGTAGGGCAGTAGTCTGTTCAGGCAACTTAGGCTCAGTCGAGTAATAGGCCTTGAGTCCTGGAGTCCTAGTGGGCAGTTTCTGCCTGCAGGGTTGGAAGGAGGTCAGCTATAACTCCTAAGTCTTTGGGTCCTGTTTCAGTCACAACCCCTCACAGCTGCCCCCATAGGAGATGTGTGCTCTATCAGGCAGACAATGCCCCATGCTCCCAGCATTCTAGCTAGATCCCAGTCACTTAACCACAGCCAGGGATGCTTTACCCCAAAGACAGATAGCCATATCCCATACAATATAAGGGGCGATTAGTCCCCTTCTCTCTTTCTTGCTCTTTCTCTTCTCTTGCTCTTTGTCTCCTCTCTTTCCTGCTAGTTGTTCTTCCCTTGTTTTCTTGCTCTCTCTCTCTCTCTCTCTCTCTCTCTCTCTCTCTCTCTCCTCTTCTCCTCTCCTTTTCTCTACTTGACTGGCCTATTATCTCTTTCCTAAAATAAAATAATTCATTTATACATTCCCTCCTTTTAACTAACATTCCCTGCCACAGGCCTCAGCAGCAGAGAGAGAGACCCAGGCTGCAGCAGCGAGATACACAGGTCCCAAAGTAGGACATTTCAGCCAAGGTAAACCCCAATGAGTCCTGTCACATTCCAGTTCTCTGTGACTTTCTAAAAGTTCCACCCTCTTTCCACCCCCTGAAGCTGCATATTCCATTCATTCTCCTGACCCCTCTGGGTCTCCTTCCCATATCTAATCCTTGTCCCCCTTTCCCTCCTCTTCCCTTCTCCCACCATGGTCCCTCCCTCCCTCTTCCTCCCATGATTGTTTTCTTCCCCATTCAAAATGTGTTTGACATATCCACACTTGGGCTTTCCTTCTTGTTAAGCTTCCTAATGTGAGTTGTATCATGGGTATTCTGTGTACTTTTTGGCTAATATTCACTAATCAGGGAATATATACCATGCTAGGTCCTTTTGGGTCTGTGTCACCTCACATAGGTTAATATTTTCTAGTTCTATCCATTTGCCTAAAAAAAATAATGATATCCTTGTTTTTAGTAGCTGAATAGTGTTCCATAGTATAAATAAACCATATTCTCTGTATTCATTCTTTGGTTAAGGAGCATCTGGGTTCTTCCCAGCTTCTGTCTACTAGATTAAGTCTGCTATGAAAATGGTAGAGCATGTGTGCTTGTGGTATGGTGAAATATTTTTTGGGTATATGTCCAGGAGTGCTATAGTAGTGTCTTCAGGTAGAATTATTACCAATTTTCTGATGAACTGGCAGATTGATTTGTAGAGTGGTTGTATGAGTTTTCAAATCTTCCAGAAATGGAGAAGTGGGCCTTTCTCCACATCCTTGCCAACATGTGCTGTCACTTGAGGTTTTGATCTTAGCCATTCTGGTTGGGGTGAGGTGGAAATGAAAGGTCATTTTGATTAGTGTTTCCCTGTTGACTAAGAATGTAGAACATTTCTTTAAAGGCTTCTCAGCCATTTTAGATGCCACTGTTCAGAAGTCTCTGTTTAGCTATGTACCGCATTTTTAAGTGGTATTATTTGGTTTTTTGGAGGTCACTTTCTTGAGATCTGTATCTATTTTGGATATTATCCCTGCATCAGATGTAGGGTTAGGGAAGATCTTTTCCCAATCTGTAGGTTTCCCCTTTGTCCTATTGACAATGTCCTTTGCCTTGAGAAGCTTTTCAGTATCATGGAGACACATTTGTCAGCCATTGATCTTAGAGACAGAGCCATTGGTGTTCTGCTCAGGAAATTTTCCCCTATGCCAATGCATTTGAGGCTCTTTCCCATTTTCTCTTCTACTAGATTCAGTGTATCAGGTTTTATGTTCACTGTCTTGATCAACTTGGACTTGAGCTTTGTGCAAGGTGATCAATCAATTTTTATTCTTCTATTAGCAGAACACCAGTTAGACCATGCTGAAGAGACTGTATTTTTTTCTAATTTTTTTTGTCTTCTTTGTCAATATCAAGTGTCCATAGGTGTGTAGGTTTATTTCTGGATCTTCAATTCTATCAAATTAATCAACATGTGAGTATCATACCAATACCTTGCAGTTTTTCTCACTATTGACTTGTAATATAGGTTGAGGTCAGGGATGATGATTCCACCAGAAGTTCTTTTACTGAGAATTCTTTTCACTTTTCTGTGCTTTTTTCATTTTTCCAAATGAAGTTGAAAATGCTTTTTCCATGGCTGTAGAGAAATTTTGGAATTGTTGGAATTGTTGGAATTTTGATAGGGATTACATTGAATCTGTAGTTTGCTTTTGTTAAGATGGACATTTTCACTATGTTAATACTACCTATCCATGAGTATGTGGGATCATTCCATCTTCTGAGTTCTTCAATTTCTTTCTTCATGGACTTGAAGTTCTTATCATATAGGTCTTTCACTTGCTTGGTTAGAGTTACATCAATATATTTTATATTATTTGTGGCTATTGTGAAGGGAGTTGTTTCCCTAATTTCTTTCTTAACCAATTTATTATTTGTATAATGGGAGGCTACTGATTATATTTAGTTAAATTTATATTCAACTACTTTAATGAAATTGTTTACCAGCTGTAATAATTCTTGAGAAGAATTTGTGGATCACTTACATGTGCTATCGTAATATCCCCAAATAGTGATATCTTAACTTTTTCATTACCAATTTGTATCTCCTTGTTCTTCATTTGTTGTCTAATTGCTCTCAATAGAACTTCAAGACCTATATTGAATATATAAGGAGAGAGTGTGCAGCCTTTTCTTGTCCATGATTATAGTGGGATTGGTTCAAGTTTGTCTCTATTTAATTTGATGTTGACTGTTGTTTTGCTGTATATTGTTTTATTTTGTTTAGGCACGTGTAATAAATTTCTGTTCTCTCCAAGTCTTTGAATATGATGTGGTGTTGTAATTTGTCAAAGGCTTTTTCAGCATCTAATGAAATGATCATGTGATTGTTTCCTTTGAATTTGTTTATATAGTGTATTACATTGATGTATTTTTCTATATTGAACCATCCCTGCATCCCTGGGATGAAGCCTATTTGCTCTTGGTGAATGATCATTTTGATGTGTTCTTGGATTAGGTTCCAGAGAATTTTGTTAAGTATTTTTGCATCAATGGTCATAAGCAAAATTGGCCTGAAGTTCTCTTTCATTATTAGGTCTCTGTATGGTTTAAGTATCTGAGGAATTGTGGCTTCATAAATTGAATTAGATAGTGTTCCTTTTGTTTCCATAATTTGGAATAGCTTGAGGAGTATTTGTATTAACTCTTCTTTCAAGATCTTTTAGAGTTCTTGACTAAAACCCTCTGGTCCTGGGTTATTTTTTGGTGGGGAGATTGGTAGGTTTTTAATGACTGCTTCTATTTCCTTAGGGGTTATGGGACAATTTAGATAGTTTACCTGACCTTTATTTGGCTTTAGCATGTAATATCAGTCTAGAAAACTCATCCACTTAATCTAGATTTTCTAGTTTTGTTGAACATAGGCTTTTGAAGTAGGAATTGATTATTTTTAATTTCCCCAGTTTATGTGGTTATGTCTCTCTTTTCATTTCATATTTTGTTGATTTGTATACTATGTCTGTTCTCTTCAGTTAGTTTGGTTAAGTGTTTATCTATCTTGTTTCTCCATATATGGTAATTGAGAGTTTTGCTGGGTTCAGTGTCTTGGGCTGGCATTTGTGTTCAGCTAAGTTCTGCATGACATCCGTCCAATATCTTCTGGCTTTTAGATTCTGTAGAGAAGGCTGATGTAATTCTAAAAGGTCTGTCTTTATATGTCCCTTGGATTTTTCTCTTACCAATTTTTATATTCTTTCTCTGTTCTTTGAATTTAGTGGCTTTATTATTATGTATCAGGAGTATGTTCTTTTCTGGTCCAAACTACTTGGTGTCCTGTAGGTTTCTTGTATGTTTATGTCCATCTCTATCTTCAGGTTATAGAAGTTTACTTCTATGGTTTTGTTGAAGATGTTTTATGGCCCTTTGAACTGGGAATCTTCACCTTCATCTATTCTTCTCATTCTTAGGGTTGTTCTTTTCATTCTGTCCCAAATTTCCTGGGTATTTTCGTTTAGAAGCTTTTGACACTGTATTTTCTTTGACAGGTGAGTCAATATCTTCTATGATTTGTTAGACACCTGAGATTCTCTCTTCTATATTTTCTCTTTTGTTGGTGATGTAGGTCCTAATCTGATTCCTAGTTCTTCCATCTCCAGGGTTGCCTTCATTTATGATTTCTCTATTGATTCTATTTCCATTTTTAGGTCTCAGACAACTTAGTTCAATTTATTCACCTGTTTTATTGTGTTTTCCTGTATAACTTTAACAGATTTATTTGTTTCCTCATTAAAGGCTCTACCTGGTAGCCTGTGTTTTCTAATATTTCTTTAAGGAAGTTATTTATATTCTCCTTAAAAGCCTCTATTATCTGCATGAGATGGGGCTTTAAGTCAGAATATAACTAAAATCATGCTGAAGAATAAAATAAATGCATGAAATCACCATCCTGATTTTAACTTATACTACAGAATTGTAGTCTCCTTCAGATGGCGTCCGACGTGTGGCTTAGACGTGGGAGTGCTTTAGGAGCGGTAACTTATCATGGATACAGAGATTTCTAGACAGATCCCCAGAAATGGGGTAGATGATTTGAGACTTAGGGGTAAGAGCGAAGCATTTTGCCCCTGGGTTGAGGAGAAGATGGGCTTATTTTCTTCTAGAAAATTAAAAGATATGCACTTACAGTCTTATTTATGAGGCAGCCCCATCTGGGTTTCCAGATCTCTTTAACCGGGGCTGGGTTGCAGTTATAGCACTCAGAGCTCTCAATTCTGGCTAGATTTGATGGCGAGGATTTTCGCCAAGATGTCTACAGGAGTTCGGCGGGGCTATCCGCCAAGGGGTTTGGCATGCCAGGTTTCCAGCTGGTTTAGCTGGGGTTCAGGGGGTCAGCGGTAGGCTGGGTACTCGGATTTGGTTCTGAGGGATGTGGACTGCGGTAACTCTAGGCTTAGAGGTAGTCTGTCCCCTATTTTGTTCAGCTCGGTGCTCAGAGCTGCTAGAGGTATATGTTTATGTGTTTTCATGTTACATGTGAGTCGTGTCTCGTGGTGTGAATGTGAAGTCTTGTCTTGTGTCTGTATTACAGAGTGCGCGGGGCGGGTGGCCCGGGTGAGTGCGCAAGAATCCAGCATCAGATCTGCCAGTCAGCCGGTCTGCCAAGCAGGGTCAGGTTCGTGCAGTCCGCAGCTCGCCTGCCCCAGGCTGGCTCGTACAGGACAAGCAGGGGTTATGGCTTACAGGTCCCTTTAGACTACATTTCCCAAACTGCCTTGCGGCGGTCGCTATTATGTGCATGCACAGTTCTCTAGAAAACAATTTATTTCCTACAAAGCACTTTTGTTACTACAAGTTTTTTCTGATGAGATATTAATTTTCTAGCTGGTGGTTTGCAGCCGATCTGGTCAGGCGGTGTGTACAAATACAGAGATTTGGTTGGTGCAGGCTTGGGACCTGCGCTTGCTGGAAATTCCTTGTTCATAGAGAATGATTGCGGTCCCGATCCCCAGTCACAGTATGCGCCCTGCTAGCTTACTGATAGAGCTTAGAGGCGACTAGAGAACAAGCGAGTTTTGGGGCAGGGCGAGAGAAAGCGACAGCGGCCGAGCCCAGGAGCCCCTATCGTTGCACCTGCACCTGCTTGCGTGAGCGTCTGGTTGCCCGCGCCTGCTGGAGTAGGGTACGCACCCGCTGGGCTGTTTGGTGTGGTGTACGTGCAGCCTTAGATGTCTACTTACTGCACAGAATTGATTCCAAAGTGTTTAGGTTGCCTTTAACTGGGAGGCACCTTCTAAACTCTTGGATTAGACGTTTTTTCCTTAGAAATTAATTTTAATAAGATTAGATTTGATGGTTTCCCATTGAATATTAATTTTGCAGTCTGGTTACAAGTACATTTTTTTTAGAATATGTTTTAAGAGCTAATGTCCAGTTACTCTAGTAGCTGGCTTATAGACTAAAGTCCAAGCAGGTCATCTG
>NW_022196915.1:76259007-76259479 GCF_008632895.1 Mastomys coucha
GGAAAAGAACATTCATGGAAATCCACCCCCTCCCCACCTGTCATCCACCCACTCCCCACCTGTCACACGGGAGCTCAACCCCAGAAGATCTTGGAAACTTCCATCTCCCTCCTTCCTCTCCCCCTCTCCTCCAAGATTTTTGCTTTAAATATGGTTGGCTGCAGTAAGTAAATGGCTCCTGACAAGCAATGCTTCCTTGAGTCCTGTCATCTCTCTCGCCCATTCTTTATTCACAGGTTGTGACCCTTCTCGTTCCCCCGAATAACGTGACCTGCAGGCCAGGTCATTTACTGATGTTTTTGATCTTGGTTTGTGTAATTTTCTATGCTCTTAGTGTGCCCTAAACTATTCTTTACAGACAATGGGCCGTCTTTCACCAGAAAAGATTTTCTTTTTTTTCTGAAGTTTTATTGTTGTTTACATGACTAAATTTTGTCTTTTTAGACCAAGGGGGGAAAATCCACTCCCCAGA
>NW_022196915.1:76260571-76264048 GCF_008632895.1 Mastomys coucha
TTGAGTCAGGAAGGACGGAGTCAGTGTGAATTTCAGATCCCTAGTTAACGCACCGCTATGATTCCCATGCAGTATATGTGCTGAGCTAAAATTGCCTTGATCCTGCCTCTTGCTTTGATATTAATAAGCGGTGAACTGTGGACTCCTTCCCCCCTCCTTGTTGCTTGGGAGTGACTTGGTTCTGTAAAGCAGCCCTGACAGGCTGCAAGCTGGAGTTGAGCACCTGCTGTGTGGAGTCCTGACTGCTGCTCCTTAGATCAAAGACTTAGCAGGTCTCATGCTTATGTTAAAGGCTTTCCGGATCTTCCTTTCAAGATATCCCTCCGGTCTGGTGTTAATGGAATTTCTCGTGTTTATGTTCTTTGGGCAAGTTTCGATTTCCTCTGGGTCTGGTTCCTAGCATAACTATAAATGCTGAGTGAATTTCAGTAAAGCTCTCTCTCTTATCACTTCTACCTGGCATCTGTGTCCTTCCTTGTTAACTGTTTGCTTTCCCAGGACCCAATTAACCCAGTTGGTATATTTATCCACGGTCCCCTTCAGTAATAGAAATTGAAGACATTGACATAAAAGCAGAAACATTAATCAATTGAATCAAATTAAAGATCCAGACAGAATTCCACATAACTTTGGGCACATAAATTTTTTATTAAGAATTCACACTAAACAAAAGAAAGCACCTTTAACAAATAGTGGTGTACAAACTGTTAGTATACATTAGAAGACTGCAAATAAATATTTATCCCCCTTAAATCTCAAGTCCAAGTTTGTGAAAGAGATTAACATGAATCCAGATACCCTGAACCTGAGAGAATAGAAAGTAGAGAAAAGCCTTGGATACTTTTGCACAATAGATGACTTTCTGAACAGAACACCAATAGCATAGACACTAAGATGGACAACTTCTAAATGAGACCTCATAAATCTAAAAAGCTTCTGTAAGACAATGTATACATACTGTCAACTGGAAAAGATCATAGCCTACAAATTGGTAAAAATAGTTTACCACCTTTACATCTGACAGAGGGCTAATATCCAAAATATATAAAGAACACAAGAAATTATACATCAACAAACTAAAATAATGAGATGCAAATGTAAACATAATTCTCAAAAGAGGAAACTCAGATGACTGAAAAACACTTAAAAATGTTTATCATCTGTGGCAATCAAGTGAATGAAAATCAAAAGTATTTTGAGATTACATCATTTACCTGTCAGAATGGCTAAGTGCAATATTAGAAGTAATAGCCCATGCTTTGAGGAAGTAGATCAAGATGAACAGGCCCCCATTACTGGTGAGAATGCAAGCTTGCACAGCTACAATGGAAATTAATATGGAAATTGACAATCGATCTACCAGATGCCACAATTTTTGATGGTTGTGCATATACCCAAAGGAAACTCCATCCTACCACAAGGACACATGCTGTGTTCATGGCAGCTTCACTCCTAATAGCCAGAAACTGGGAACAACCTAGATGTCCCTCAAGCAACTAAACTAACAAATAAACAAAAAATGGGTAAAGGAAATGTTATATGTTTACACTATGGAGTATTCTTTGTCTGGTAAAAGAAATGACATTATTAATTTTGCAAGCTAATAGGTGGAACTAGAAAAAAAGCCAAGTGTGAGGTAACCTAAACCTAGAAAGACAAATATGCTATGTATTCACTTATAAGTTCATAGTAATTCTTGAGCACATGATAATGACTCTATGGTCTACAGTCTTTGAGAGGTTAGGTGAAAAGGAGGGCTCTAGACAGAACACATCTATTTTTCTGGGAAGAGGGAACTTTTGCTGGTGGATTTCGAGCAGGTGAGAATGCAAGCAGAGGGGATGATGTCTGAGGTGATAAACTGAAGGTGAGAGTGACAGGAGAGATGTCTGGAATTGAGGAGAGTTAGGGGACAGCGAAATATCTGATGCAGTGGAAATTTCCTAGAATATACGAGGGTGACACTAGTGAAGAGTTCTAGTAATAAGGACACAGAGTATGAATTGGCCATCTGTTGTAGCCAGGGAAGGCTTCGAGTTCTGAGCTGAAGTGGCATTTGGTCATGTTGTCGGCCAAAAGGATCCAGTGGAGATCCTCAAACAACTCAGACCAGTGCTAGGACAGAAGATCACTTTCAGCAAACTGACAGCAGACCCCATTGCAGCAGGACCACTTCTGCATAGCTCATTGAACTTGCATTGGGCTTTCACACTTATGTTCTAGTCTCCTTGGTGGAGAATGGTACTTGGTAACCTACCAAAAAAGAAACGTGGACACCGACTCAGCTACAGAACTTTTGACCTATAATCTTTCTTGCCTGCAACATATGTTGGAGTAATGATGGCAAAGAATTTGTGGGAGTAACTAATAAATGTCTGGTTTTTTTAGGTATATGCCCAGGAGTGGTATAGCTGGGTCCTCCAGTAGTACTATGTCCAATTTCCGGATGAACCGCCAAACTGATTTCCAGAGTGGTTGTATCAGTTTGCAATCCCACCAGCAATGAAGTAATGTTCCTGTTTCTCCACAACCTCTCCAGCATCTGCTCTCACCTGAGTTTTTTATCCTAGCCATTCTGACTGGTGTGAGGTGAAATCTCAGGGTTGTTTTGATTTGCATTTCCCTGATGACTAAGGATGTCGAACATCTCTTTAGGTGTTTCTCAGCCATTTGGAGTTCCTCAATTGAGAATTCTTTGTTCAGCTCTGTAGGGGAATGCCAGGGCCAGAAAGTGGGAGAGGGCGTGGTGGCAGGCATGGGGAAGGGGGAGGCAACAGGGGTTTGGTTTTGTTGTTTTTGTTTGTTTCTTTGTTTTTTGGAGGGGAAACTGGGAATGGAGGCATGTAAATAAAGAAAATATCTAAAATAAATAAATAAATGTCTGGTTTAACTTTACGCATGAGCCACTAGAGGGAGCAAATGCCTTATGTACTGTATGAAGGATCTGGATATAGAGCCTAGATAGCTCAGAGATTTATGGGAGGGTAAAAAAGGAAAATGATATACTACTATACTCATAGACTGGTGCCTTGTCAGAGAGGTTTTCTCTGGAGCAGTTAAGATACAGTGGAGAGACCCACAGGCAGACATTATGTTTAGAGTGAGTCTAAACTGGAGGTCTCTATACAGTCACTCCAATTAGCTTGGGGAACCCCACTGAAGTGGAGGAGGAAAGATTGTAGAAGTCTAAAGGGATGGAGGAAACCAGGAGAATACGGTACATTGAAGACACTTACCAGAGCTTATATAGGCTCAAAGAGACTGAAGTGACAATCAAAGAGCCTGCAGGGGTCTGCCCTATGTTCTCTGTGAATATGCAATGCCTGATAGCCTGGTGCTTTGTGGGACTCCTAACAGTGGGAAAAGACATTTCTCACTCTTTTGCCTGCTCTTTGGACTGTTTTCTCTTACTGTGTTTGCTTGTCCAGCTTATACATGAGGGGTTTGACTCATCTTAGTGTGTGTGTGTGTGTGTGT
>NW_022196915.1:76264058-76309484 GCF_008632895.1 Mastomys coucha
GTGTGTGTGTGTATGTGTGTGTGTTTACTTGTTGTCTTTTGGATGTCTGCTCCTGTCTGAAGGGGAATGGAGGGAGAGTGTACCTGGGACAGAGAATGATGTAGGGATAACTAGGTAGAGTGGAGAGAAGGAAAACTGTGGTCAGAATATATTGTATGAGAAAGAATATTATTTTCAATTTTAAAAAGTTTTTACTTATTATGGCTATAAAACCATCAGTCATCTGTTCTTTTTTCTTTTTTTTTTCTGTGATATTAGGGTTTTTAAAAGCTTTCTTAGAGTAAAACATACCTATATCCATCAGCTGTGTTACAAAACACAGGAAAATAATTGAGGCTATGAATAGGAAATAACTCACTTGGTAGAGTGTTTTCTTAGCACATATAAAGCTCTGGATGTTGTACCCCATTAAACTAGGAATTGTGGTATATAACTGTAATATAAGGTTTGTCTTTTAGTGATATATTTTGATTAATGAAAATATATGAGAAATATTAGAAATTAATTACAGTTAAAAATGTTTATGTTCAAAAAGGAAGGCTTTATAAGTTATATTTTATATTTATTTAAAATGTTTCTCATCCTTAAACCATATATACTTCTCAAACTTTGTATATACTTTTCATATGTTACCTCAATGATATATATTTGATCTACTATATTTTTATGTTCTTCTTTATACTTTTAGTATTATATAAGGTAAATATTTGTCTGTTTCATATTTTATCTTGATATTTCATATTTCTAAGACTTTTTACTAGAATGTCATTCTTTTCACACTAAACCTTAGTGTGCTTTATTAAAATCAAATGTATCTGAATGTATAGATGGTGTGTGTCCTGGACTGTCTCTTGTGTCTTTCAGAATACTGTATTCATTGTGGCTTTTTATGTCTAACAGGTAACTAACATATATATCCATCCTTGTGTTTTGGATGTTAAGACATTGGTGTCTATTTAGGGCCATTCAAAATGATCAACTGAAATTACACTTAATACATTCTAATTTAGACAAGTTATAAGGATAACATTGAAGGGACTCTAGCCAGCTCAAGCATAGCAAACATAGCTCTGGCAGGCCTTGTCCACCTACTCCACCCCCTCCCTTGTTAGATACAGTCCTAAAGCTACCTACCAAGGTGTATTCCCTTATTTGGGCAATTCTTCCTGAGGATGACTATCAAGGTCCAGCTATCTGAATATTGAAGGTCAGCAATGAAAGGCCTCCTTTGACTCACCTAATTAACATGTCCAACTAAAATTAAACATCTCATCCTAATATGAAGTTTTACTTTTATAAACTACCATTTTTCAATGGACCACATATGTCTCCCCTCTATCACAAGACAGTCGTTCATCTCCTTCTCTCTGGCCCCCAATTCTGGGACAAATACCCCTTGCCCCTGCCTCTTGTTCTGTATAGTCCTCTATATCCAGCCTTTGTCTTTTAGTCTGCACTTTTTGTCCCCCTGGGGCAAATAAATCCCTTTTGTGCTGTAAACTGTGTCTCTGAGGTCTTGAACCAATAATCTTTATAGACTTAGAAACTAAAATCTTTATAATCAATTTTGTTGGTAAATAAATACATATATATGTATTTGTGTATATATATGTATATATGTATATATGTATATATGTATATATGTATATATGTATATATGTATATATGTATATTTGTATATATGTATATGTATATTTGTATATATGTATATTTGTATATATGTATATATATATACATATATATGTGTGTGTGTGTGTTTG
Organism: Mastomys coucha; assembly: GCF_008632895.1. Classification (NCBI taxonomy): domain Eukaryota; kingdom Metazoa; phylum Chordata; class Mammalia; order Rodentia; family Muridae; genus Mastomys; species Mastomys coucha. Next base: position 76,265,819 of record NW_022196915.1, read on the forward strand.
TATATATTTGGTTTTGGTGAAAAAATGAGGGAATGAGCAGAGTTTAAATATAATTTTGTTTTTTGAAAGTTTGTTCTGAATATATATTTTTTATTTTTTTCTTTAATTGAAAATTTACTCTTTTTTTACACAATAATTTCTAATTATGGGTTCCCCTCCAGTTTTCCCAATCCTCCCATCTGGATCTATTCCCATTCTGTCTTTCATTAGAAAACAAACAAATAGACTTCTAAGGGATCATAATATGTAACATAATAAAAGATAATATATAAAACACAGATAATACTTCAGTATTAGGCAAAACAAACAAATGGAAGGTAAAAAGTCCAAGAGAAGGCATAAGAATAAGAGGCCAACTCATTCACTTGGGAATTCTATATAAACACTAAACTGGAAGCCATAATGTAAACACAGAGCACCTTGTAAAGAACTGTAGAGACTGCTGCTTTAGTCTCTGTGAATTTAAATGCACTGTGCTCACTGTACAAGCCTGTGTGTGTGTGTGTGTGTGTGTGTGTGTGATTGTGTGTGTCTTTCATTCCCTTTAGCTCTTATAATTTTTCTTCCCCTTCTTTCATGATATCTTAGTTAAGGTTTTACTGCTATGAATAGACACCATGAACAAGGCAATTCTTCTAAGGACAACATTTTAATTGGGGTTGGCTAACAGATTCAGAGGTTTAGTCCACTATCATCAAAGCTCTGCAGTGTTCAAAAACGCATGGTGTAGGAAGAGCTGAGAGTTCTACATCTTGTTCTGAAGGCAAAAAGGAGAAGACAGACTTCCAGGCTGCTAGGATGTGAGTATTAAAGCGCACACCCACAGTGACCCACTCACCCAACCAAAGCCCACACCCACAGTGACACACTCACCCAAACAAAGATACACCTCCTAATAGTGTCACTCCCTGGACTAAGCATATTCAAACCCTCACACATCCTATTCCATGAATTTTGAGGGATGGGGTTTGATGGAGATATCCAGCTTAGTGATCAAAGTTCCAAGGTTTCTCACTCTCTAGATAATGTTTGGGTATAAATCTTTGTATTTTTCCCATCTGCTGCCAGAGAAAGCTTCACTAATAATAGCTGAATAAGGCACTGGCTGATAAATGTAGGAAAATGTCATTAGGAGTCATTTCATCACTATACTTCTTTAGACGATTAGTATTTGGTTTTACATGAGATCCCTGGGTTCTTAGCCACTCTAGCAGTTTCTGGTTTGTGGGATCCATCACATGAAGTGGACCTTAAGTCAGATCAGTTGGTTATTCTCAGAGTTTGTGACCACTATTGCCCTAGCACATCTTTCCATTAGGACAGCATTGTAGATCACAGGGTTTGTGGATGGCTCAGTGCTTGTTTCTCTTTCGTTAGCTTGAAGAGTACGATCCTCTTCCAAAAGTGCTAGACCATAGAAATGAAGGCTCTATGTAGGCACCAGGTTCACTTCTCCATGTTCTATGAGCTGTGTAATTGTCATGTTCAGCAGTGGAGTCATGTTAAAACTCTGTGTAGAACAACATATGTTCTTGGCAACCACCTGATTGGTTCAGAGATTCCAATGGGACCCATTTGTCCAAGAAGACAATTAGACGTGTCATATTCTGGTCTGGAAGTTTTAGTGGCGAGAGATGAGTAGTTGGGACTCTGTCTCCCCCATGATGTTGATTTCATTTAGATTGCCTCCTTATAGGTATACATATTAGGAAGATTCTACTCTAATAGGCTTCAATGTTATTTCTAAAGTTTCCATGAGTTTTACCTATCTCTTTCAGTATTCTCTCCCTCAACACCTCTGTCCTTCCTTACCCCATTGGTTCCTCTTATTCCAGCTCCACTCCACCCATATATCAATAACTTTGTCTTCTATTTCCTTTTCCTACTAGATCTACCTGTACACTATAGTATGTTACTCTGCACCAAACTCTGGTTCTATGGTCTATATGTTGGTTATCATTAGTGTAACAGCTAATAGCCACACATAAGTGACTAAAAACCATTTATCTGTCTAGAATACCTCATTTAGGATGATTTTTTTTCTAGTTCCATCTATTTGCCTGTAAATATTATGATGTTATTCTCTTTTTAATTTTAATTTTTATTTATTCATTTTGAATTATTCACTTTTTTATCTGGCTCACTGCCCCCTCCCTCCCTGTCACTCCTTCTCATAATCCTTCCCCAAACCCCTCCAGTTCTCTTAGCAGCAGGCTCTCTTCCCCTCCCCCCTTGCATATAAAGTGTCTGTGGGGCTAGGAGCCTCCTGTACCACAGAGACTACCCCAAAAGCTGTTGCCTCTGTGTCTGTTATGTTTTCCAAGCTGGGCTGTCTTATCTGGTCTTAGGGGAGATGTTATTTTCTTAAGCGCTGAGAAGTATATCCATTGATAAAATGAACCCCATTTTCTTTATCCATTCTTCTGTTGAGGGAGATACAGGTTGTTTCCAATTCCTGGCTATGACAAGTAGAACAATAGGAAACAGAGGTAAGTAATTGTCTGGGATAAAATGAACCACTCTTTGGATATATGTCCAAAAATAGTGTTATTGGATCTTATGGTGGACCAGTTCCCATCCTCCTGAAAATTAAAGTTAATGCAGAATTTTGCATGCCCATCAGCAACAACTGAATGTTCCATATATATGTATGTGTGTGTGTGTGTGTGTGTGTGTGTGTGTGTGTGTATGTGTGTGCTGTGAAGGTTTCTTTTTAAATTACTGTGATCATTTATTCATATTATTTTGTATCCAACTACATCTTATGTTTTCCTTACTAATTGTTATTTAATAATACTTACATAATCTTATTACCAGTTAGTGATAGCAGCTGGGATTTATTTCTACCTATAAAAACTTTATAAAATAGATATATACATACATAGAATATATATAATGCACTAGTGTATAGATATACTACATAAAAGAGTACATAAAGGATGCTTATTTTACTTATTTATTATTTAAATAATTAAATTTTAATTATTTATTATGTCATCATCAGAATATTAATAGATATATTATAAATTCAGTTGTGATGATATGTATACATGAACATCAGCAAAACTTTATCATTGTTTGTGGTATGACACGTGTGTGAATTGTGTATATCTAATGTAATATCAAGAAAATGTTTCATAACTAAAATTGCCTCTTTTTATTCTATGGTCTATCAGGCCATAATTAACATCTCAATATCTGATGAATGTAGGTGTAATGTTATTATTCACTATATAGAGGTTATCCTTCTATTACTCAAATGTTAATTTCTATGCCACCATATCCAGTTGTAATCTGGCAATGGCATTATAAATCTTATTCTAAGAATCTCCCATGTCAATGTTACATAAATGTTGCTCCCCATTTACTCTCTTAATTGGCAAGAAAACCTAATCAGCCAATCTCTGAGCAGTAGAGAGCAGAGTGCTGTACTTCCAATCTAGTCAGGTAAGGGGTAGAAAAAAGGAAGAAAAGAGAATTCTCCATGAGGAAAAGGTCTAGGAGACACCATGGGAATATCTGTGGAAGAGCGAGAGCCAGATCAATATTAACTGCAAGTATATTGGGGATTTTGACTGAGAGGTATCCAGATTAGCTTAATAGGTTATAATAAACTAATAATGGTTCAACTATTGCACAATAAAGTTTGATTAAATAAATGTCATAGTCCCTGTCTCATTTATTTGGTAATAGGTGGGGATAAAAAAAATATCACCTTTAAAAGTACACAAACATGGTTTCACATGAGAAGGTTAAGCTGCTCCATGACTGGCTTCAAATCCACAGTGCAGGACTGGGCAAGTCCCAGCAAGTGCATACCACAGAAAGTGACCTGAGGCAAGGACAATGGGTCATGCTGGACTTCTGCAGAACACTTTGTGTTTATATAATATTTAAGTCCAGAGTATCATTCTTCAGTAAATCATGTATCTCAACACACATGGATTCTGATGAAAAGAGAAAATATGGTTACTTAGCAACTGAAGTTTCTTAGGTAGTTCAGGCCTCCATGAATAAATTTCACCCTCAACCCCACTGAGCAACACCCCAGGTGCACCAAAGCCCTTGGCCAGTTGCAAAATAGTATCCAAAACCCCAGAGAAACAAAGAGAGATAATTCTTTTAAGAAATCCGTTCTGAATAAAAACACTTCCTCTTCAACAAAGGCAAATTTTCAAAACCAGACACAATTTCCTAGGTAGAGGGGAGGATGAATCTCTTTGAGAACGGGCTCATGCTGGCCTGAGGAGCCAACCCCTGTGGGTCCAACAACTTCCCAGGGCAGTGGAAGAATAAGATCTGGTCAGGGAGCTCTTGGGAGGTAGAAATGCCTTGCTCTGTGAACAAAAAACAAAGTGGCATAACCAAACACAAACTTGTGAGAACTGGACAGAAAATGGGGAAATTGGAGACACCCCATGAAGATTCCTAGGATTCAGACTCTGGAGAGCAGCGTCCAGCACCATCAGAGTGCAGATCTATCTTTATTGTTCAGTACAGTAGACTGATAGACAATTTTTGAGGATAAGTTTGCAGTTCCATAATCAAGGACCAAACTGTCCTGTGGAATTTAATTCACTTGCCCATGACACTGTAGGGAGAGAATCAGTCATGGTGGTGGTGGGGAGGGATGGTTCTTGCCAAAAAAAGGAGGTAGGGTAGCAACCATAACCCTGTCCTCAGGTCCTTTCTCAGGTCCTTTGTTCTGTCTCAAGGGAGCCACCTTAGATCATGTGGCATGTATGGCATATATGGCAGGTAAGGATTCCTGGAGCAATCCAGGAGCCTATGGTACCTTGCTTTCCATCCTACCTCTTCCTCCTCCAGATTCACTCCCACATCCTCTACACAGACTGAGAAAAGACAAGAAGAAGAAATTCAAAATAACCAGACATCTCACAAGTTTAAAGTTTTGTTTTAATGCTAAAACAATGCAAGGATCAAGATATAAAAATTCATATATAAATACTGTGTATACCTTAGCAACAAAGATAGATATTGCCTCAGAGTAAATTGATGGAAAAAATTTTTCCAAGCAAGAAGCAAGCTGTAGTAGCCATTTTAATACCTAATATAATACACTTTCAAGTAATATGAAGTATCTTTCCCAATTGGTTTTTGCTTAATTTTTGTTGGTGCACCTAGTTAGGGAGGCATCTATTCAGGGAGGAATATTCATCAAAGGAAAAAATACACCAAAGTGACATCTCAGTTCTGAACATCTATCCCCCAGAGGGCACACTTGCATTTTTAAATGAAACATTACTAAAGCTTAAAGTTTACATTGAATACCACACAGTAATAGTGAGAGACTTCAACATCCTACTTTCACCAATGGGTAGGTGTAGTATGCCTTTAGGGGCCCAGCCATGGTTCCACATCCTCTGTTTCATCCTGCTCAGGGTTTCCAGATGCCTCTGCATATGAGACTGGAAGGAAAAAGCAGGGTCCTTATGGGGTAGGGTTCTGCAGGATCCTGGGACAGCTGAGAGTGAGTGCTCAGGTCTGGGAAGAAGAGAGAAGATGGCTTCTCTGAGGATCTCAGTGTGACAGCTTTTTTATATGAAGGTCTTCTCTAACAATCCCCTATGAAACAACTCTCTTAGAGTATCTTAGCTTGTATGCATACATTTATTCAAGACGAACGAAGGGTATATGTGGACCTTGGAAAGTGTGGCATGGTTTTCAGGTAAAAGAAAAATCATTGGATAGAAGTGTAAAGTTCTATGACTACCTCATTTGCATAGAGAAACATTCCAGGAATCACAGGTACTTACTGGATAGTTTCAAACTGGGAAAAGAGGAAGTTTGTAGGTCTGGCAAGGACTACTTAATCTTCCACAAGTAGAAGGTGTGGGGAGTCAGGATCCTCAGACAAGGGCAAAGAAGGGGAAGCCCTGCTGGTAAAAGAGTCCTCCACTTTGTGCCTAGTTCAAAAAAGATATACTGCCTTGATTAACTTTGATCTTAATTACCAGTGTTTCCCCAAAGACAGATCAGCATAGCTAAGATAAAAAATGTACATGATAGCACATGCTAGCAAGGATACAGAGCAAGTGGAACACTACTCCATTGAGATGGGAGTGTGAGCTTGCACAACCACTCTGGAAATCAGTGTAATCATTTCTCAGAAGCTTGGGAATCAATCTACCTCATGAACCTGATATACCACTCCAGGGTGTATACCCAAAAGATAGTCACCATACCACAAGGACACCTGCTCAACTATGTTCATAGCAGCTTTATTTGTAATAGCCAGAAACTAGAAACAACCTAAATATCTGTCAACCTAAGACTGGATAATGAAAATATGGTTCATTTACCCAATGGAATACTATTAAAAACAAGAACATCATACAATTTGCAGGCAAATGGATGGAACTAGAAAATATCATCCCAAGTGAAGAAACTCAGACCCAGAAAGACGCACATGATATCTTCAAAATTATAAGTGGATATTTGCCATAAGAAACAGGATAAGCAGAATATAATCCAGAGACCCAAAGATGCCAAGTAACAAGGAGTGCCCAAGGGGACAATGGTTGGATCTTATTTAGAAGTCGAGAAAAAATAGTCATCTGAAATAGATAGAGGAACTGGATGGGATAGGGATAGGAAATAAAACATGGGGGTATCAGGAGTGGGTATGAAGGAAGGCTAGCAAAGAGAATGGAAACCAGTGGGGGCATCTCTGGGACAGGGGAGGCTTCCAGGAGTCCATGAGGGTGACCCTAGCTGAGATCATTAGCAAAGGGAGATATGGATCCTGAAAAAGACACCCAGTGTAGCCAGATGGAAGGTCCAGTAGAGGGAAGAGGACACAACCCCGCCTACAAATCCTTTGACCTAATATGTTTTTCAGCTTTTATAAGTAGTTTAGGAATGAAGAGGGATAAAAGATTAAGGCAATGGCCAAACAATGACTGACCCAATTTAAGACATACCATGGTGGGCGGAAGAGAGAGCCAATCCCTGACATTATTAATGTTTCTCTGCTGTACTTGCAGACAGGAACCTAACATAACCACCTTCTGAGAAGCTTCATCTACCAGGTGATAGAAAGAAATACAGGAATCCATAACTAAACAATTAATGGAACTTAGGGAGCCCTATAGACTGAGAGAAAGAATTAAGGGAGGCAGAGACCACAAAAAGACCTATGGAGTGAATTAACCTGGGTCCAGGAGAGTTCACAGAGACTGAACAACCAACCAAATCATGCATGGACAGGACCTAGGACCCCTACATGTATGTAGCAGATAGGCAGCTTGTTTTTCATGTTGGTCTCCTAACAATTAGAAACAGGCTGACATTGGATCCCTTTCCCATAGCTGGACTGTCTTGCCTAGCCTCAAGTGGAGAAAATGTGCCTAGTCCAGTAGTGACTTGATATTTAAGGGTCAGTTGGTACTCATGGGGGTGCCCGCCTTCTCTGAAGGTAAGAGGGTGAAAGATTAGGGTAGGGAAGAGGCCAGGACAGGGAAGAGAAGAGGGAGGATGGCTATGATCAGGCTCTAAACTGAATGAAAAAAATAATTTAAAAAAATAAACAAAAGCAAAACAAATTAAATAAGGCATATCAAGATGAGAGGCATATCATAGATAGGAATAAATGAGAAAGACATAAATGAAACAAAAGAGAAAGAAATAATTATAATGGACACGATCAATTCTGAAAATTACCATGCTGATACTCCTTATCTTATTAATCAAGAAGAGGAAAATATGACAATTAGAGACAGACCTTAGAAGAAAATTGAAGACAAACCTTTTAGAGAAAAGTAGAAAGAATTATAAATAACGTTGAGAAAGATAGTAAAATAGAAATAGTAGAAATAAAGCTAGATCCTAATACATCAACATATTATAGAATTCAGGAAAATCGGCCAAAGATTATTAGAAAATAAATATTAGCTTATCTGGTTTGTACACAAAAATAGCAGCAACTACTCAAAACCAAGAAGGATACGAACAATATAGGCAACAACCTGTAGATGTGCTGTATTTGAGAAAATTTAAAGAAAGTATAACCAAATTCAGAATGCGTTCACCATTAATGACACAAATTACATTAATTTCTTGGTCAATTCAAAGTGAAATATTTCCCCAAGACTGGAAAGATATCTCAGAAGCATTATTAGAACCTGGTCTACAGTTACAATTGAATTCATGTTAGACATGAGAGGCTGGGGAGACTACAAAAAAAAAGAGAGAGAGAGAAATAGGGTAAAAGTTATAAATATTTCTGAAGACCAGCTACTTCTACTAAGGGAAGGTCAATATGCTCAAGTACACATCATATACGGCAAGGCAACCTTGGCATAATATCACATGGCTGCCTTAAATGCTTGGGACAAGGTTGAAAACAACCTTTGTAACAGGAGCAAGACTTGAACTGTTTGGTCAGATTACATAAAGCCCTAAAGAAACATATGGTGACTTTTTATAGAGATTGACTGCAGGTATATAGAGACGCATACCAGATCCACTAACTAGAAAATTACTAATTGAATCTTTAGCTTTTAAAAATGATAATGATGAATAAAACATGTGATCAGGCTCTTGAAGGCAAAATTAGCACCCATATATGAGTAGATTAGAAACATAGCTGATATTGGATCACATTCATATGATATGAACTTAGTAGGAAAAGAGATCCCTAAAGATTGGAGGAAAATCTACTCGTTAATGTTTTATTTGTAGCGACCAAGACCATTTCAATTATAAAGACTACCAAACTCATTCTGAAAGAGTCAATGATTTCTGGAATATTCAGGAGTGGCAAAGACAGACACTTGTCTCATCCAAGTAAATCAGCAAAAGACACAGCAGGGAATTCCCTGTCCTAAAGCACCCAAGGACCTTCTTGTAGGCCCCAATACCAAACTCAAATCAACTAATTCAGGGCAACAGCAGAGATACTCATCCTCCAAACACTTAAACAACACTCCTCTGAACATATACATTAAAACCCCAAATATAAAAGTCAAATCAACTTCAACAGAGAAAACAAACAAAAAGCCCAGAAAGCTAGCTGTAACATTTGTTGTCAAGTCTATGTGCTGTGAAAATCCAGGCTTAAATGAAGTCCTGATCGTGACAGTCTAAAAGCCTAGACCATTTGGGGTCAGCATCTTTCTTTTAAGCTGTCCGGAAGCAGATTTTTGATAAAACAACTATTAAGGCATCTTAAGGAGGATCAGGCAAGGTACTGGAATAAGCATGTCTCAGGGTCTCAGCATCTCCAAGGGTCATTCTTGTCAGCGATGTCTTTCTGTTTGTTTTTCTTGGTGAACATATAAACTTTAAAAAGTAATTAAGGCAAAATATTAATGAATTAATCTAAAGTCCCGAATGTACAATGTGCACAGCCCAGTCAAAGATGATTCCTTGCTCTCTGCATGATAAGGTAAGGTTTAGAAGTTAGATTGGATTGTATATTCAAAGTATAATTTAATTTTCTATCTATGATGTTTGAAAGGATAGCATGACAAGTCTTTTGGGTCTTATAGCCAAAGATTTATTGGCCAAGCATAGAACCCCCATTCTACCATAAAGAACATACTGAACATAGAAGAGCCTTCCCGTGGAGTTTGCTTCAAAATATGATAAGCTGCCATTGCGCAAAAACTGTCATTGCTTCAACTGTTGGCAGTATGCTGTCTAAATGCATAATCTGGATCCATTGAAGCCAAATGCTGAGCTTTAACAATACAAGGTAACAAATTCTTCATAATTCCTGCTTTTCAAATAAAAAAAGTCTGTCAGAAATTCTGGGCCAAATGTCTGAAGATTGATACTCCAAAATTATAGAGGAATTTGGGGGTAATATCCCACACAGTCAGCATTCTCTGTTATTTCTATTGTTTTAGAAGATATTTGCCTATACTTTTTGCATACTCAGTCATTATTCTTTCTTAAGCCCCTGGTCATGTTTAAGGCTAAATAGTTATAATCTCTTATTAAGCTTACGTTATTTAGGATTTAAGAAAATGTTTTTAGATAAAGACATTCTTAAGTTTATAAATGTAATTTTTGATACAAAGTGATCTAAGCAAACTCACCAATATAGGATATATAGTAAAGTGCTTTTTACAAATTTACCAAATACAAATGGACTGAACATTATTGTATAATTCTTTTTTTTTCCATTCATTTAATCCTCATGTCAACCCCAAGGAGTATATAATTTATATCCCTGTTTTCATTGATAAATCTGTAATAAGGAGTGGTATTGTTTCTACTAATTAGAAGAGGGCACAGTGAGCCAGGGAACATAGTCCCATAGCCAATGAATGAATACATATCCACACATGCCTCTAATCTTGTTGCAGACTCCCTTGCCTGGCCTAGAATCCTGATGCTTGTGAAAGGCTCTGCATTAGGCATATATCTAAACTTCCAAATTAGTAGGGGACCACAATGACCATCCATCTCTTCCTTTTAACCTCCCCCAGTCATTGGTTTCAGCAAATGCTTAAACTTGGGTCAGGTTAAATGGTTTAGCTGCGTTGAAACCTGGATCCTTTACTTCTTTTCCTAAATCACCTATAAAAATTCCACCAGAGAGCTCCTAAACCTGATAAACAACTTCAACAAAGTAGCTGGATATTGTATAATTCTTAATGGACAGTTTTCATAATTGCTATTATTGTATATTATATTGTGAGCAAAAGACCTTTAATAAACTAAAAGAGTGGAATTTTAGGCACAATGTTATTGTGCACTGTGTGAAGATTTTCCTTGTATTATTCAAATACTGATTTCTCTGCAGTTTGGGCATGGCATTGTAAACCTTATTCTAAAAAATCTCTTATCACAATGTTCTGTAAAAACTGCTCCCTATTTATTCCCTAAATTCTCAATAAAAGCTCATCAGCCAGTGGCTGAGCAGCAGAGAGAATAGAGCTAGACTCATGATCTCAGCCAAAAAGGGGTATAGAGAGAATGAAGTGAGAATTCACCATGACCAAAAGGTCCAAGCAACACTATGGAAACACATGCAGAACAGAGAACATCAGATCAATACTAAAATGAAAGTATACTGGTGATTTTGGCGTGGATGTAACCAGGTGAGTTTGGAGAATTAGAATATATTAATACCTGCTCAGCCATTGTGGTGTACGTCTTGATTAGATAAATATAATAGTCTTTTATCATTTATTTGGGAGCTAGTCGAGATAAAGAAAAAATATCACTTTTAAAATTGTTTTAACAATTGAATTGTTATTATTGAATGACTTAAGCAAAATTGACAATCATCAGTATATATTAAAAATTTCATAACATCCAAATATATAACTGACCTCTCAAAATATAGAACAAATCCAAAGGTTGGCATAGGTTATGATTTCTCTTTGACATAAAAGTAAGTGGTGGATGGCTAATGTAATATTAAGGATATATTTCTTCTGGGCTTTTAGTAACTTTGTTGTAAAACTGAGGGAATATAAGATTGGAAATAGGTCACTGTAAATTTGATAAAGACTTTCTTGTATAGCCAACAAACAATTTTCCATCCCTCAGTACTCTCAACTATGACAAAGTTATACTGTCCCCATAATTTTGCTATAGTAAATCCATATTTTCATTCATATTATTTTCTCTGTGACTAAAAGAAAAGGAAAAAAAATAACTACATAATTCCCAAGTACTTACAGAAAGGACAAGATTCTCATTTTAAATATCTCATCATACCCTGAATTAAAATTTTACATTTCAAAACTAAAAAGAGCTAACTAGTCATTTTGAAAACCTAAGAAAATTAACCCCAGATATTTGTGTCACATATTAGTGCAGGTCTCTGGCAGTTTAGCCATAAAACTTCACCTTTCATCAGTCAAGGATAAATTTTGTAGAGTTACATTTGATTCTGACAGTCTAGGGAAACAAGTGGATAAATACCTTGAACATATTAATCACTTGTGATACCAAACACACATAGAGTAATTTGTGTCATAATCATTCACTGTGACTTGTTTGCTTTTCAATACACTGTGAGGAACCTTGTAGGGCTAAATGCTGACATAGCTATGATGAATCATTTAGCTACATGGCTAAGAGGAACAGAAAGTGATACAAATAACCTTTTCAAATACAGAATAACCTTGGGGCTCTTTTCTACAATAAATAAGATTTCAGTACATATTGTACGACAAAAATATTTGATTTTTTTTCACTCAAAATCATTGTGTTATTTTATTTGTTTATTTCTACCATTAAATGTAACCTGTTCATATAGAAAAGTTTCTTATATTACTGGGAATATTTTGTATAAGATGCAGCTCCAAGCTAATGTTGTGTTATTGTGGCAGCACCTTGTAAATATTGTAATAATTTATAATGAGAGAAAACTGTGTCCAGGCACTATAGAATTTATAAATAACTTTTAGGGTCTAAAAGTGGGCACTTTAACTGCTTTTTGTCATATAGAACAAAAGTGAACTTTTCTTGGTGAGTAAAAATGCACATTGTTTCATATAGAGAACTCAATTATAGTTGAAAAAGTAAAAGAGATTTGCAATTTTACCAAACTGCAAGGGCATAGTATTTTTATAAATATGTGACACATATTTATAATATTTCCCTTTAGAACAATGCAGTTGGTAACACTGAAAGTAAAATCCAAGGTTACAGCTGAGAAATGTTAGATTTTCTTGGTAAAAGTCTATGCTATAGATAGCTACACTTTCCAAAATAGAGTCAGACTACAATATGAAGAGTTGATACAGTATAAAAACAAGATGTACTACTGCAAATATGTTGAAAATTCTTCACTACTTTAAAATAAAACACTGTATATGTGCATACACAGAAACACAAAGACACATAGACACACACACACCCATGTCTATGTGTCTCTGAGTATGAATAAGACTTATCTGGGAATAAAGAAAAATATATATTTGAGGCTCTAGTTTTCCTTCTTGGTATGTTCTCTCATAATAGTGTTGTATTGATAAAAAAGAATTTTAAAAAGAGGAGCAGAAGATAGAAAGCTTTTTTAAAAAGCTTACATGAACATATCAAGACAAATAGAGGCACATGGATGCTTTCAAGACCAAGACAAAGAAAATATGTGTTCCACTAAAGACAAGTATAAAACACAGTATGACAAAACAACAGGGGCATGTCAGCTGCAAGGATTAATTCATCAAAGACACACTGGAGTAAATACAGAATAAACAAAATGAAAAAAAATTAATCATAGAGCAATTTATGATCTATGAAATTTGATTGATGAGAAGTTACTATGATTTAATATTTATTAGTCCATCAAAATTCATATTAAAGCATAATCTTCAATGTAAAAATTAGAAAAGGTAAGGCCTGTAAGTTATTAGAGCATGAGAGATCTATTCTCATGAATCAAAAATACCTATCTTTAAGGTATTTTAAGGTTTTAAAGGCACTTCTCCCCTCTTCTTTTTGCCCTGTGTTGATAGATATGTAATAACTAGCTGCCATTTTGTAAGCAGAACTCAGCTCTTGTAGATAACACTAAATTGGCTGGTATCTTCATGAAGCCCTAACCAAAGATGGGCGAAACAAATCTCTGTCCTTATAAAAGTTCTATCACTGTGAATATATGAAAACAGTACAATAGGCTGGAACGATAATAACAGACTATATATTTTAAAAATAAGATACAAATATCAAGTTAATAAACATTTGGAAATATTGGGATGAGGCACATAATCCAGAATTATGGACCTGGATCCAAATGCTATTGTCAGAAAGGGAAAGGAGGAAAGAAAATAGTAACAAGGAAATACATAATAAAGAACTCAGTCCTAAAGACATGATTTAACGTTAATTAATTTCAAGCATTTGTGTAAACTAGAAAAGTGAGAAGGAAATTTATTGAGAAAAATTATGTCCATTAACAGTAACTGAAGAGAAAATTTTATGTATCTATATTTGTGTGCATGTAAACATAGCTGGTTTTGTGCCTAGTTACATGTAAAATTGATAGAAAAGAGATACATAGGTAGAAATAACTGTATTCCTGTCCACATTTTAATCTATAGCACATACACATAAGAAATAGGCAAAGTTATGGAAGCCTTATAATTATAACTATGTTATACTGTAAGTTTGCTCATTATAGGGCTATATTTCCAATGGTGAGTATATGACAACAAAGTTATGAAGGATCAACAAAGCTATCAAAGCTGGGAAATAGTATTGTCCATCAGAGTTTCCTGGTACTCCGCTGTCCATTATTTGTCTGCACGTTTTTTAAGTTGTGCTGTTTATTAGCTATTTAGATTTAACACTGCTTCTACTTCACATTTAATCAGTGTTTATAAGATAATATACTTTTAACTTATAATTATTTGCTTATTACTTAGGTTGATTACATAAATTAGCCACAATAAAGCATATTCCAACAAACATGATTTGTAGATAAAATATACATTGAAACATCTATTATCTAATAATTGCATGAAAAGAAATGTTATGTTTTACTGTCCATATATTTGGTTTTATGTAGATTAGAGTTCCTTCAATTTTTGTGAGAAGTTGAAACTGAATATTAATCCTTCAGACCACACCTCTGACATGTTGAGATTCCATGCATGAACTAACACACTATCTAAATTAATATTTTATAGCAGTGTTATTTATTGAGCCTTGGGTCTCACAGATCGTAGACAATTTCTCTGTAATTGAGGTATATATGCCTACTCATAAAAATCCCCATTTATTGTATTATGTTCTCATATTTCAAGGAAGATCAGAAATTAAACTTGTAGGTATGTACTCTCTGTCTCTCTCTCTATGTCTCTTTCTTTCTCTCACTTGTGTGTATGTACCAAAGAAAGTGCTATTCAACTATATGTAGTGCTATTCAACACACTATATATACATGTGTGTGTGTGTGTGTGTGTATCACATGTATAAATAGATTATATAAAAATACTTCAATTCCCAAGATTGTTCATGATAGCAGTATCCATTTCTTACATTCTGATCTGCTGCATTGGGCATTCTAGACATCTTAGCAAACAAAATAAGGTGGCACAGAAATCAATTAACCCAACACTGAGATGCAAAATTCTTTTCATATTGTAACCTAGTTATTTCTAACCATGTTACTGGGATTTCTTGAAGAACAGAATAGGGACACCAAAAAGCCATCTATACGTGCAAACCAACCTAGAAAATCTTTAGAAATAATTGCGTTTAAAAAACAAAACCAAAAAACATGTTTTAGGGAATTCTTATGCACCAATATACAACAATGGATTCTTAAAAGAATACATTGACATATTTGCACGAAGAAGGCAAAAAGAACAGATTTTTATACTCTGCTTATATAATAATGATACTGAATTCTGGAAATGAAGATGACAGTACATTTACTGCAGAATGTTCAGAATACTTTTCTAGCAAATAAAGCTGCTTTGATTTTCTGTTTAGTTGACACAGATGTCTCATCACAGAAAATGAGAAAATAGTGTTTTTCTGTACAATTCTTCTGAGATAATTGGTATATTCATGCTAGTTAGGGTCAACTCATTATTCTAAAGATGAAGATTAAATAGAATTCAAAACACCAACTTTGAGACAAGATTCACTGGTTTGGAAATTCAGACTATCAGAAAAAAAAAGTCTTTATTTGTTTTGTAAACCTCCAGGTACATGAAGTGTAAGCATAAGTTATTAATAGGATAGTTTTAAAGAAAGGTAACGATCTCAAAACAACTTTGATATATTGCCATGACCCATATACAGTATGATTCCACAATTAAACATGCAATTTTAAAATCAGGATAAATGCTGAACAGACACCATATGCAAAATGAGTGATTTTTTCTAACAATGACAACTTATTGCCTATCCATGCAAGAAGATACTCAACATAATCAAATGTTGTACTGGTGACTGGCTCACTGGGTCCAGAAACTTGCTGCCAAGCCTAGTGATTTGAGTAGGAACAAGTACAAATACAAGAACTCCTGAAATTGGTCTCAGACACCAAAAGCACACTGTATCTCAACTCTGTCCACTAACATACACTTACATACACAAAAGCAAGCACACACACAAATGATAAATGCATGTGTACACATTCACACAGACACATAAATTATATGTGTGTATATGTATTAGTATTATCTAAATAGTAGCCTCATTTCCTTAAAAAAGGTTCTGTCACAAGTGTATCATTATTCTCCCATGTTTAAATTTATTTTTTATTTGTGTCTGTGTTTGTATATGTACAGTGCATGCCATGTGTGAACATCAGCCTGTGAAAAATAGAAAATGATATCAGACACCCTAAGTTATAGTTATAAATGTTAGTGAGCCACATGATGTGGATGTTCAGGAACAAACTCAGGTCCTCTGGAAGAAAAGCAACTGCTCTTAACTGCCAATTCTCTGTTCCAGCCCCCTCATAAACCTATTTATAAAAGACATAAAACATAATCAACATTTTATCTTGTACTATGGTCATTCTGACTTATTTCTTTGAGACTTTTCAACTTCTCTGATTTAGAGGAAAAATGAATCATTACACTAACTTACTAGATCAGATTGAGAAGTTTTTGCTTTCTGGATATTAGATCCACAAAATTTTTCAGTGTTTTTTTTCATAGTGCTAAATAACCTTATGTTTGTATTTATATTCTTAACAACTTCATGCTTCATAAAGTAATTAATAACAGAAAATATATGTAAAGGTGTATACATAATTGAACACATCTGTATGTACATACTTCTTAAGTGCATAATTAATCTAGCAACATGGCCACTCTGATCACATACAAAGGCCATATAGGTCTGTTTGATCTGGACGGAATGAACACACCCCCTTAGTAAACACCTTTATTCCCTTTGGCTGGAATCATTTACTGCATGCCTTTAATCCAAAATAATGCAATATGATTGAGGATTATACAAATTCATGAGTCACAGAAAGATATGAAAGAATGAATCAAAGATAGGATTCATGCAACTTGCAAGGAAAATGCTATTTAAGAGGAGCACTGAGTTGAGTCATTCAGTTCTGCTGAGTTCAGGTGAACTGAGTCAGCTCGGGCAGTGAAGTGTACACAGAGCAGCTGAGTCTGTCCATTCATGAGCTTTCTTCAGTCGTGCAGTCTGTGCAGTGCAGGTCAGCAGAGACAACTGAAGCCAGAGGAGAAGGAGCCAGAATATTAGAACAAATTGCCAGAGTTAGTCTCAAACCAAACAACATAATTTAGTCAGAAGCTGAATGAAACCAGATTGTGTCAGTGAGCTTGAAGACTAGTTTTGAGCCAGATAAGCTGAGTTGAACTAGCCAGCCAGAGTTTAAAAAACAAAACAAAAGAAAAACAAAAACAAAAAAACTAGAAATGATGAGGTTATTCAGCAGTAAGAATCCAAGATGACAATTATATTAGGCAAATAATAGTTACTTTTACCCATGATGGAAGTTTATAAAAATTAAGATTAATGCAACAAAATGAAAGCAATTTAATTTTTGGATTATTTTCACATCAGAATAATGATTTGATAATATTATTCATTTTTAATATTTTTATTGAAAACAATTGTTTCATACAACATATACTGATCATAGTGTTCCCTCTCCCATCTTCCTCATAGGTATCAGGGCAAGTTCATCTATACCAAAATATCCTGAGGTACTGTGAATCCCCAGGGGAGACTATTCAGTCTGTTACACTCAATTATTTTGAAATTATACACACACACACACACACACACACACACACACACACACACACACATATACAACATAAATAACTAAATGTACAAAAGTTTATAACAAACATAAAAGTTATTTTAACAATTTTCATAGTGTTATCAACTTTTATACCTCATATATCTTCAAAATACATAATATTGAGATTTAGAATTTGTCTAAATTTTAAAGGTAATGAGAGTAAGCTACTTCTTACTCTGATTTATCATGTAAACTGGACAAGTGGCTAATTAATGAAAAATATGTCAAGATGGAAATAACCTCTTAGAATTGAATGGAAACACGAGCATACCCAAACTTATTGAACACAATAAAGATGGTTCTAAGCAACAAGTTCATGTTTACATCGGCACAGACAGGAACAGATATGAAGCAATAATAGGGAAACCCACTTTACACTTCTCAGCTGGGACAGCGTGCTTCCTCACCACCTGTCCGATGTTCTGAAGTTCCCAAATGAATGACAAACAAGCACAACCTTATTTTTAATCTGCCCTAGCAGTGAAACAGCTGGATGATTCTCTAATTCCACCTGGCTAATACAAACTCTCCTCTGATATTCCTGATGTAATACTTACTAAATCTATATTTCATCTTCGTTACCCTAGAACCTGCTGAGTAGCCCTCCTGGTGCCACTTTCCCTGAGTCTTATTACTTGACTGTTACTCTGCCTTCTGCAGCTCTCATGCCTGATCTTTGTTCTTCCTCAGCATAGCAGTACTGCTCTCTTTCTTCCTCCCCCTCTCTCTCCCTCTCCTGGATTCCTTGCCTGGAATCCTCAAAGTCTCACCTCTGTCTTTCTGCCTAGCCATTGGCTGCCAAAGTGCCAAAATGGGTTCCCATGTTATTTCCGGAGCCAAATGAACACAAATAGCATTAGAACCAATCCACAACACAGATATAAATAGGCAAATAATAAAAATAGTCACATATTCTTCCCTTAATAGCACACTTGAAAGCTGTTCATCTATAAGAAATAACAATGAAAATGAGTAGAAGTCAGGAAATAAACTTACAACTGAAATCAATAAAAGTACAGAGAATCAATAACACCAAGAATTACTGTGGGTTTTCTTTCTTTTTTTGCAAGAATAAATAAGATTGACAAAACTTTGCCTAATTTAACTGAAAGACAAACAGAGAGAGAGAGAGAGAGAGAGAGAGAGAGAGAGAGAGAGAGAGAGAGAGAGAGAGTAAAGGTATAAAATTAGAGATGAAAAGGAGAGGGCATATCAAGAATTTGGAGAAAATTCTGGGAACACCCAGGACATCATTTCAAAACCTTTACTTCACAAAATTTGGAAAACTAAAAGAAATGGATAATTTTCTTGATAACCAAACCAAGTTAAATCCAGATCAGTGTAAACAACTTGAATAGACCTGTATTGCCTGGGGAATACAAGCAGTAATCAAGAGTACCACAACAAGAACATCTAAAGCCTAAGTGAAATCTAAATCCAAGAACGTATCAAAAACATCATCTACCATAATTAAATAGGGTTCACCTCACAGAGACAGGGATTTGTTCAATATATATAAATCTATAAATTAATCTACCAAATAAACAATGTGAGAAATGAAAAATACCACAGGATCATAACAAATTATGCTAGTGCAATAGTGTCACAAAGCTTGTCAGACTAATAAAGCCATATGTAATTACATTTCAGACCTACTCCATGAGATGGTACCCTTGCCTGGTGACCACGAACCTGGCACTAGATAATCCAGGTACCTAGGAGAAAGCCAAATACGAATATTCTGTTATACCTCGCCATAAATGACTCCTGATGTCTTTCTAGCTGGGCCTTGCTCAGCAATCATAAGAGAAGCTTCTTATTGCACTAAATAGAAGCAAGTACAGAGACACACAATGTTTAGTGAGTTAAGAACCAGTGGAGTCCTAATTGGGATCTGTTAGTTTCTCAGTAAATCTCAGTAGTCCTAATATTCTGCTGGAGTCTCAGAGAAGTTGTGGAGAGATATAACTCTTGAGTTTATATTCAAATCTAGAAGAGGTAGATTCTGATACCATCAAAAAATGCCACAGCAACAGGATAGATGAATGCATCTGTTATGGTTGATGCAAACAGGCAAACGTAAAAGCTTCCTTCCTCTAAGTTCTTTTATACTATTTGACACCAGAAGCTGTGGACCAGATTTTCACTTGGTTTTTCCACCTCAAATAATCCAAGCAAGAATATCCCTCAAGGGCAAGTCTAGATCCTTGAGATTTAGTTGGTTCTAGATGTAGTCAGGATAATAACGAGGATTAGCCTTCGTATCTATTATTGTACTTAGTACTTCTATTTGTCCTCACTCATAAAATATTTTCCTTGATTCCGTCTTATTTTTCCATTTCTAGCTTTTGTAAACTTATACATTTTATTTCTTAGCATTTCCTCAGCTACTATTGAGAATCCCAATGATTTTCTCTATTACTTTTATATATTTAAGTCTTGAAAGAAAGTCTCTTAGACATAAAGATGGTGGTCTAATCACTGACAAAAAGATGATGGTGATTTAAATTTCAAGCTGGACAAGTTGTTAAATGTGTCAATCTGAACTTCTGAAGGCACATATTTTATACCCCAGGCCAGCTTCAGCAGTATTTCTTGGCACATCATCTACATGATTTGATCCTTAAGAAATATTATAAATATTCACTTAAGATTAATTTATTTCTTATTATCCATTAATTTAACTTCTTTCCTTAAATCTTATGAACATTTTCACAAGGAATACAAAAGGATTACAAAATATAAGGGGATTTAAATATACAATGTGAAATTTTAATGGTAAAATAATTAAATGTGAATTCTTTAATGGTAATCAGAATAATTAGATATTTTCTACAATCCCTGTATTTTCCAAAATTCCATGAACATGAAAATTGCTGAGAACAAAGTTTTATGAAAAAGTAGTCTGCAAAGAATGTGGATTTTGTCCTCAACAGTACTGCCTGTTTTGATAGACAGAAAAGTTAAGATTATTAAATTTTCTTATGGAGTTGTGAATATATATATATTTATATGAGTTACATTCTTTTGAAAATATACCTTCTCAATCCTAAAATTTATATTTCAGTACTTCATAGAACTATATTTCGTAGCCGGGTGGTGGTGGTGCATGCCTTTAATCCCAGCACTCAGGAGGCAGAGGCAGGCGGATTTCTGAGTTTGAGGCCGGCCTTGTCTACAGAGTGAGTACCAGGACAGCCAGAGCTACACAGAAAAACCCTGTCTCGAAAAACCAAAAACCAAAAACAAAAACAGAACTATATTTGGTATCTGATTCTTAATGTGTTGTGAAAGATTAAAATCACTGTGAAGAATAAGTTTATGCTCTAGTCTAAATTATAATTAAGAAGTGAAACTATCATAATTTTCAAGTTTAGAACATGAAAGTAGTTAATTAGAGAAAAGTTATTTTTTTCATGAGTTATTTTGTTGTGTTAAATATTCACATATATTAAGAAAAATAAGTAAAATGGAAATGGCAATGTATGTATTTGGATTCCTTAAAGAACCATGTTAGCATGTTTCAGAAATACTAAAGGCAGTTCTGGATGTCTTAAATTAACCTTTAAAATTACCCTGCATGTGAAAAAATTCTTAGTAGAAATAAACGGTGGTGATTTGAATATGCTTGGCCCTAAGAAGTGGCACTACTAGGAGGTTTGTCCTGGTTGAAGTAGATGTTAATGTTTGAAGGAAGTGAATTACTAGGATGGTGGTCTTTGGAGATTTGGCCAGTAAAAAGCAGACCCTCTTACTACTTGGCAAGAAAACAGTCTCTTCCAGGCTGCCTTCTCATGAAGGTACAGAACTCTTCTCCAGCATCATGGTTTCCTGCAGGCTGACAATCTTCCTATTATAATGGTAATGGATTAAACATTTAAAACTCTAAGCCAGGTCCAATTAAATATTTTCCATTATATGAGTTGCTTTGGTCACAGTGTCTCTTCTTAGCCATGAAAAATTCTAAGACAAAAGTTCATACCCTAGACTTAATTATTGTTATGATAGGCCTGACCAAGTTTTTGTTTGGAGAAATGTGGAATTTTAGAGTTTGGATTTCTCCATGCCTTAATTGGAACTTAATGGCCCATTCAAGTAGGAATATGAAAGATATAGGTACTGGAGGGCGATTTGAACTCTGTATGTGTTTTTTATGATGATTAGTTGAAGAATGTTGTTGAATTTTTGCCCTTGTCTGAAGAGTATTCTTGAAGCTAAGGTAAAGAAGTTTACATTAATTGCATTGACAAAGGAAGTCTCAGAAAATCCTGGCATTGCATTTGTCCTCTGGTTACTCTCATGATTTTGGTTTTGATCAAGCATAATAATCTTAGAAAAGAAATGTGTAAAATGTAAAGTTGAAGAAAAAGATGCCTCATCAAGAAGTTGAATGAAGCTAAATCCTGGAACAAATATATTAAATGGTATTAAAGTAATGGAGATGTATGGATTTCCAGTTGTACAAAGAAGAATGATTTTAGGCATTATTATTACCTAGTTATCATTTTCATATGGACATAAGGAGATACAAGTATATGTCAAACTGACAAGAAATGTATTCTGATTATTATGATGGATATCAATTTAAGATCTAAAAGGAAATGCTAAGGACTAGGCATAGTGGTACATGCTTAAATCCCAGGAGATGAGAGTCAAGCAGATTTCTAGTTCACGTATTCCTGGTACAGAACAAGTTTTAGGTAAAGAAAATGTTAGGAACTGGAAAGGTGTTACACATCATTTTATCCAGTATTCAGAAGACAGCACCATGCAGATTTCCGTGTTCAAGGTTATTCTATGGAGCAAATTCCAGGACAGCTACACTTGGGCAATGAAGTGGTTGAAAAATAGACAGCTGGTGAGAATGTAATGGAAGGGGCCATCCATGTTCCAGCCCTAGCAAGCGGCAGAACTCATCAGTTTTGTCCATGTGGCTCTGTCTTTAGAGTCAAGAATAGAAGGGATTACTGAAATGATTGATGGTTCTTAGTTGAAGGTAGGAGATTAGAGGTGATGAAGAGGAAACCAGCATCACTGAGATGAAATCTTTTGAGAGGACAAAGAAGCTGTGTTCCAGAGATAGCCAAGGTTGTACCTTGTGGAGCAGCTGGATTTGGTCATGTATAAGAATCACCAAGTGGCACTGGTTTTATAGCATGAAGGTGTCATACAGAGCAGCTAAGTCTTGACAGCATGAAGGGACCATATGAGAGGAAAGCAGTGAAGCCTAGTTGCAAAAGAAGAACCCAATATACTGAAGATGTCAATCACATGGGATGAACAGAAAGAAAAGCAGCAGTAGGAATCTGGAGTAGACCAGATTCTAGAGTACTATAGAGACAAGTACTGGAGAAGTGACCCAATCTCTTGAGGAGTGCATATGATCATGTGTGGATTTTAGATGTTATCATTCTGTCTCAGCTCTACCCCACAATTACCTGGTAACAGCCAGGTATGCCTGGCCCACTAAGAAGGGGGCTACTTGCCTCCTTTTCTCTCTTACACTTGCTTCCCAGTTGTTTCTCTCTTGCCCCCTCATGATCTTCACATCCCCTTTCCCATCCCACTTCTCTCCAAGTGGTCATGGCCGGCTTCTACTTCTCTACTTTCTCCCTCTCTGTGTATTTCTCTGCCTCTAGTAGCCTCTTAACTCCCCTCCTGATGGCCTAAATAAACTCTATTCTGTGCTGTGAAAAAAATTGCCTTGCATGCATTTGTTATGACTATCTAAAGGTTCTTTATAATTATTGTATAAATGATCTCAGTAAGATGTAAAATATAAAAGAAAAACATATAAAATAATTCATATGTAGAATGTATTCTCTTAAAATATCAGAATATACTGTACAATTAATTACCAAACTAGAAAACACTAACTTATTTACTATATATTTCGTAATGACATAGAAACAAAAAATAAAAATCGGTCAAGAACTACCATCTATTTGAAAAGATAACAACATATTAGTATTTATTCCTCCTGATTGATATTTCCAAGAAAGACTAGAACACTTATTTACTTATTCCAGGAAGAAAACTGGTGAGAATCCAAATAATTCCACCCAAGTCTAGCATGGCCAACCACTGTGAGGAGTAAGGATCTATCAAGTTAGGAACATCACTGAAATGTCTGGAGCAGCTGGAATAATGGTTTTGTGAATAGATATCCAAGGTAAATAGATGGAGGGAACTGGGTGGGAGAGGGAGTGGGGCATGGACTAGGGAGATCAGGTGTAGGGAGAACAGGGGAAAGAGAATGAAAATAGGTGGGGGGTGGGGGGAAAGGAGAGTCTCTAGGGTGTGCTAGAGATCTGGGGCTGGGGGAAGCCCCAAGGATTTTATGGGCTGTTTCTAGGTGAAACTCCTAGCAGTGGTAGATATGGCTCCTGAAATGGCCAGCTTCTGTAGCCAGACAGGATTCCCAGTACAGGGGTCAGGACAAAAATTTATCCACAAACTCTTCTTCCCGAAATATGTCCTGCTTACAAGATGTGCAGGAACAAAGAAAGAGCAGAGACTGAGGGAATGGTTCACCAATAACTAGCCCAACTTAAGACTCATCCATGGGCATGAACTAATCTCTGACACTATTAATGATACCCTGCTATAATTGGAGACAGGAACCTAGTATAACTTCTGAGAGGCTCCATTCAGCACCCAATGGAAATTGACACAGAGACTCTTAGCCAACCATTAAGTGGGATGTCGTGAATCTTGTGGAAGACTTCAGGGAAGGATTGAGGCCTTGAATAGGGCAGGAACTCTACAAGAAGATCAACAGACTCAACTAACCTGGACCCTCAGTGACTTCCAGAGGCTCAAGCACCAACCAGGGAGAGCATGGGATGGACCTACCTACCCCCAAAATATATAGAAAATGTGCAGATAGGGGTGCCCCAACAACTGGAATAGAGGTTGTCCCTGAACCTGTTCCCACCCTATGGCTCCTGTTTCCCTAACTGGGCCACTTTGGCCTCAATGAGAGAGAATGTGCCTAGTTCAGCAGTGAGATGTCCCAAGGTAGAATGATACGCAGGGGAGAAGGGGAAGAAGGAGTGGGGGAGGAGCTGTGAGGGGGCTGGGAAGAGAGGGGGCTCTAATATTGTGATGTAAGTGAATAAATAAATAACTTCATGAAGATAAAAGAAGCTTGGGACAGCCTACCAGCAAGCCCCAAGGTCTTGGGAAATATCTGCTGCCAATTTTCTTATCAGCAGCAACTGACCTGAGGAAGCAGTGGGTAAGCGACTGTCAGCCTCCAAGTTCTCAGTAGCAACCAGAAGTAGGTAGAAAGATTTTTTAACTAGTTCCTCTACCTTTGGAAAAGCCAATACTCTAAGGACACTCAGGCCCATCTGGCATTCTGATGGCTGGATAGATCTTAGCATTCTGGAGTCACTTTTACAGCACTTCTATTTGAGCCACAGGAGGGAAACTTCAGATTTCCCTGTACCGGAGGTGCTCCTACCAAATGTGGGAAAAGAGGCCTAAAGACTTCAGAACCTGGTTCATGGTAGTCTATTTTTCATCAGAACGGGAATGTCTTCCCAGGGGAAGGCTCATATAGGCTTCTTCCAAGGTAGAGAGCTACTACTGAGAGTTCAGCTCTGCTTCATTTAAATCTCACA
This sequence comes from Mastomys coucha, assembly GCF_008632895.1. Classification (NCBI taxonomy): domain Eukaryota; kingdom Metazoa; phylum Chordata; class Mammalia; order Rodentia; family Muridae; genus Mastomys; species Mastomys coucha. The sequence goes on from NW_022196915.1 coordinate 76,291,187, forward strand.
TAGAACCCCATGTAAAAGTTGTCAATTCTGAACACAGTACCTTCAATTTGTAGTCTTTGCTGTTCTATTTCATTCTTGGAGGGTGGTGGGACAAGAACCTATTTGGAGATAGAAGATGGTTTCTACCCATCTTTAAGTAATAATGTATATAATCTGTGTTTCTGGAGACCTCATTCAAATTATATTGTCACAAAAGAATCTCTTCAGCCCTGCAATAGTTCACTATTTACATAACCTTGGTGGTTAATTTTCTGAGCCTTTTCAATGTTAGAATTGCTGCAATCTTGGTGAGTTTTGTTAGTTTCATTAAGTCCCTGAGGCCACATCTCCCTCTAGGAAAGAGTGATTTAAGTTGAAGTAGATACACAACACCACATTGCAATACCCTGAAGAAAAATACTGTTTTTAAGAAAAGTTTAAAATCTTTATCCATGTTCCTTAAAGAGCAGGTGGCAAATTTTCAACAAAAGAAAATCTTGAAAGAGTTCATCAAACTGTCTTGAAGTCACTGCACCAAGAGGGTAGAAAAAGTGAAGAAAAAAAAAAGCACAAATCTTTCCAGGTCCCTAAGTAAAAGAACAAGACGTTGTGGCCAAGAGTTATTTGCAGACATGTGCTTTCATTACAAAAATAAGGGAAAGAGAGAGAGAGAGAGAGAGAGAGAGAGAGAGAGAGAGAGAGAGAGAGAGAGAGAGAGAGAGAGAGACAGAGAGAGACAGAGAGAGACAGAGAGAGACAGAGAGAGACAGAGAGACAGAGAGACAGAGACAGAGAGAGACAGAGAGAGAATATCATCAGCTTCTAACTCATGGTCATTTCATTTCTGTGGCAGTCTAAATATCTTCAGAGACACACCACCAAGAAAAGCAAGCTTATCTACTCTTCTACTACCAGTGTTCTGATCCCAGAATCATCAATGAAAGAGACAAAGAGAATATACTCATGTTCACAGTTAGGTTATTGCCAACAAGCATGAAAGTCAACGGGCTATGATAGAACTTACACTGGTGTGGCCACAATAATAGCAGTGAAGGCCTAATGGAGAAAAGCAAGATTTGGGTTTTCTTGTCAATGTGACGCATGAAATGGAAAAATATAATGATTTTTCCCAATGTGAGGTGGCATTTGGAATCAGCATGTCACCTATATATTTGCTTTTTTTGTTTGTTTGTTTTGGTTTGTTTTGGTTTGGTTTGGTTTGGTTTTTTTGGTGTCTATTTGTTGGATTGTTTAGGAAGGATTAAGCAGTATGGCTTTGTTGGAGAAAGTGTGCTGCTGAATGTAAAAGTTGGGGTTTTGAAGGCATACAACAGACCCCTCCTCTTTCTCTGTGTCCATCATATTGAGCTGACGTGAGTTCTTAGCTACTGCTCCATCACCATTTCTGCCTGCCTAGTGCCATACTCCTCACTATGAGGGTCATGAAGTAGCCCTTTGAAACTGTCAATAATACCTTCCTTCCCAATTATATGCTTTCTTTTGTACCTACCCCCCTGTCATGATGTCTAATCACAACAATTGACCAGTAAATACAGCATACGGAAAATAATTTTCAAATTCTTGTCTAACTAATTAACATCCTGTTCATTTCCACTTTTAGTCATTATCATTCAGTTTAACAGTCATTCTGTTTTTTTATTTTAAAATCTAAATCACTTAACATTAGTAATAGAAAGGTAATGATGTTAAATCTGAAACTTCCTTGATTGAGGGCATTATTTTATGTTAATGAGTATGATGCAGTCTTAACATTATAAAGCACAACCAAAAATCTGTTAAATAACATCATTAGACCAACATAAGGACTTTTTCAGTTTATAAAGCATAAAGAACAAGCATGCTTTATTTAACTAGTGAAACACCTTAAAATACAGAGAGAACAGTTTCATATGCTGTTAAAATGTCTCTTTAATCTACTTCATGTTGTCACAAATACATATATTTTACAAGTGAGTATTGAATGAAAAGCGTAAGGATAGATAGGTTTCCAACAGACATATGAGTGATGTTATTTTTAATGCATTTGTGTCTTATGTAGTAGTACCGAATTACAACATGTGATAAACTGTGTGTTCGTACTGCTCTCTGTAACTTAGTTAAAACACTATAAGGAACAAACTGTAGTCTGTCCTTGTTGTAGGAAATGAAGAGATGCAATTATCTTTGAGTTTCATTCTGCAAATGCATCTTTTATATAAAATCAAACTTTTAAAATCATAAAACTATTTATGTAGATTGGCTAATTATAATAAGCAAATCACCTTGATGACTTCTTTTATGGAATTTTATATACCAATTTCCCAAATAAAGATCTTTAGGAGCAAAACTGAACATCTTAAATGAGCACATAGGCACACAACTTCAAATACTTTATTCTACAAGTATGTGATTATTATAGATTTCAATTTATATTGTATATTATTAACAATATATCTCCCAAAATTATATAATCTTATCTATATGTGACTCAAAACAAAGTAAGGAACTAATAATCTACCTGAGAATTTGCACTTTGGCTCTAATGGATTTTCTAATAGTTTTTCTTTCTTTACTGTCTATAATTGCCTGCAATATCTAAATGGAAAGCATATATATATGTATATATATACCTATATATATTTCATTAATAAGTTTACATTGACAAATTAAATTAGAAAAATTTAAAAAAGATATTCTAGTAATAAGTACAGTTTCAGTTTTTTGATTTTTAATCTGAATTATTTACATGAAGATCATCCGATGCTCTCAGATCACAATCTTGCTAGTAACAATTATTTTTTTTATATGAGTATCTAGACAGCAAACTATGTTGGGTTTTAGTAAGAAACTTGGTGGTTAAAAATACAACCCTGGTGTAATCAGTTATCTCTCTTATTATTGCCAGGTTCCATCTGAAAAAACAAATGTACCCTTGCTGGGCATCAGCTGAAGGCAGCACTAATGGGACCAACAGAAAGGAGACACTTATTTCTCCAGAGGGTAAAGTGTTACAAAGTAGTGACCATGAAGAAGTTACGGAACAAGACAAATGGAATTGCTTCTCTACTGGCTGAGAGTGTATCATCCTGAGAACAATTCTTTATGAGAAGTCAGAGTTCCACTTTTATAAATGCTGTCGGGGAAAGGCCTTCCTTTCATCTCTGCCTCATTTCAAGGGTAGACATGAAAACACATTTAATGAGTGTTAGTCTTCCTTTCAGGTGAAGATAGGCACTGGGAATTAAACCATATACTTCAATATCATTTTCTAACTTTCAGTTCATGCTCACAGTTCATAGATGAAAAGCCTGGAGCAGAAGTTACATAACTTGCTCAAATGTCAATGAAATTTAGGACCATATGGAGGTCTATAATTTAGTTTTCCACGTTATAATCTAAAGTTTCCTCATGTTATTTCATTCCATTTCCATCACTTATATCAAGTCATCTGCCACACTAGTGAAGGTTTTACAAGAATTATGGAAAGGGAAAAAAGAATATTTTGTATATTCCTAATATATGAAATATTTTTACTATTTTAAATCAAAGTTGCGTTAAGCACTTTGCATCTGATTTTAAGTTCATTGTTACATTTTTCTTTTAAACATCCATAAGTTAAGATGTGGAAATTATGTACTACTTCAATACAGAGGCCATGATCCTAATCATCAGATTCAGTTTGATAAGTGAAAATTAGCACAGTCATTAGTAATTTGTGCTTTTAAAATATACTTTCTACTTGAATCAATTTTAATTATATTATTTATTTTCTCTGAGGTAAGTTCACTGTTAATAAATTAGAGTATTATATATTGGAGAATATAAAATAAATCAGGGAATATTTTTAGCTTTCTCACATACAAGTACATACTGAATTAATTTGAATTCATTTATAGAATATAACTTCATTATCAATCAAACTAATCAAAATATTTTTGACTAAATAAATTAGTTTTATCAGTTATAGATATAGGGGTTTATATTTGTTAGATGTGATAATACACGTTTGTTTGTTTATTCATTTATATATTTGCATTTCTCAGGACAGAGTTTCTCAGTCTAGAAATTAATTCTAGAATTAATTTCTAGTCATGAATTCTCTGGAATATGTTCTGTAGACGAGGAAAGCATCAAATTTACAAATGTTTACCTACTCTGCCTCTGTACTGATAGGATTAAAGTTGTGAACAATCACTGCCTAGCTGTGATTATATATATATATGTATATATATATACATATATATATATGTGTGTGTATGTGTATATATATATACATAATATACATACACATACATATGTATTTTTATACATACATATATACACACATATACATATGTGTGTATGTATATGATGATGAAATGATTAGTTATATTTTCATTATATTTATTTCAATAATAAATAACTACAATCATAATATTTTTAGGTGTACTTTTGTTTTATTTTGGCACAGTGTAAAATAAATGTCTATTTTAAAAGACAAATGATTTACCTCACTCAGGAGACATTTTCTACTTCCATCCACTTGCCTGCAAAACTTAGGATATCCTCATTCTTAATAGCTGAGTAGTATTCCATTGTGTAAATGAACCACAGTTTCTGTGTCCATTCTTCTGTCATGGAACATATGGATTGTTTCCAGCTTCTGGCTATCACAAATAAGGCTGATATAACATAGTGGGACGTGTGCTCCTGTGGCATGGTGGGGCATCTTTTGGGTATATTTCTAAGAGTGGTATAACTGGGTCTTCTGGTAGATCTATTTCCAATTTTCTGAGGGACATCCAGATTGATTTCCAGAGTGGTTGTAGTAATTTGCAATCCTACCAGCAATGGGGGAGTGTTCCTTTTTATTCACATCCTTTCCAATATGTATTAGCCATTCTGATGGGTATAAAGTAGAATCTCAGGGTTGTTTTGATTTGCATTTCTCTGATCACTAAGGACTTTGAATGTTTCTTTAAATGCTTCTCAGTAATTTGAGATTCCCCAGTTGTGAATTCTCAGTTTATTTCTATACCCCATTTTTTGATTGGGTTATTTGGTTTTTTGGTGATAAGCTTCTTGAGTTCTTTATATATTTTGGATATTAGCCCTCTATGGGATGTGGGGTTAGTGAAAATATTTTTCCCAATCTGTAGGCTGCTTATTTGTCCTATTGACTATGTTCTTTGCTTTACAGAAGCTTTCCAGTTTCATGAGGTCCTGTTTATTGATTCTTGGTCTCAGAGCATGAGCCATTGGAGTTCTGTTTGGAAATTACCCCCATGCCAATGACTTCAAGGCTCTTTTGCAATTTCTGTTCTATTAGATTCAGTGTATCTGGTTTTATGTAGACATTCTTGATCTACTTGGACTTGAGCTTTGTGCAAGATAACAAATATGAGTATGTTTTCATTTTTCTACATACAACCAGCCAGTTAGACCAGAACCATCTATTCAGGATGCTTTCTTTTTTAAATTATATATTTTTGGCTTCTTTGTCAAAGATCAAGTGTCCATAGGTGTGTTGTTTTATTTCTGGGTCTTCAATTCTATTCCATTGATCAACTTGTCTCAGTCCCAAAAGGACATGCATGGTATGCCTACACTAATAAGAGGATATTAGCCAAAAAGAAAAGTATATAATACCCAAGAAAATGTCCATAGAACTCAAAAAGGTCAACAGGCTGAAGTGCTCAAGTGAGGACATTTCAGTACCACTTGGGAGAGAGAAGACAGCAATCACAAGTAGAGAGGGAGGGAGGGACATGGGAGGGAAAGTGGACAGGGAAGGGGGATGAAGGGGAGAGGAGAACCTGATCTGGTGTCTTAGTCAGGGTTTCTATTCCTGCACAAACATCATGACCAAGAAGTAAGTTGGGAAGGAAAAGGTTTATTCAGCTTACTTTCACATTGCTGTTTATCACAAAGGAAGTCAGGACTGGAACTCAAGCAGGTCAGGAAGCAGGAGCTGATGCAAAGGCCATGGAGGGATGTTCCTTACTGGCTTGCTTCCCCTGGCTTGCTCAGCCTGCTCTCTTATAGAACCCAAGACTTCCATCCCAGGGATGGCATCACCCACAAGGGGCCCTACCCCCTTTATCATTAATTGAGAAAATTCCCCACAGCTGGTTCTCATGGAGGCACATCCCCACCTGACGCTCCCTTCTCTGTGATAACTCCAGCCTGTGTCAAGTTGACACACAAAACCAGCCAGTACATCTGGTGTTGGGTGAGGGAAAAGGATTGAAGCCCTGAGGGCCAACAGAAAGAATGGAAACAGGCAACCTCAGGAGATTGGAAGTTGTGTGGACCCTCTAGAATGCACCAGAGACCTGGGATGTGAGAGACTCTCAGGACTCAAAGGGAGAGACCTTAGATGAAATGTGGGATAGTCTGAAGAGGGAACTCATTGAGCCTGTTTCCAGCAGGAAGATAGGGCATCAAATGAGGGAGAAGAGACATTCCACAGTCACAATTCTGACCCATAATTGTTGTTCCTGTCTGAAAGAATTACAGGGATGGAAATGGAGAGGAGCTTGAGGGAAAAAAGATCCAGCAACAGGTCCAAAATGAGATCCAGCTCAAAGGGATGTCCCAAGACCTGACTCTATTACTAAAGCTATGGAGCACTCAATAAAAGGGACCTAGCATGACTGTACTCTAGAGGACCCAAGGAGCCCTGAAAGAGTCAGATGTAGATATTTGCAACCAACCAATGGACCTAAGCAGCTGACTCTGGTGGTTGAATTAGGGAAGGATGAAAGAAGTTGAGAAGGGCCATCCTGTAGGGGGACCAGCAGTGTCAATTAATCTGGACCCCATGATCTCTCAGATACTGGAACACCAACAAGTCAGTATGCACCAGCTTATCTGAGGCCCCTAACACACATACATCAGAGCACTGCCCAGTCTGTTTTAATTTAGAGATGATGTATCTAATCCTCAAGAGACCAGAAGCCACCGGGAGTTTAGAGGTCAGGTGGGGTAGGGGATGGAGACATCCACATGGAGACGGGGGGGGGGTAAGGAGGAGGTATGGGATGAGGAACAGTTGAAAGGTGAATGAGGGTAGGAGGGTGATGAAATATGGAATGTAAAATAAATAAATTAATTAAAATATTAAAAAAAAACAAAATGATTTCTGGGAATATTTACTTGTTTCCCTTCCAGAACAGGGCCATTTTATATAAATAAGATTATTATAAAACTTGCTTTATTGCCAAGGAAGGATTTGAATTTAATATTTATCCTGTCTCAGTCTCCCAAATGCTGGGAATACAAGTGTGTAGTAGCAAGTCAGCTGAAAAAAATAATTTTATTTCTACTAATATTTTGTTGTACTGACTATAATAACTCATCTATTTGTAAATGTAATTATCTTTTTAACAAAGAAGATACTTCAAAGAAGCATGTAAGGCATTTGAAAATTATTGGTTGAGGAGAGGAGATGGTAACAATTAGATTTTCAAGAAGGTGACAGTTATAAGGAGAGTTATTCTAATTGATTCATCACTTCTTTGAATTGAGTATACAAACTTGTACTTCCTTAAGGAGAAGAAAGGAATCACAGGAGGGGAAACGGAGGTAGGGACGTGTGTGTAAAGGAGGACAGGGAGGAAAAGAGGGAAACCTGATTAGGTATTGGGTGAGGGAAAAGAGCAGAAACCCTGAGGGAAAGAATTTCCATTCAGGCAACCTAGGGATGTAAGAGGTGAGGGACCCTCCAGAATGCACCAGAGACCAGGGAGGTGAGAGACTCTCAGGACTCAAAAAGAATAGCCTTAGATGGAATGCCCTACAGTAAGGAGAGGGAACTTGTAGAGTCCACCTGCTGCAGAAGGACAGGGCATCAAGTGAGAGACAAGGTTGCCATCCCACAGCCAAAAATGTGAAGCCATAATTGTTTGTGTATGAAAGAACTGCAGACAAATATGGAGAGGAGACTGAGGAAAAGGAGGTCCAGTGACAGGCCCAAAGTGTGATCCAGCTCAAGGAGAGGCCCCAAGGCCTGACACTATTACTGAGGTTATGGAGTTCTCACAAAAATGGACCTACAATGACTGCCCTCTGAAAGACCCAATAAGCAGCTGAAAGAGTCAGACACAGATATTTACACATAACCAATGGGTAGAAGTGCTGATCCTAAATTTGGGAACAGCTGGAAGAAGCTGAGAAGGAAGGTAACCCTTTAGGCGGACAAGCAGTCTCAATTAACCTGGACCCCTGAAATCTCTCAGACACTGGACCACCAACCAGAGAGCATACACCAGCTGATATGAGGCCCCCAACACATATACAGCAGAGGACTGTGGTCTGGGTTTAATCAGGGAAGATGCACCTAACCCTCAAGAGACTGGAGGCCCCTGGGATTTTAGAGGTCTGGTGGGGTATGGCTATTTATTTTATTATTGAATATTTTATTTATTTACATTTCAAGTGTTATCCCCTTTCCTGATTCCTCCCCAACAGAAACTCCCTATCCCATCTTCCCTCCCGCTGCTTCTATGAGGGTGTACCTACACCAACTCATCCACTCCTGCCTCCCTGCCTTAGCATTTCCTTACGGTGGAGCATCGAGCCTTCACAGGACCAAGAACCTCTTCTCCCATTGATGCCCAACACAGACATCCTCTGCTACATATAGGACTGAAGTCATGTGTCCCTCCATGTGTACTCCTTGTTTAGTGGTTTAGACTCTGGGAGCTCTGGATAGTTGATATTGTTGTTCTTCCTATGGCATTTCAAACCTCTTTAGCTCCTTTAGCCTTTTCTCTAACTCTTCCATTGGGGACCCTGTGATCAGTTCAATGGTTGGCTGCAAGCATCCACCATACAGTCACCAAACGCAGATTCACTAGTGTGGATGGCAAGAAGTGCATGCTAATGAGAACTTGGTAGAGCCATCTCCTGAGAGGCTCTGCCAGAGTCTGACATGTACAGGAGTGTGCCCATTTTTAAAAGAGTACAAAGTAATGCACAAAATCCACTCGCATTTTTGACTTAAGAAAAGAAGTATGCAAATGTTTGAAAAAAATCTAAAAAAGTCTTATTTATATTAAAGTAAACTCAGATATATAGCAGAATAAATCATTGTAGACAATTGAGAATAACAGGAAATATTGTTCATTAATAAAGTAATGTTTTTTAAAATTCTTAAGTTGTTCATTCTTCATATGAGGCCCCCAACACATATACAGCAGAGGACCACTGGTTCTGGACTCAGTCAGAGAAGATACACCTCGCCCTCAAAAGACTTGAGGCCTCAGGAGAAGGGAGGTCTGGTGGGGTAGGGGTGGAGTTGGGACATCCTCATGGAGAGAGGGGGGAGGAGGTATGGAATGTGGAACAGTCAGAGGGTAGACCAGAAGAGCAATAAAGTCTGGACTGTAAAAAAAAAAAATAAGAATAAAAAAGTATTCATTCCTTAAAAACATAAACATTTTAATTACTATTTCAGAACTCTGTCATTTCTAAAATGTTAATCAGGAGTCATTAATATTTCAGTATTAATAATTACAATTCAATTTTCCTTCAAGTCAGAGTTTAGAACTGGCTTGTTTCTGTAAATATGAAGGTATTACATTATAATTGTAATAAACACATGTTGTGTGTGCCTTTGCACAGATCACTATTCGTCACATTGCATATATAAAACATGTAATGGAGTCATAATGCACAACAAGGGAACTATGCTAAAATATTTAATATTCTAACTACTAATGTGATTTTCTTTTTTGTTTATCTACTGTAAGTATTTTATTAATATTCAACAATTCTAATTAAAACAACTTCTATAAATATTTACTGGAAATACTGCAGCACATATTTCTAAGTTTCAAATTATGCAATGAATTCTTACACTCAAATACGTATATGCACAGTGTATTATGTTTCATTAATGAAATTAGTCACATAAGTGAAGTAGGATAATAAACAAAAAGGACTTCTTTGTAAGTTATCTTTTTTATTCACAAGTCAGTAGTGTAATCTACATTTGGTGGCTAATGTTATGAAATTTTAATATTCTAAATATGTGTACTAAATAACTAATTGATTACTTAATTTTATGTACCTCTATTATGCAAGTCAATTTCTTTTGAGAGACCATTATGTTAGGGTCTTGTATTTCACTTCTTGAAATTTGTGTTAGTTTTCTTTGTGCATTTACTTATTTATTTCTTGAAGTGTGTATGTTGACTTGTTATGTTACAGTGGTATAATCCAAACCAGTACTAGCTATCTGAGGCCATATGCAGTAGATTAAATTTTGTATACTTGCCTCTAACTCAGAACTACATTAATCATATATTTTTTATTGAATATTTTATTTTAGCAACATTTTTGTCAACAGATTAATAACAGTATCTGATAATGATAGCGTAAGGTCATAACATATAAACTATGGCTTTTCAAATAGCTGCAAAACTTTAAGAAAATATTTACATTTATGTAAGTTGTTGATATTTAATAAATAATAAAGCTGAAACACCTTTTAAAAATTAGCATAAATTAGTGATGGCAATTAAAGGTATAAGTAAAAGTTTATAGATTAATAAAATAAAATACATTAACAAATTCCAAAAAATCAAGCAGGAAATAAGACTTCAGAGTAAAGGAAATTGGAGGAATATTTTTCTTTCTGCACATAAATTTTCCTCTTCTTTTGTTCAAATTGAAAATAGATTATTCTCACATATAATACAACCTAACCACAGTTTTCCCTCTCTCCATTCCTCCCAGCCTCCTCATCTCCTCTCCTCCAGAAAAAAAAATATTTTAAATAAAGTATATATGTGAGAATAACATATATACTTTTACTTATAATTTGGAAGTAAGTATAAACATGTGAAACAAGTACCTTACAATAATAGTTGATGAGTTGAGTACTAAATGAGGCTAATAAATGCATGTTTTTTATTTTCATATACTTCTTATTGACCATGCCATTGCATGAAATTATTTTCGAGCAACAGTTTATATCTGGTCTCAGATTCACAAAGATCCTCATGAATCAGCTTCCAAAGTGCTGTAATTATGGTGGGTGACCAAGTGCATTTTTTATACTCTTATATTTTGCCTTTCTTGTCTTACAAAATTAGAATAGTTGAATCACATTTGATTTCATGCCTCTTACATATATGTATTTCCTTACATATCAAATCTTATATATCTTTAACATATATTTTATTGCTGTATAAAAGAATATCTTTTCAATGTCTTTGTAAGATTAATTGATAAGCAAAAGAAAAGTGTATTTTAAAATATTTCCCATGAGTTATAAAATACTTAATATACTACACATAACCAGTCAAATAAACTTGAACAAGCATAATATTCATTCCAAAATGCCAAAAAGAATATTTTGAATTTTGAAAGTCAAATTTGGGTAATGAGGCCTATGGAATTTTTTATAAATATAAATTTAATTACTTTAATAATTATTTGAAGTAGCTTTCAACCATTTCAGAAACAAAATAAGCATGAGATGCTATATATAATACAAAACTTTCACACCAATTAAAATTATGAAATAACTTAGGGATTTTATCATACTCCACCAATGCTTTAAAAGTCAGGATATTTAATATTTAAATGTGAATACATTGGCTAGAAAGGGACATCCTCTCATTAATATTCACAACTTGTCTTCAATTCTTTATTAGTGTTTCTTCCTTGCCTCATAGTTTTAAGATAAAATTCCCTATTATACTATTAATTAGCCTTTTCCGAAGAATACGATTATTTTTTATTAACATAAAGGCACCGTATATGTACCGAAGTGGACAAAAAATCTTATAAAAGTTTATATGTTTCTTGTTATTTTCAAACCAAAAATGTTATGTGCTGTGCTTGTCTTTAAACACATTGCTGGATAAGCAGAGACAAGAAGATGTCTGTTAAGTTAAAGGCCAGCCTCATCTATATAATTAGATATAGGACAGTTGGGGCTCCAAATTGGGAGTTATTGTTTTCATTTTTTTAAATGGAGGACATTATATTTTAGACAGATATGCTGTACTGTCATATTAATATATTTGTACAAATGACATCATATATTTAACAACACATTATTTCTAATATGTTAATAAATTTCTTTGAGTTTGAGAAGAAAAATAATTATTCAAAAATTTCATCTTATTATCCTTAATTAGTTTTACACCCTGCCATCTTTGAATCCACTACAGATATCAATAATTCAAATGTTGACCAGTATGCCATTTGGTCTATATGAATTTTATGGTTTCCTAGCCTTTTCTTTTTGACATATTGATAAACACTTCACCTTAGTACAGCCCTTTTCATCCCAGGGGTTTTAGCAGTTTTCATCCACTTAGTGGGAGGCAGAATGAGTTGAAGGCAAATTTCCGGATAACGCTGAACATTAGTCCCAGGCTGAATCAATTGTTCTGACTCTTGCAGTGATGAAGTGTGAGGAATGAATACATTGATTACTTAATGGGCTCTCAACTTTCAAACATTTTGTTCAGTCAAGCAGTTGCAAGCTTTCAATTTTCTTACATATGCCAATCTCTTAATATTAAAATGTTTATTTATAAATGGATTCTATTTCTTCCATGGAGTCTATGTATCTGGGCCCTAGATACAAATTTGTCCTTGAATGATTTTGCTAGGAAATTGAGCCAAGCTGAATCATGGATAATATAAATGAGAGTAGGATCAGCAAGGGCAGAAGCAATCTTCATAATGGGCTGGAAGTTACAGCCCACGGGAGATGAGATGGTCAGAAAACGGACTCTCTCCCACGTTAGAGCTGATACAAAGGTAGTCAGTGTGAGCCTTAAGGGCTGTGTGGGTTATGTTCTCATTAAGTGATTGCTTTCTACTTTCTGCTTGATTGGAAAGAAAAGGAAAATAAAAGTGAATGCATTTAAATGCTCAGAAAATTATCTAATCAAAAATTTCATTTGAGAACTAGAGGAAGTGAGTGAGGAACTTCAAATATAGTTTAAAATGACCAGCATAGTGGTGTCTAAGGAAAGTTTTTCCCCTGGAAATATTAAACATAAATTAGAAACTTAACTTCATCACAAAATACGTTTTAGCTTATAAAAGCAGTTGTCATGTGCTAGCATGTGGTAATCCATTAAAAACAACCTTTTAAAAGCAAGTTCAAGGTACTAAATATAGGGGATTATTTGCTTCTGACTATTTGCTAGGAAAACAAAAGGATGATCATACTAGAGAAGGGTAGTGGGATTAAGGGAGCTTTCATTGTGACAAATGTGCTGTTCACTAAGTGGACATTTGTGGAAATGTTAGGGCATTGCAGGTGAGTATCTTCTTCTAAAGAAAGAATACAATGCAAAGCACAGTCCTTAGAAAATGGTAGCTGAATAGTTCCCATGTTAAAACGCATGGGGGAGTGAAAAATAGTTGTTTTTGTTGTAGACCTTTTTTTTTCCTCTTACCTTTTGAGGTTATACTATAATTACATAATATCCCCTTTCCATTTTCTTCTTCCATCAAACTCTCCCATATATCCCTCCTTACTCTCTTCAAAATTTATGACCTTTTTCAATTAATTTTGTTGCATGCTTATATGGATGCATATTCCAATTTTAAACTTGCTCAGTCTTCACAGTGTTGCTTGTATTATGTTTTCAGGAATGATCATTCGTTAGCAGATAAGCACTTTCTTATTGCTTATCTGACTATTTCTTCCACCCTCAGGATTCCTTAGTTTCCTGGTGTTTTGGGGGTAGGATTGAGACCCCCTTAAATTTCCCCCATCTACTTGTGAATGTTGAAAGTTTTTTTCTGTTTGTTCAGCTCATGTTTAGATAGTTATGTTGGTGAGACCTTTCAGGTATTGGCTTCCTAAATTTCTGAAAAACACAGTCACATAGAAACCTCCCTTTTCATCTGGCTCTTATCGTGGTGTTTCAGCTCCCCTGAACCCCAGCTTCTGAAATATTCCTGAGCCTCAGGCATATAAGCTGTTTTGTAGTGAACAGGAAGAAATCAATGAAAGTGGATATCTTTCCTGATACCTCCAGGAGAGGTGTACCTCTCATTTATAGGAGAGTGTCCCCAATTTTCAGGTTCCTTTTGAAAGAAAAATATGAAAAAAAAATGAATATAAATGGGTTATAAGATGTTTTCTGACAGGGATAATTCTTCAAAAGATAGGAAAAACTAAGGAGTTTGCCAATTAAGAAAGGAAACAGAATTGTTCATGTGAAACAGTGAGAAAAAAAGTTGTTTTACACAATCAGAGCAACCCACAACTACAACCTGTTTTATATTGTCTTATGCTTTCCATATTCTTCAGGTAAATTCACTGGCTACCCGATTATCCTAAAATTTGGGTGGTATTCAGTATGGAGAAAGAGAGGTAGGATGAAATAAATAAGAGGTAGTCCTTAAAATCCTGTCTATTTCCTCTAGAAAACCTGGCACTGCCATTTGTAGAACATATTGGAAGTGAAGAAATCCCCTAAAGGAAAAATGTAGTTCTTTACCCATAGGAGTTAAAGTAGATCATTCTAATGTTTAATTGCTTTTACTATTGCCCAAATATGTCACTGGTCAGAGTCTATCAGTTTTAAATGAGAAGTAAGTCTTCCCACAAAGGAATAAAATGTACTTCATTAGCTAGTCTTATGACAAGTGATTGTGATCCAGATTCACAGGTGGATAGAAATCCCCAGAGAGGTTAATCAGCTTTTCACCAACCACCAGTGTGAACGCTGTTAAAGAAGGCAAGCAAAGAGTCCCATGTATGACCTCCTGCAATAAAATGTAGAAATTGAGGATAGCATGGCAAGAAACACGTATTTGTACCAAGATAATAAAAAACAAATAAGGACTCAGGCTCTAAGAAATATGTGGACTCTTCCCTACCAAGGACTGTAGTCTATATATAGCTGAGAGAACCTAGGATTCAGCTCTTAAAAATCATCTTCAGAGTTGTTATTCAGATTTTCTAAAAAGTGGCGCTTAGGATAACTGTAGGGCTTAATCTAAAAGTCATCTGCATGTACAGTGATTGAACTTTCAAATGTTGTCATTACCTAGATCATCAGGTGGGTATCGCAGAGTGAATGCAGTACTCTCTTTTAGCTAAGAAGCTAAGAAAGATAGAAGCAAGACAGTAGAAATATCAGCTTTTAATTATTATCAATATTATGCTTGGTCCTTGCAGTGACCAATTTTATGTTTATAAAAAGTCAACATGATATAAATTCATTTTTGTATTTAGTATTAATACTATAGAAGATTTAATAATAGTCCTGCAATGCTAAAAGGGTCTTAAGATTTAGGTCATCAAAAGAATGCTATGCTCGAGACAATGACTCTGTTTCTAAGAAAGTAGTCAGGGAATTTCCTCATATGAATATTTTTATTACATATGAACTTATTTGCAAATTATCAGACAATACATTTTGTGTTCAAAATTATGTATGAAGTACTCAAGTTGATAAAAAAAAAAGACTATGCCAGTATTGAAAATGATATAACAATTAAGTAAAATTTCATTGGGATATCACAAATGAATTTTTTATGACTATTTGATTTCAGAATGCAGTCCTTGTTTGGAAACAATAATTTACTTTTTTAAAGAGTTGATAGCATTATTGATCAACCTCAGAGTGTTTTTATATAATTTTCAGAAATATTTTTGATACAAAATATCTCTAATGGTATGACATCTATAAATGTCAAAGAAATAAGAGTATAGTATTATTCCAAACACATACATTTAAAGTTATTTATCTTTAATCAGATTATGATAGATAAACTGGAGGAAATTGTTTAAAAATTCTGTGGAAACTGTATTTTCAAACAAAATCTAATAATTTTTGTTTTCTATAAAGGAGAGGAGAAAGGAGGATGTAGTGAAAGGAAGCAGAAACAGAATGATTTCCTATTCAATAAATATTAGACAAATCCATATGCTCAATGATATGAGAAACAGAAAGAAGTACAGATACAATCCATGATAGAGATGTTTTGAAAATAAACTGTAACGAGTACTCATACAAAAGAACTTGGCACCAAGACATCGCACTATTTTTTTTTCTTTTCCCCTTGAAAACATTCCTGGTGTACTATTGTTTGTGCATAGCTTTGAGGTTCATGTGATGAATTGCAGTAAGGAATATCACAGATTTTGAGACTTTGAAGAACACAAAATTTTAAAAAGCAAATGAAAAGCAGTCATCCTGAGAAAACAGACATGGAAATAAGAAGAGAAACAATTTGCAAATAAGGAGACAAATATACAGATCAAAATTTAAAATAGAATTTGATTTGGTTCCCTTTAAAAATTAGAGAAAGATATTTCTAACTTGTGGAATTCTAATTTATTTAATGAAATATGAAACTATCTCTCCTTTTGTTGAAATGATATTATATGTCTTTTAAAAATTATTTTTTCATTTTTTGCAATTAAAATATAATTGGATTTTTCCCCTTCTCATTACTCTCTACAAACTCTTCAATATACTACTACTTGCTCTTCTTCAAATGTATGAATTGCATTCATGGATATAAATAAAATTTCCACTGTAATAATGTCCATACAGATTTTGTCATAAAAGCTTTCTAAGAGAGATGAAATATTTTAAAAAAAGAAACATAAGAATTTACTGACAAGATAATCTCTATGAAAGTTTAACTCCAGAGAGAGTAACAATTACTGTGCTTAAATGATCATGTTTCCAGTATTTCAGAATATGCCACTTTTCAGTATTCATGACATTGAGTAGGTTTTTATTCTGAAATTACCTCATGAAACAGTATAAAAATTGAGGCAACTTCTTAGTTTTCTTAAAAGGTAGATTTTCTTAATAAAATCAAAGCTTTTAAAATAATTATTGGAAATAGTCTGAGAGGGGGAGGGGGGAGAGAATATGAGGTTTTTTGGAGGGGAAACCAGGAAAGGGGAGAACATTTGAAATGTAAATAAAGAAAATATCTAATTAAATAAAAAGAAGCAGTACCCACAAAAAAGAGAAAGATATCAAGATAGTATTTAAATGAACAATTATAATTATGTGATATATTCTGGCATTTTTATTAGGTACTTTATATTTCAAATTGTGATTAAAAACTACATGGTATTGGTACAGTGGCAGGCAGGTAGATCAATGGAATAGAATTAAAGACCTAGAAATGAATCCATACACCTATGGTCACTTTATCTTTGACAAAGGAGCTAAAACCATCCAGTGGGAAAAGACAGCATTTTCAACAAATGGTACTGGCTCAATTGGCAATTAGCATGTAGAAGAATGTAAATCTATCTATGTCTATCTCCTTGTATAAAGCTGAAGTTCAAGTAGATCAAGGTCCTCCACATAAAACCAGATACATTGAAACTAATAGAAAAGAAAGAGCCTTGAGCACATGGGCACAGGAGAAATTTTCCTGAACAGAGAGCACCAATAGCTTATGTGTTAAGATCAAGCATTTCCAAATGGGACCTCATAAAATTGCAATGCTTCTGTAAGGCAAAGGACACTGTCAATAGGACAAAACGGCAACTGAAAGATTGGTAAAAGATTCTTACCATTCCTACATCTGTTACAGGGCTAATATACAATATATATAAATAACTCAAGAAGTTAGATTCCAGAGAACCAAATAACACTATTAAAAATGAGGTTCAGAGCTAAACGAAGAATTTCCAACTGACAAATGCCAAATGGTTAAGAAGCACCTAAAGAAATGTTCAACATCCTTAGTCATCAGGGAAATACAAATTAAAGCAATCCTGACATTCCACCTCACACCAATCAGAATGGCTAAGATCAAAAACTTAGGTGACAGCAGATGCTGGTGAAGTTGTGGAGAAAGATGAACACTCCTCCATTGCTGGTGGGAATGCAAGCTCTTACAACCACTCTGGAAATCAGTTTGGAGGTTCATCAGAAAATTGGACATAGTTCTACCTGTGGACCCAGCTATACCACTCCTGGGCATATACCCAGAAGATGCTCCAACATGTAATAAGGACACATGCTCCACTATGTTCATAGCAGCCTTATTCATAATAGCCAGAAGCCAGTAAAAACCCAGATGTCCCTCAACAGAGGAATGGATACAGAAAATGTGGTCCTGAAAGACCCCTGTGGGGAGACCTCCCACTCAAACCTTGGGAGGACGTGCACCCAAGGAATCATGAGAGACTGTCTTGATGTAATTACAAGAGGTAGTTTTTAATTTCGGGGTGCTCCGAGTTGGCATCACAGCTATCTCACGCAGGAGATAGTGGAGCCGACAATGAGGCTCGAAAGTTAGGGGTTACATGTTGCAGTATTTTTCGGGTATATGCCCAGGAGTGGTATAGCCGGGTCCTCTGGTAGTACTA
>NW_022196915.1:76310335-76326877 GCF_008632895.1 Mastomys coucha
TGGAGGGGAAACTGGGAATGGAGAAATTCGCATGTAAATAAAGAAAATATCTAAAATAAAATAAAAATTAAAAAAAAAAAAGAAAGTTAGGGGTTTATATAGGGAAAAGGTATGGGGGAACAAAGGAGTCAGTATGGTTACACATGATTGGCTAGTTCAAATATTAACTATTACGTGCAGAACAGAGTGGAAAATTCCTAAAGTTGGTGTTAATCTGAGTCAACAAAGCATCTGACCTTAAACCATATCTGAGAGGACCAGATGGTCCATTACTTAGTGTCCACCCAGGCATATCCTTGCAGGCCTGGGCCCTGGACATGTCCTTGTTTGCCTAGACATGTTTTCCTCTATGTTTATAGTTTTATGTCTTCTTGACCTGCCAGCTATTATGATATCTAACAACTTGCTTGCTCATTCCCGGGCCTATGTGGGCCAGTTTGTGATGGATTCTTAGGCCCATGACTTTTCTTCCTAGTCAGCACAGGTCTAAAGCTTTAATTTTTCCTTTGCTTTGAGCTCTTTCTCGTTTCCTTTGTTCTAAACCTTTTCTTATTTTGACTAAATTATCTTTGACTCTTCCTGAGTGATCTATGTAAAAACAACACTCTTCTTCTATATCTTTTTGGCTTGTTAGTTCCCAGAATGTCTTAACAGCTTGCTTATTTTTGCCCAGGCTTATTTGGACATATTCGACCTTGGTCCACTGTGTTTTTCTCAAACCTGCAATTTTCTCATTAGCCAGCACAAGTTTTAAATTTAACTCTTTCAGTACATTTACACAATGGAGTACTACTCAGCTATTAAAAACAATGAATTTATGAAATTCTTAGGGAAATGGATAGATCTGGAAGATATCCTGAATGAGATAACCCAATCACAATTGCTACCCTAGAACCTGCTGGGCAGCCCTCCTGGGGCCACTTTCCCTGAGTCTTATTACTTGATGGTTACTCTGCCTTCTGCAGCTCTCATGCCTGATCTTTGTTCTTCCTCAGCATAGCAGTATTGCTCTCCTCCCACCTTCTCTTCCCTCTCCCTCTCCTGTATTTCTTGCCTGGAATCCTCAAAGTCTCACCTCTGTCTTTCTGCCTAGGCATTGGCAGCCTAAAACCTCATTTCCCAGCTACAAAAGAACATACATAGTAGGCACTCTCTGATAAGTTGGCATTAGCCCAGAAGGTCAGAATACCCAAGATACAATCCACAAACTACTGGAAGCTCAAGAAGAAGGAAGACCAAATTGTGGATACTTCGACTCTTTTCTTCTGACATTTTTAATAGGTAAGAAATAATTACTTCACTTATTTTGTTTGTTTGGTTGATTGATTGATTGATTGATTGATTTCTATTTTGATTTTGAGACAGTTTCACTATTCAGCCATCGGTGTCCTGGAAATCAGGATGTAGACAGAGGATACATAAAGATCTATGGCACAAAGATTGACTGTCTCTGATTCTGCTTTCCAAGTTTTTGGATTAAAAGCACTACCATGCAAAGCTAGTAAATGCTTTTCAATTTAAAACATGAAGTATTTCAACCAACATCATTCATTAGAAAAATGAGAAAAATTATAAAGTGGATAGTATTCTAAGAGATTATATAACTCATATAAGTAGGCTTTTTTTTTTTTTTAAAAAAAGTAATTATAAATAAAATGTTAAAGAGTAGCCTGTCTTTTTGGGCAAATGATGACAAATGTCTTAATGGCAATCTAGATCATACATGAACTGTGAAAGTACTTTGGAGAGTATTCTTGTTCTGTGAAACATTTACATACATCATGCTTTGAACCATGCTGTATCTCCATTTGGCATCAGGACAGTCTGCCAGGTTTAAGGGTTTTCTAGGGCAGGGGCTAGATACTTATATCTAACTTTCCACTGTCTTCTGAGTCAGTCTCATAAGCCATGATGTTGCAACTCTTGGTATAATCTGTCATATAACCATTTGCTAATAACAGAACATGAATTTACTTTAGATTAAACTTACTAATTGGGTTTACTTTCAAAAAGTTCCTGCATAGGAAAGAAAACATATTCTTGAACTAATTAAGCACTTAAAATATCAAAGTCTAAAATGTGTAGTAAAGAAAATTAGGTCAAGGGGTTTGTTCCTGGGTTGGTGTCCATATTTCTATTTTGTCAGTAGCATTTTTTTTTCTATTTTTTCAAAGTACTTTCCAAGGAAACTAGAATGCAGAGATGAGAGCTTCATGTAGCCATCAGCTTGACTCTGTCTATGTTCAAAGAGTTGTGTGAGTATTATCCTTGCAATGGGGTTCTGGTCTCAGTTTGTGTACAACGATTTTGTCTTAGTATATAGCCTTGCTTGTTCGGAGATTTTCATGGAACCTCCTTGGCCAACAACTCATTTGAATGTAACCTGATTTTTCTGCTGTAAAGCTTGCCTGACTATAAAAGATGTTCATTTAAGACTCTATATTGCCCATTACCAGAAGCTCTCACTATGATCACCTTAATAGATTCCAGGAAAAGTTCCCACTGAATCCTTTCTATAGCAGCCATCGAATGTCCCATAATTCCAGACATCTCTGACCACACTTTCTCCCTTCATCTCATCTTTGTATCACCTGATCCCTCCAGCTACCATCTGTACTTATTTCCAGTCTACCCTAAAATCTATTCTATTTGCCATTCCCAGGGAGAATCATGCTTTTTACCTAACTAGAACCTTGCTCTTTACCTAACATCTCTGTGTCTACTGATTGTAGATTGGTTATCATTTATTAAATGGCTAATTTCTACTTTTAAATGACACTTATTTGTCCTTCTTGGCCTGGGCTATTTCACTCTAGATTTTTCTAGTCTCATCCATCAGCTGCAAGTTTCGTGATGTCAGTTTTTATCAGCCAAGTAATGCTTAATCAAATAAATATCTTACATAATCTTTATACAAAATATGCTAGGGAAATGGTGGCAAAAAACTTGTGGGAAAAGCCAGACAATGTCTCATTTGACCTAAGGCTTATTACATGAGAAGGAGCTCACACCCAATATTACTTGAGGAATGATGAACCAAAGACTGGATAGCAAAGGGACCTAGTGTAAATCCCAAAATGTCTGGTATTAAAAAAAAAAATAAGAAAATGATTTCTTATGATATTCTCAAATATTCAAAGATTATCATTTTCTCCAATGATCGTTAAACAGACTTCCTCTTGCAAAAGATAGAAACAAATACAGAGACCTACAGATAGACATCATCTAGAGAGTCTAAATTGGACTCTCATATCTATGAAAATAAAACGTAAGTGTAGTTGGAAAAATTGTAAGAAGAAGAATTAGTGGAGGAAACCCAGGAGGAAAAGTTCCTCTGATCCAACTAAGCAAGGTGCATATGAGCTCACAGAGACAGATGCATCAAGCACAGAACTTCAGTCAGCTCCTCCACATATACATTACCGGTATTAGCTTAGTATTTTGGGGGAAGTCCTGATTGTGAGAACAACTGTGTCATTGACTCTTGTGCCTGCTCTTGAGACTTTTTTCCTTCCGATGGGTTGCCATGTCTAACTTTGATATAATATTATATTCTACTTTGTCATGTTTGGTTGTCATCTCTTAGAAGTTGGTTCTTTTCTAATGATTAAGGGAGTAGATCTGGAAGGGGGAGGAGGTAGGGAGCAACCAGAAAGAGCAAAAGGAGGGAAACTATAATCACGATATGGTCTATGAACAAAATAACCTATTTCCAATAAAAGGAAATAAATGCCCCTCAAAAGAAAAAAAAGTTGTATTAAATTAATTTCAGATAATCATTCTCTAACATTCCCACTAATTCATTGAACTGTTATCTCCTGTATATTTTCAATGTAAAAAGGTATAAACCACTAAAAGTAGAAAAGATTTGCTGTAGTTGTCTCTTCTTTTCTTTCAATAAATTTGTTTTGACATCATGAATTTGTCATGCTTCATGT
Source organism: Mastomys coucha (assembly GCF_008632895.1). Taxonomy (NCBI): domain Eukaryota; kingdom Metazoa; phylum Chordata; class Mammalia; order Rodentia; family Muridae; genus Mastomys; species Mastomys coucha. The sequence continues at coordinate 76,314,274 of NW_022196915.1, forward strand.
AGTATGGGCTGTTCAACACTATAAAAGTTCATTGCCATATGATACTGAAGAAATATCTACTTATAAGTATTAATTTTATTATTTTTTCTGTTATATACTTTGGCTGTCAAATGATTATTTATCCTACATTTTTCATAACATTTGTTTGAAATATAAAATTCTTTATTGTTTATTTGCATATTGTATAATGAAATGTGATTATTAATATAGCTTAATGTATACTTTCAGCTTCATATTTATGTAAAATTTAAAAATTAGTTGTATAACTGACATTATTCCATAGTTATATGTCCAATAATAGTTACTATATGCAGCATATCAATCTTATTTTTCAAGTTTTCTCCATTAGAAACATTATAAAAGTTGATATAGAGAAGGGGATATTAAAGTTAGGCTAAGGTTCACCTCTAATCGTGAGTAGTTTCTAAATAACTGAAAATATATTATGAAACTATTGATTTATACTATATTCCTGAAATCTCCTTACAATATTATCTAAGAATTTAAGGAGAAATGAAAGATAAAAATGTAAAATTAACACTAACGGAACAAAATGTTACCAGATAAAATTAAACAAGTAAGGTCTTATTCAAGGCTATTAATTTTTTTTAAATTCTGTGACTCAGTCTAGGCCACAATTTAATGAAAGCAAGAGTGGACTGATTCTCAAGTGCTGTAGTATAACAAGTCTTATACCATCTGTGTTTGCTAATTGGAAGTGAAAATAATTTTCCATGTCTTGATAACAGGAACATGAAATTCCCCAAAGTGTGCTCTATTTGGAAGAAGCTTAAGGACACTCTCCCATTGACTCTTGCATTTTGAAAGAATGGTTCTCTTGTTCTCACACACAGGCATTGCTCTTCTTGGTGGTGCAAAATTGGCAGGAACTTTTAAAAATGATTTACACGTCAAAGAAGAAGAAAGTTCTCATTCCCTGCCCGCTTTTAAATTTAATAGGGTATGAGGTTACAGGTATTATTGATGGCTTTCCAAAATATTTCATTTTAGCTTTGGTCCATCCTCTTATCTTCCAATTCCGCCATCTTCTCATCTCCCTCACCACTTGTACCAATCCCCCAGCATGCATATTTCCCTTGTCAAACCACATGTGTTCTACTGTATTCACACCCAAATTTCTTGAAACCTCATTTTTCAATCACATGTGTTTTTCTTTTCTTTTTTCTGTACTCTAAGTACACTCATCCTCAGATAATTAAATGCAGACACATAAACATATGTACATATATTTATGTATGTAATGTTTAGTTGTATACTGCAATTAGGTTACACATAATTTTAGAAATCATATAGTATTTGTCTCTGTTACCTTGATTAAAACATTTTCTAATTTGAACTTCTTTTATATACATTTCATAATATTAATTTCTTTTACAATGAAATAAAATTTTGTGGTGCAAGGGGCACATGCTCCACTATGTTTATAGTGGCATTATTTGCAATAGCCAGAAGAAGGAAACAACCCAGATGTCCCACAAGAGAAGAATAGATACAGGAAATGTGGTTCATTAACACAATAGAATACTATTCAGTTATTAAAAATGAGGACATCCTGCATTTTAGAAGCAAGTGGATGGAACTAGAAAATAATCATCCTGAGTGAGGTAACTCAGAGCCAAAAGGACACATATGGTATGCACCCACTAATAAGTAGATATTAGCCAAAAATTACTGAATACCCAGGATAAAATCCACAGAATTCTAGAAGGTTAACAAGCTAAAGGAGCCAAGTGAGGGTGCCTCAATCCCACTTGGGAGGAAGAAGATAGCAATCACAGGGGGTTGGCATAAGGGACCTGGGAAGGAAAGGGAACTAAGTGGGAGGGGAACATGATCAATGGGGAGATACCTGTGAAGCCCTGAATGCCAGCAGAAAGAATGAAGGCAAGCTTGGAAGTTATGAGATGGTGGTTCCCTTTAGAATTCACCAGAGATTGGGGAGGCCAGAGATGCTTAAGACTCAAAGGGAGGCACATTAGATGAAATGTCCAACAGTGGAGAGAGGAACTTGTAGAGTTCACTGCCACGGACTGGGTTCGTTGTGGGGACCTCTTGTTCAGCAGGATGGGAGTTCTGGTCAGGTGGGCAAAAAATTTGGCGAGTGACAGGCAGAGTTGACACAAGGAAGTGCTGAGTCTGAATGTATTTCTTAAAAATGACATTCTACTCGAATCTCGAATGCTGAATGCTGCACACTGTGTCTCACACACACACTCGGCTCAAGATCCCGCCCATCCTTAGTAAAAGGCCCACTGTGCTATTCTTCTGAGCTAGTAGAGACATGTCTCTTACTTGCTAGTTCCTAGTAGTGGCTCAGCTGCAGTAATTGACTGAGAATGAGGATTCTACTTGACCTTGCCCTGGGATAAGTCTCCCATTCTGTAAGCTTTAATGCTCTACCCACAATGCTGAAGGCAATTAGTCTGGATGGGTAACATTCTTTACGAATTTCCAAGCCAGGGTTTGGCTAAGATGTTGGAACCTTGGTAAAGGTCAGAGAGCAATGTCCAATTTTGTCTAGCTATTAATAAATCATATCTTGGTGGGCACCTAGTATGCGAGTTCGCAAGGACACATCTGAGCTACCTCTGAGTTAGGGGATGCCACAACTGACTAAATACCCAGGAGGCACAAGCTCCCTTTGAAGTCATAACACCTCTTGTCTGCGATCAGGCTTTTACCCCTGTTATTGGAGTAGACGAGTAGGCATGGCAGTTCACCTCCAGTAGAAAAGGCATCAAGTGGAGGGATGAGATTGGCATCCCACAGTCAAAAACTCTGACCCAGAATTGTTCCTGTCTAAAAGAATTGCAGGAACAAAAACGGAGAAGAGACTGAGGGAAAGGAGGTTCAGTGACCAGTCCAAATTGGAATCCATCTCAAGGGGAAACTCCACGGCCTAACACTATCACTGATGCTATGGTTTGCTTACAGATGTGAGCCTAGCTAGCATGGCTGCCCTATGAGAGGTCCAACAAACAGCTGATCAAGTCAGATGCAGACACTTTCACCCAACCAATAGACAGAATCCAGAGACCTGGGGCTGAATCAGGGAAAAGCTGGAAGAAGCTGAGGAAGAGGGAGACCCCAAAGGAAGACCAGTAGTCTCAACTAACCTGGACACCTGAGATATCACAGACACTGAGCCACCAACCAGGCAGCATACACCAGCTGATATGAGGCCCCGATCACATACACAGCAGAGGATTGCCAGGTCTGGCCTCAGTGAGAGAAGATGCACCTAACCTGAGAGAGACTTGAGGCCCCAGGGAGTAGGGATCCCTGGTGGGGTGTGTTGTTGTGATACCTCTTGGAGAAGGGGGATGGGGAATGGGATGCAGTATTGTTGGAGAGCAGACTGGGAGGGGAATAATGAGTGGAGTGTAAAAAAAAAGATTAAATATAATTTAAAATTATAGTGAAGTATAACTCAATTTCATGATTCATTACTTAAAAAATAGATGTCTAGTCCAGTTTTACTGCTTTAAAAATAACCACCAATAAACTTGATATTGTAAGAGTTCTTTGGTTATGTTCTTAGGATTGATAAGATTGGGTCATATAGTATTTGTATTTTTATAATTTGTGAATCCCATTCCCTGTACACAATTCCATAGTGGCTATACCTCTTTAAAGTCTGATCATTGAATAAAGGATTCTATTTTACCCACATGCTCTCCAGCAGTTTTTGTCATTTGCATTCAAAATAATTAAAGATTAGCAAGATAAGGAACTATCTGAAGTCTTTGTAAGCTGAGAGGTAAATAAGTCCACTTCATGTACAGACTTGTACCCAACCTTACCATTGTCCATGATATTCATTATATTTTACTTACATAAATCTAATAAAAGGTGCTAAAACTTGTATTCAAACTCTGGTTTCATAAATTGTCTTGTTCTTACTCTGAACATCTTGATTCTCACCAAATCATAAATTCAAACATACTCTTCGATCCAATAAACATTATAAAACCAAGTTTGAAGTGACTTCAGGTTGAAAATGTGAAATGAGCATCTTAAAGTCTTAAAATCTTTTAAAAAAAATAGATCAAGTGTAGTTCTACACATTTAATTTCATTCCATAGCATGATCAAAATTAATAAAAAATCTCATATCTGTTTAATAGGCTGTGAATATTTAAGTTTTATTAAAATGTCTAATTTGTTTAGGTACATGCATTGCCTAGTTATCTAATTATTCTGGCAAAATTACAAACTGAGAAGTTAAATCTCTTAAATTAAGAAGGTCATTGAAGTAAATAATATTGGTGAAGCATATTATTACTACTTTACATAGGACTCTAATATACTGAGAAGTAAAAGTAACCTGTTACTCTATGTTCTTGATTTTGTTTTCATTAACATTTAACATGAACATTTAAAAGCTCACAAGAGCGAAGAGCTCTTTTTCTCATCTATCATGTCAATTTCTATCTTTTTCATATTTGTATATGTTTATTAAGCACTACTAAAACACACTTAAAATTATACTAACTTGCCAGGTGGTGGTGGCACACGCCTTTAATACCAGCACTTGGGAGGCAGAGGCAGGCGAATTCCTGAGTTCGAGGCCAGACTGGTCTACAGAGTGAGTTCCAGGACAGCCAGAGCTACACAGAGAAACCCTGTTCCAAAAAAGCCAAAAAGCCAAAAAACAAAAAACAAAATTATACTAACTTGTTAAATAAAATTGGACCAGTATTTTTCAATGAATGATTCTAATAGTTATGGTCTACAGGAAAACTAGCTATTATTGTTCTCATAAAGTTATGAGGCTACTAGAGAACAAGTCCTAATGGTATTTCGCTAACCTGACAAATCTGTGTCCCACTCAGCTATTATCAAAGACACGTTCTTTTGCAATGAATAGAGATCAACAACTGAACACTGAGTCTGAGAGATTTTGAACTACTCACTGACAAATGGGATGTTCTCACCAAATTTCTCACCTCAAAGCTCAGGAAGTAATGCAGAAGTAGAGGAGAAAGATTGTAAGAGCCGGAGAGGATAGATGATGTCAAGGAAATAGTGTCATTCAAATGGGACAGGACTGATGGGCATATGAACTCACAGAGACCATGATAATATGAATAGATTTCAACTAGATAAGTCCAAGTTTGGAAAAGTGAAATTTTACATAGGCTCATACTAATAACCAAGAAGTTATCTGCAAGCGGCAACTGCATTTCCAAAACAAGATGACACCTGAGGGTTAATATGAACTATGAAACGTTTAAAATAATTTTAATTTAATTTTTTATTTGCATACACTTATTGTTTTGCTTTAGTTTATCTTTAATTATCGAGTTAAATGTTACTAAACCAGAGATCTGGAATAGTAAACCCCCTTATATAATTTTATTTTTAACTCTAAAAATTGATTATAGGTCAAACTGATAATGATGCCATGCAGAGGGTAGTTTCTGCACTTTCTAGTTATATCAAGTTTTTCCCCTCTTCCTCCTGTTCGTGTTCTCTTTCATTTCCTCCTCTGTTTTTCCTTCTCGTCTTTTGTGTTGATATGCTTTCCAATGTTGCCTTCAATTCTTTCATGAAAATAAGAGAACTTGTTCCACAGATCATTATCAACTAACTCTTATGAATATGAAAGGATATATAGCAAATAATTAAATGTGTCTAATATAAAAATTTTGTTTTCAAAAATCTCTCAACCTATGTTATTTGATGGATAATTATGAAGCAATTTGAAAAACATAAGTATATGCAGACTCAAATTTTAAAAATTTGTGAAGTATTGTTTATGAAAATTATAGTTACAAAACATAAATTTAAAGCATGTAGAGACACTTAAAACTGTTCTATGCAATTAAAGTATGTAATCTAAGCTTTGCTTACTCTGTTGGATAGTTTAGTGTCATCTTGACACAAGCTACAACATAAGAGGAGGTGATCTTAATTTAGAAAATGCCTTTATAAAATTATCCTGCAGGCAAACCTGTAAAGCCTTTTCTTAATTAGTGTTTGATGGAGGACAAACCAGTCCATTGAGGATGGGGCCAGTCCTGTGGTCTATAGGAATTAAGACTGAGAAGGCCACAAAGAGTAAGCCAATAAGAAGCAACCCTTTGTGCCCTCCGCATCAGCTCCTGCCTCCAGGTTCCCATCCTGCAGGAATTCTTGCCTCACTGCTTTTGATGATGAACTGTTATATGAAACTGTGGGTGAAATATACCCTTTCTTCTCCACCTTCCTTTTGGCCATGGCATTTCATCACAGCAATAGTAACTCTAAGCCCTTCACATTAGTGATAAATCAGCTACTGCTCATAATGGAGATATATGTAAAGTGGTATGAGAACATTATTAGCCAGAATATGTGCTGATACACAACAAGTATGATTGTTAATATCTTCCATAAACTTCTACAACCATCTAGGAAATTACCCTTTGTGCAACTCAGTTAGGGATTATTGAAATTATGTTAGCTTTTGGTCTTGTTAGATTAGATTAATTATTTGAGGAAGATCCATATTAATTAAAGGCAGCAACATTCAATGAGTTGGGCTCCTCAAATAAATAAAAGGAAGAAAAAATGAACTAAGTTCTTTATTTCATGTTCCTGATGTTCCCAACTATAGACAATTATGACCAGGAACATTGAAATCCTGCTGCCATGATTCCCTTACTTTTGGACTGTTGGCTTAAATTATGAACCTAAATAATTTTTTCCATGATTTGTTTTTGTTGTTGTTGTTTATTTTTCCTTAGATATAAGACAAATAACTCATATAGTTAATTACTCTGTTGTGTAAAAAATAGGAGCCTATTACTCCTAGCGTTAAAGTGAAATCTGAGCTAAGAGAGACAAATAAGATCAATTAATGCAGATGAGAATAAAATCTGTTAGAAAAAATGAGATATACAATTACATGCAATGGTATGTGATATGTATGTCGTGTCTTTTTAAGAGACTCCAGGTGAACACATTGTAGCTGTATTCTGAAGGAAGAAAGTCAAAATATATTCAAACTTTAAATTAATTAGAAAAGTTCAGATTCTTGCTTGCCATGATATTTATAACTGCTGTAGATTTTAAAGCAGGGGCATGTTAGACTAGAGAGGTGAAACTCACTAGTATCTATTATTTAAAATGCTTTATTCACCACAAGTTTTGACTAAAGCATTTATTTAATGCTGTTATTTTGCAGGAATCACTTATATCACTTTATGATAATGAATAATGAAAGAGTTAAAAGCTATACATGAACATGCTGATATGTAAACTATGTATAGAACACTTTGTTGAATGACCAGATATCATTCAATCACCATGAAAATATTTATATCACCATTCAAGTTCTTTCTGTTTATAGATGGCCTCCCATTTTCTCTAGAGAAAACTGCCAAGCTAATGACATTTAGAGTTATGGCAGCATCAGCTGTCAGCCTCTCTGTAATTTTCTCCAGGCTCTGTCAGACAAATACATTTCCACATGCTATAAAAAATTAAGTATCAAAACAATATAAAGATATCTTCAAGGTTCTGATAAAAGAGCCTAATGTGAGGACATTGAAAGTTAATGCTTCACCTTTTGTCTAAACTTGTCATCCAGTTTCACAGATTTTACAAAATGTAATAAAAGCTTGAGAGGATAAAGAGAGGCAAGACCTTTTAAAGGGAGAAGTGAACACTAGTGTGAAAGAAGCTATGGATCAGATAAATGGCACAAATTATGCTTGTATTTCTTAGATTACTTTGCAGAAAATAACTAGTACTCATGTCAACAAGACCAAATCATAACTGGAGAGTGCAAAGGTCAGCATCAATCGTGGAGATCCTCAGATTTTTGAGCCTTTACCTGCACATGAATATTTATGCTATTATTCCACCAGTTTTGTGTTCCATGACTTTTCAGAAATAGAACAGATTAGTCCAGAAATTTCCAACAGGAATTAAAATTAATTTCATTTCCATGAATAATTTTATTTGCATCTAAGAATATAAACAAAGTACTTTTTAAGTCAATCATGATAACCTTTCTCCACTTGAGGAGATGACTAGTTTCTTCTGTTTTACAACGGATATTTTGGGAAAGAGAATTCATGGAGATAATGTGTTATCATTATGCCAGTGCAAATGGTTAACGACCCTTTGTAGACAAAAGAGTGTGTATATTTCAGTCAAAACATTGGAATGATCTTGCTTTCCTTCAGTTTTTAATAATTTATCTCAAGTTTTATATCTTGAAGTTATTTTTTAGTTGGGTGTTGTATTTACATTTCAAATGTTACCCCTTTTCCAGGTTTCCCCTTTGCAAACCCAGCTTACCCTACTTCTATGAGGGGTGCTCTCCCACCCACCTACCCACTTCTACCTCACCCTGTGTTAGCATTCCTGTACACAGGGGCATCAAACCTTCACAGGACCAGGGCCTCCCCTCCTACTGATGCCAGACAAGGCCCCTTCAGCTCCTTCAGTCCTTCCTCTAGCACCTCCACTGGGGTTTATGTGCTCAGTCAGATGGTTGGCTGTGAGCATCCACATCTGTATTGGTCAGGATCTGGCAGAGCCTTTTAGGAGACAGCTGTATCAGGATCCTGTCAGCAAGAAGTTCTTGGCATCTGCAATAGTGTCTAGGTTTGGTGTCTGCATGTGGGATAGATCCCCAGGCAAGGCTGTCTCTGGATGGCTTTTCCTTCAGTTTCTACTTCACTCTTTATCCCTGTATTTCCTTTAGTCGGGAGCAATTCTGAGTTAAAATTTTGGAGATGGTTCGGAGGTCCCATCCCTTAACCAGGAGGCCATGCCTAACCTCTTGATAAGGTCTTGACAGGTCCTCCCACCCCTTTGTGGGGTATTTCAGCTATTGTCATCCCTGCAGAGTCTTGGGAGGCTCTTACTTTGCTGGCACCTGGGGCTTTCTGGTTGCTACCCCGAGTTCCCCATTCCACATTGCTACACACTTCTGTTCAATGTCCTAACCCTCTGTACATCTCCTCAATCTCCTCCCATATCTGATTCTTCCCCTCTTTTGCCCGCTCCCATTCTTCTCTGTGGGGCAGTGGGTTGTTCTGGCAGCCTGGATCCAGTTAAAGATACAGGCTTGGAACCCTGTAGCACCCAATGAGCAGAGCAATCTTGTTCACAAGGGACTGCAGGAGTTCGGTGGTAGCTCCTAGGACCTTGGCTCAGGTTTCAGCCCCAACCCTCAACAACTGCCGCAGCAGGAGAGGTGTGTAATATTGGTCAAGGCCTCAGACATGTAAGTAAAGACTCTCAGCCCAATTCGATGAGAAATAACTGCTGTCGAAATCTGAATGATCCCCAAAACTATATGTATATCCTATCCAGGGAAGTAAAGGCACTTGAAAGATCTACTCCATTGTCTGAGACTTTTGTTCTAAGAGCTTTAACACTTGGGAAGAGGTCTGCTCTCCCAAAACAAGGCCTGAAGTGCCCAACCAGACTCAGTGCAGGGAAGTGGAGAAATGGACCTGCCTGGAAGTCACTGTAGAGAAGGCCCCACCTGTGCTCACTTGATTCCTTTCCCTACAGCTCCTGCACCCTGCCAGGGCCCATACTTCCCTTCCTCTCAAGTTCCTCCCACCATCGATTTCCCTTGATTATTTTGTTCCCCCTTCTAAGAAGGACTAAAGCATCCACTCTTTAATCTTCCTTCCTCTTGAACTTCATGTGGTCAGTGAGTTGTATCATGGGTATTCCATGCTCTTTGCTTAATATCCACTTACTAGTGAGTACATATCATGTGTGTTCTTTTGTGACTGAGTAATCTCACTCAGGATGGTACTTTCTAGATCCATCCATTTGTGTGTGAACTTCATGAAGTCATTGTTCCATGTTTGTTGGAAGCTTTTCCCCATTTTCTCTTCTATAATACTCAGTGTATCTGGTTTTATGTGGAGGTCCTTGATCCACTTGTACTTGAGCTTTGTACAGGGAGACAAGAATGGATCAATTTACATTCTTTTCTACATCGAGCAACACTTGAACCAGCACTATTTGTTGAAAATTATTTTTAGTATTAGTTAGTTACATATTTCACATATAATCTGTTCTTTAAATATAAAATATGAATTTTTTTGAAGTTTTCTTTTCCAGAAAATTATAGAAACTCAGAAAGTTGTATTAAATTTAATTAAGTTGGTATTCAAATGTTTACTTTTATTTTACTGTTGGGGTTTTCCTACATCCATATCATGATTGAACCTAATCTTATTTTGGGGATCCTGATCTTTGGCCCACCACTGCCACTTTTTGACCTACCTTCACCTGCATTTTTGATTTTGTTTTGTTTTGTTTTGATTTTGACTTTGGTTTTTAGAACTGCTGAGTCCATTAGAACTCCTAGTTACTATGTGCCCTGGTATAGAATAATTTGTAAATCATGGGGAGCATCTAAGAAGTACTATTTCTGAAGGAAACTGACTCTACCCCATTCTCAGTCCATGCTAACTCTTTGTGAAGGATTATGTGCAGCCCTATTTATTTACTATAAAATTTGCTTTTTCTTTATACCTAATTAACATTCCATTATTCACTCATCATTTGATGGAAGTAAAGCCTATTTTAATTTTCAAGCTATTATGAATTGAACAGCAACATACAAGTAGGCACACATCTCTGCAGTAGGACATAAAGTCCTTTGCCAAATGTCTAGTAGTACTATATATGGCTAACATGGTAGATCAGCTTCATATTTAAGGAAGAAACTAACACTCCCACCATCAGTAAATGTTTCCCTTTCCAAACATCCACATTAGCATTTGTTGTCATTTGAAATATCATACCCATTTGCATTGAGGTAAAACAAAAATTCACAGATTTATTTGCATTTTCCTTATTTTTAATTTTTTCCCCAGCTACCTGTATTTCATTTTTGAGAACTTCTTTTTGAGTGCCATGCTCCAATTTTAATTAGTTCATTGATTTTCTTGTTTAATTTTTAGTTGAATTGCATTGCAAGCTACAATAAGACTAGGCATATACTATCCCATCAAGCTTGTAAGAGGCAATCTGGTAGGAGAAGGGTCCAAAAGTGGGCAAAAGAGTCAAGAAGAGCCTCCTCTCCCATTCTTAGGGTTCCCAAGGAACAGCAAACTACTGAGCCACATCATATCCAGAGAATCAGGACTCAACCACGCTCCCTGATCTCTCTGAACCCCAAATATTCACTGTCAGTCGATTCTGTGCTCAGTCCAATGGATGGCTGTGAGCTTCTAATTCTGCATTAGTCAGGCACTGGCAAAGCCTCTCAGGAGACAGCTATATCAAGCTCCTGTCAGCCAGCACTGCAGGTATCCACAATAGTGTCTGGGTTTGGTGATTGAATATGAGAAGGATTCTCATGTGGGGCAGCCTCTGGATTGTCCTTCCTTCAGTCTCTGCTCCATACTTTGTCTCTTCATGTCTCATTCCATGGGCATTTTGTTCCCTCTTCTATGAAGGATGGAAGTATCCATACTTTGGTCTTCCTTCTTTTTGAGTTTCTAGTGGTTTCTGGATTGTATCATGAGTATTCCGAGCTTCTGGGCTAAAGTGCATACCATGTGTGTTCTTTTGTGATAGGGTCACCTCACTCAGGAAGATATTCTCTAGATCCATCCATTTCCCTAAGAATTTCATAAGTTCATTGTTTTTAAATAGCTAAGTAGTACTATATTATATAAGTGTACCATATTTTCTGTATCCATTGCCCTGTTGAAGGAGATCTGTGTTCTTTCCAGCTTCTGGCTAGTATAAATAAGGCTGCTATGAACATAGTGGAGCATGTATCCTTATTACATGTTGAAGCATCTGCTGGGTATATCCAAAGAAGAGGTATAGCTGAGTCCTCAGGTAGTACCATGTCCAATTTCCTGAGGAACTGCCAAAATGATTTCCAGAGTGCTTGTACCAGCTTGCAATCCCACCAGCAATGAAGGAGTCTTCCACTTTCTACACAATCTCACCAGCATCTGCTGTCATCTGAGTTTTTGATCTTAGCCATTCTGACTGGTGTGAAATGGTGGAATCTCAGGATTGTTTTAATTTGCATTTCCCTGATGACTAAGGATGTTGAACATTTCTCAGCCATTTGGTATTCCTCAGTTGAGAATTCTTTAGCTCTGAACCCCATTTTTAATAGGGTTATTTGGTTCTCTGGGGTGTAACTTCTTGAGTTCTTTGTATATATTGGATACTAGGCATCTATCAGATATAGAATTGGTAAAGATCTTTACCTAATCTGTTGGTTGCCATTTTATCCTATTGACAGTGTCCTTTGCCTTACAGAAGCCTTTCACCTTTATGAGGTCCCATTTGTCAATTCTTGCTCTTAGAGTATAAGCTATTGGTGTTCTGTTCAGGAAATTTTCTCCTGTGCCGGTGTGCTCAAGGTTCTTCCCCACTTTCTTTTCTATTAGTTTCAGTGTATCTCATTTTATGTGGAGATCCTTGATCCACGTGGACTTGACCTTTGTACAAGGAAATAAGAAAGTTTTGATTTGCATTCTTCTACATGCTAACCGCCAGTTGATCCAGCACCATTTGTTGAAAATATACCACTCCTGGGCATATACCAAAAAAATACTGCAACATGTAACAAGGACACATGCTCCACCATG
>NW_022196915.1:76327791-76341558 GCF_008632895.1 Mastomys coucha
TGTAAATAAAGAAAATATCTAAAATAAAATAAGAAAAAAAAAAAGAAAATACTGTCTTTTTTCCACTGTATAGTTTTAGCTCCTTTATCAAAGATCAAGTGACCATAAGTTCATTTCTGGGTCTTCAATTCTATTTCATTGATCCATCTGCCTATCACTGTAGCAATACCATGCAGTTTTTACCACAATTGCTCTGTAGTACAGCTTAAGGTCCAGGATGTTGATTCCACCAGAAGTTCTTTTATTGTTGAGAACAGTTTTCCCACTATCCTAGCCAGAGAACTCCTAAACCTGATAAACAACTTCTGCAAAGTAGCTGGATATAAAATTAAGTCAAGCAAATCAATGGCCTTCATCTACACAAAGAATAAACAGGCTGAGAAAAAAAATTAGGGATACAACACCCTTCACAATAGTAACAAATAATGTAAAATACCTTGGTGTGACTCTAACTAAGCAAGTGAAAGACTTTTATGAGAAGAACTTCAAGCCTCTGAAGAAAGAAATCAAGAACATCTTAGAAGATGGAAAGATATCCCATGTTCATGGATTGGCAGGGTTCATATGGTAAAATTGGCCATATTGCTGAAATCAATCTACAGATTCAATGCAATGTCCATCAAAATTCCAACTGAATTCTTCACAAAGTTGGAAAGAGTAATTTGCAAATTGATTGGAATAATAGAGAGTTCTTAACAGAAGAATCTCAAATGGCTTATAAAATTATAAGGAGATATTCAGCATCCTTAGCAGTCAGGGAAAGGCAAATCAAAATAACTCAGAATGGTGAAGACCAAAAACAGAAGTACCAGCTCATGCTAACAAGTATGTGGACTAAGGGGGATACATTTCCATTGCTGTTGAGAGTGTACATGCGTACAGTCAATATTGGGACCAGATCTACTTCAAGATCCAACTACACTACTCATGAGCATATACCTAAAGGATGATCTACCTTATCACAAGGACACTTGTTCAAATATGTACAAAACAGCTTTATTCATAATAACAATGAACTAGAAACAACCTAGATGTTCCTCATCTAAATTGATAGAGAGATTGCTGTCCATGTAAACAATGAAGTAATACTCAGCTATTAAAACAATGACATCATGAAATTTTCAGGCCAATAGATGTAAATAGAAAAAAAAATCATCATAAGTGGGGTAACCCAAACCCAGAAAGGCAAACATGGTATGTACTTACTTATAAACATATATTAACTCCAAAGTAAAGGACATTCATGTTGTTTTCTAGAGACTAAGAGAGAAAGTAATAAAGAGGAATAAAGGGGGAATGCATGCATTGCCCTTGGAAGATTAAATAGAATAGATTCTTTGCGGGGAAGAAGATTTCCTTTTGGTTTTTGTCAATATTGTGAATAGAAGGGATTCCAAAAATATTGCAGGGCTTTGTTTTTGCCCTCTCACGGTGCAAGGTAAGTCCTTTTGCGGAGTATCCCTTGGACTGCAGACACTATTTTCAGAGGTGTACTGGCTTGAATGTTTTCTCCCTGACAACTAACTTTCATAGTTTCAGAAGGCATCTTTCAAGCTTCCAGAGAAAGGACACAACCAATCGTGCTAAGCAGCTATGACATCTACGAACTAAAGCAATGGCCATCATGGTATACTACCTTAAGTGTGAGTAGTGATGCACAAGAGTTGACAGTATTCAACAGCTCTATAATTAAACAAGAGCCATTCAACATCACATAAATCATGCCTGATACTTGAAATACAGCACTATTAAAATTCCAGAACTCACAGGAGAACCAAGAAGCAGCACTTTACTAAAGCAACATGATCCCTAACTATTTCAAAATATTTGTTATTATAGCCAACACATAAAATGTAGTTCTCATTTGTCTTTGCACATTTAGCTTTAATTTTTGTCTTGACAGAAACATTCTAAAATATATGAGGCTAGATTTCCTTTTTACTTCTGTAATGCCTGTAGTCTGTAAATCATTCTTCTCCTAGTTCCAGTAATATATGTCAAAATAAGGAATTCCGCAACTCTGCCAATAGTAGAATATACCTGTCAATATTACTTATGAAAATCAGTAAGTATTGACAGCATGTAGGTACTCTCATTTGTACTAACAAAAGTGTCAAATATTTCACAAAGGTTCTTACTTCCTTTATTATATTTTTATCTGATTTATTTTAGGTATTGGAATTTTATTATTACTTTATTTTAAACTAAAGGACACTGAAGTTCTTTTATTTAAGTATTTTATATTAATTAGAATGTATATTATTAGAATGTAAGACTGAGGCATTTAAAGAAGATAGGTTTTTAAAAGATGTTTAGTTTTGTGATTGTCTTTTATTTGAAAATTTTATGCATGTGTACATACATTCTGTCTATCCCCCTACCCTGTCTATCCTACCTTATCTCCTCCTTCTCTCTGTCACCTCCCCATTATTTTTTCCCATTATTCACATCTAAGGCCTTTTGGTGTGGGATCCCTTTATTTCTCTTGTTTTCATTTTGTCACATTTCACAAAATTTCCTCATTTTTTGTTGTTTTGTTTTAATCTATTTAACTATTATGTTCTTTGATGAACTATGTTTCTATTTTCCTGCAAGTGCTGAGTGAACACATTTTCACTTTACGACTGCATGGATTTTTGCTTATAGTTTTTAACCTAACAATGAAACCATAATACTAAATATAAATATATAATAAATCACTTAAAGTGTTTTCTTCTTCACACACAATTTATGCAAGGTATTCTGTGGCACACAGGTATATTTAACTCTATCTAGTCTGAGATAAATTGTATAATGTTAACTCTTCAAAGATCAATTTGAAGGATTACATACTATACTTCAGCTCCTTTCTCTAGATCCTTCATTGGGGACCTTGTTCTCAGTCTAATGGATGGCTGTGAGCTAGTATGAAGATAGTATGTAAAAGGTAGCTAAGATTTCATTTTATACCCTGAAGTGAAAATTTTAATGAATATATTCTCAACCAGGGATGAAAGGATAATTTTTACTGATCTACATGGCATTGTTTATTATCTTCTTACTATTTAAGTTTAGAGAAAATGCTGTAACAATTTGTAGAATACAAGTTAGGTACTTAGATTTTTAATATTTTGATTTGATTGAGACAAACATGACAGGAAATTGTCCTTCATTTTCTCCCAATTTTAGGAGATAAGTGGCTCAAAATTCCTCAATGAGATTAGGGAACAAAAATAGTAAGATCATGAATAAAAAGAAAATAATTCTCTTAGAATTTGGATTATTTAAAGGTATTGTGGCTACTAAAGATTGCATAACACATTAGAGCACTTCTTCCTTTTGCAGAAGACCTTGGTTCAATTTTTAGTTCCCACCAGGTTGCAGACAAAAAGCCAGAGGATTTAATTCCCTTTTCTCCTTAAAATTCACAATATTTCATAATAAAGAAAGTTTGATAACTATTATATTAGAAAGTTTATTTGAAATATCCAGATACATCGAAAATCACTGCCCACAAGACTTCTGTGATCCAAATAATAAAGTTCTCTGATATATGGATTTGAATCATTGTTTTTGATAATGTTTTTTGAAAGTCAATAAACAGAAATAAAAATTGAAGTCATAAATATTTTGCATTATATTTTAAAGATAGTTAATGTTTTCCTGTCATAGACAGAATCTCTTTGTGTCAATGACATTTCTAAATATAAGTATTAGTCACACAGAGCTACCAACCAAGAAAATCGTCACTACCTAGGCAAAGATTGGGGAAGACATGTAGTGTAATCTCAATATATTTTTAACTAAGAAAGTCACTCTGTTGAGATAAATCTTCGGCTTTCAATGTCAACAAGAATTCTTTTATATATGGACTACAATGCATATTTTGACTAATTGTCATTTACGAAAGGTCAAATACATCTTCCATTTAAAATAAGTCTGAATCTCAAAAGACTTTAGAACAACTTGCAATTTACAATTAATAGATGGTGTGGTATTATATCAAAGGTTTCTTTTACAAACCCTAATGGTTGTTGTAATGACACAGAAAGATTAAGAAATAATCACAAGATATATTTCTTTCTTTTCATCCATACAAACTGTATCAAATATCAGAGAGTGCATACCATGTGTGTTCTTTTGTGATTGGGTTACCTCACTCAGGATGATATTCTCCAGATCCATCCATTTCCCCAAGAATTTCATAAATTCACTGTTTTTAATAGCTGAGTAGTACTCCATTGTGTAGATGTACCACATTTTCTGTATCCATTCCTCTGTTGAGGGACATCTGGATTGTTTCCAGTTTCTGGCTATTATAAATAAGGCTGCTATGAAAGTGCATACTAGCACAGAAGATTGGAATACACAAAGTACCATCCACAAACCACAAGAAACTCAAGAAGAAGGAAGACCAAAATGTAGATACTTCATTCCTTCATAAAAGGGGAAACAAAATACCCATGGAAGGAGTTGTAGAGAATAACTATGATGCAGAGACTGAAGGAAGGATTATCCAGAGACTTCTCCACCTGGGAATCCTTCCCATATTCAATTATCAAATCCAGACACTATTGTGAATGCCAGCAAGTGCTGGCTGACAGGAGCCTGGCATAGCTATCTTCTGAAAGGCCTGACAGTACCCAACTAATACAGAAGTAGAGGCTCACAACCATCCATTAGACTGAGTACAAGGACCCCAATGAAGGATCTAGAGAAAGTAGCTGAAGGACATTCAGCCTCTTAAGACAAACAACAATATGAGCTAATTAGTACCCTCAGAGCTCCCAAGGACTAAACCACCAACCAAAGAGAACACATGGTGGGACCCATGGCTCCAGCAGCATATGTATATAGCAGAGGATGGCCAAGTTGGTCATCAATGGGAGGAGAGAGGCCCTTGGCCCTGTGAAGGTTCTATGCCCCAGTGTAGGGGAATGCCAGGGCCAGGAACAGGGAGAGGTTGGGTGGTGAGCATAGGAAGGGGGAGGGAACAGAGTGTTTTTGTTTCTTTGTTTGTTTCTTTGTTTTTATTTTTATTTTTTTTTCAGAGGGAACCAGGGAAAGGAGATATTGTATAACATGTAAATAAAGAAAGCATCTAATAAAAAAAAAAAGATCTTTAAAAAACCCTATCAAATATTTTCCTCACAATATTTCAAATGTATAGGTTCTTTTCTCCATGAGTTATTATTCACTGCACACACACACACACACACACACACACACACACACACACATTCTAAATTTAACAAGTTCAGTCTCTATAATAATTTTAGGGTTGAGGGCGTGACAGTTCAGCCAACTGGATTGCGTTTCCCTGTAGGAAATCAAAACCTGCCACTCTCAGGTGTCCTCAGTTGCTTATCCTTCTTTAGGTAGAGTTGAGTCTCAGAATCTTTCCCCTGTGCACTTTTGCACGTTCATTGGTTGACATGCTGCTCTTGTTGTTTCATTGTTTTTATTCAGTCTATACTGATGGAACTTTCACATCAACAATAGTCTTCATCAATTTCTGTTAGAGACTGAGGGCTGTGCAAGTGTCGTGTCTAAAATGATATACCATGCAGTAGAAAAGGAAATAAGAACACAAAACTTCTCCAACAATAAGACAAGTAAAAAATAAAAGAGAGAGGTCTCCATTGTTAAAGACAATACCCACACAAATCATTGAATATGAAGAAGTGGAGTTAATATGTACAAAATGTCTGTACAAAAATCCATGTAACATTGTCTTGAGTAGTAGAACATTCTCTCCACAGTAGAAAACGAAAAATGTAAATACCAACTAGACCAAACATTCCTCGATCAACAATGGATTTCTGCCTGCAAGACATGCTAGGACAATGATGCCACAGAACTTGTGGAAATAATGAAGTAATATCTGATTAGAATTAAGTATCATTCCCTGAGGTGAAACACATACTTGACACCAGCTGAATGACCCACCCCCCCAAAAACAAAACAAAAACAAAAAACAAAAAACAACAATACCAAATAACAAAGTAAGACTAGATAGACCATGAACCTAGAGCTGGAACCTCTTAGAGGTTTCCAGCCATTTCTGAGTGCTCAGGAGGTTGCAAACCAGAGCTTTGGTCCCAGTCAGTACTGTTTCTCACCCAGAGAAACACAGGATAGGGCCCCCATCTAATGCTGCATTTTGCCTCCCTTGAGTGGTGTATCAGTGTGCCCTAGGAGTCTTGTACCAAGTGGCAAGGAAGGAAGGAAGCCTAGTGCTCTTGCATTATTTTATCTCCCTGATAGGTGACCCTGCACCGCAGCAGTAAGGTAACTCCCATACCCAGAGGTTACTTCACTCAGGGTGACATTCTCAACTTCTATCCATTTCCCTGCAAAATTTATGTCTTTGTTTTTAATAGATGAATAGTATTCCACTGTGTGGAGAGGTACCATATTTTCTTTATTGATTCTTCAGTTGAGGAACATATAGGTTGTTTCCAGTTTCTGGCTATTACCCATAAACCTTTATGAACATAGTTGAGCAAATGTCTTTGTGGGATGTTGGAACATCTTTTGGGTATGCAGCCAGGAGTGGTACAGCTGAGTCTTAAGTGCAAGTGCAGTAGTAGATGTAGTATATGGGATTCCTGAGACTGTGGACAAGTGTATCTGTTCCTTGTGCCATCATTTAGGCTCTTTTCCTCTTGTTTGTGCTATTCCAATAGGCCAACTTTTGTGTTATGTCATTATATTTTACTTTATCATTATTCCTCATACAACTCTTCATTTTATAGTAATAGACAGAAAGGTGTAGTGTCCTGATAGCAAGTAACGTGGTGAGGAACTACAAGGAGTAGAGGAGTACAGGGAAGAAAAACTGCAATCATGATATATTATGGAAGAAGAAAATCTATTTTAAAAAAAAAGGAAAAGGACAAAAACAGAATTAAGAAACCATTGGGATAATTTCCACTAGAGAAATTACTACCTCAGAATAAAAGATTCTATATCAATGAACATGATTATATATGAACATACCTTTGACAATAAAGTGGTGAACATATAAAAAACAGAATGTATTTCATAAAGTAAACACAGCTCTACTTGATAATACCAAGATGTATATGTTTGTGTTTGTTTATGCGTATGTGCATTTGAGGTGTCAGTGAGGTGTTTAAACATTGATATTTCTTAAATTTTCCCTTTCTAGTTTTCCTTTCAGACTAATAATTTTTAGTTCATTGTTTCCATTGTACATATTGTATTTTATGCTGTTGTTTAGTCTAGTAAGTTCATTCTTTAAAAGTCTACCCAGAATTTCTTATTATATGGTTTTTAATTTCTGTGTGCATTCAAACCTAGTTCTTTCACTTGTAGTATGGCTTCACAGAAAAATGAAGGTTGATGATTGTCTTCTAAACCAACCATTCAAATACCAAGTCTATTCCAAATGTTCCTAGGTATTTCCCACTGAATGTTCATGGGATATTCTAAAAGCATCATGTCTAAGGTTTCACACATTAACATTTGCCTGAATACCCTAAATTTACCTACAGAAATAATACACTGTAGATAGCTTAAAAAGAATCCCTAGCTATATAAACCAATCTCATTCTACCACATCCCTGTATTTAAAAATAAGCCTTAGAAATTTTCTGTACAAAGACCAAAAAAAAGGAAGTCTAAAGAATCATTTTTAATGTAGTTAAGCTGTCAATGTAATTTTCATAAACACACACACAGACAAACACACACACACACACACACACACACACACCAAAATCTTCAGTAACCATTGTCATCTTTTACTTGATATCAAAACACATATAATTAGAAATATATTAAATAAGTTAATATAAATATATGTAAATATGTTAATATGTTACACATAAAATGTCAGTTTTAAGATGTTCTGCTATAGCATCAACTTACACTTCTTTTTCTTTTAGTCAGACCTTAAAATGAATGAGAAAACATGCAATGATACAGGCAGACATTTTGCAGTATAATTTACTACATATCAATGGAATGCCCTCTATTAACTTCTTGCCATTTCCATATGCCTCTCAAAATGCAACTTAAATAAGTAAAGACTTATTTAGCCACAAATCGCAGATATCATCCCTCAAGGAAGAGAAGACATAATGGCAGGACTGGTGTGTCATTTTTGCTGATGAGTGTGGGATCATATCTCACAGACAGGCTCTAAGATTTGCCTCACTAATGCCCTAGCTAGGAAAGTCTTAAATTAATCAGATTGATGATGAAAATTAAATCTCACAGGGCCTGTATTAAAGAAGTAAGCCTCCTCATTAGCAACAGCAAAATAATAGCCTGTGTGAAGTTCTGCTGAGTCCAAACTCTAGGCAACGTGGTGGGCCTTATAGTCATAAGGACTTGTATCATGTTATGGTTTTATCATTTAACTAGAAATTATCTGTATTATATACAAAGATGGTCAAACTCTATTATAATAAGATAGTAAACGGGATGATGTTGAGGCATCTTAAAAGAGGGATTCACTTACATGTGGAAATGAACACAGTTTACCCCCACAATTGCTTATGCTTCCCGTGAAGCTCTGTATATACAGGAATGACATGAAATATTTTGCAACAGTTGACACCAGTTAATGATCTGTGCATTATTCCATTGGGAATATCTATACTCTTAACTCTTCTGAATTGTCTGTGTAGCATTTATTCATGTGTAGACTGATCAAGCAGCCCTGATTCTGTCAGCAGTATTTGTTTTAAATTGCATGCATCTATTTTAAAGGAAATACTCATGTGGGTTCTTTAAAGCCTGTTTTCAGTACATTTTATATGCAACTTCCTTCATGATAACCTCAGAGAAAAACTTCCACTGTTTAGACTTATTCTATCTTGTTATTATTTCATCTGTTCTGTCATCTCTTAGTGGTTGAAAAGTCTTTAATAATAGATCATGTTATCTACAAGAAATGTTAGATGACTATTTTGCTGTTCTGCTCACTTGGGACATCTTATCTTTCACCTCTAATGTGCTCCTTCCATATATCCGTTCATCCTTTCAACTTGAATTCCTTATTTACTCCTTTCAGTGTGTGCAATAGTCCTAATATTTAAACAAAGAACCATGAATAAATGTAAATGCTATGCCTAGTAAAATACTCAAATGGGTTCCTTAACTATATTTTGCATCATTGATGATATGTGTGCCTCACATTGATCTAGTATTGAATTTTTGTCATTGGAGTCTGTCTGTAGGATCCCCAAGCTCTGCCTAAAGTTTGGCTGTGGGTTTTTGCGTCCATTTATATCAGTTGCTGGGGGAAGCCTCTCTGATGACAGTTATGTTAGCCTCCTGTCTGAAAATAGTACAGCATATTATTAACAGTGTCAGCAGTAGGCTAGTTTATATCACATGGGTTTCAAGCTGGACCAGTTATTGTTTGGTCATTCTTTCAAGTTTTGCTTCATCTTTACTTTTGCACATCAGGTAAGATAACATCTGGATCGAAAGCTTTTTTCTGTATTTGTGTCTCAATCCCTCCATTTCAGGTTTACCCTGGTTATAGGCAGTCACTGTTTCAGGCTCATTATCCCCCATTGCTAGGAGTCTTAGCTAGAGTAACCCTCATAGATTCCTGGGAGTTTCCATTGTCCTAGCTTTCTAGATCATCCCATAGTTGTGTCTCCTTCCAGTTGTCTCACATTACCTTCTCCTTCTATTCTCCTCAACCTGATGCATCCTGTTCCCATCCTAGCCCTGTCCACAGGTCCTTCATATTCCCACAATATCTATTCTATGCCCCCTTTTCAGTGAGATTCACATATATTTCTTTGAGTTCTACTTAATATTTAGACTTTTGGGGTTTATAGATTATAGCAATGTTTTCATTTACTTTAGTTACAATTTCCCCATATTAAGTGATTATATATCATGTTTGTCTCTCTGGGTCTGGGTTACCTCTCTCAGGAATATCTTTTCTAGTTCCATTCATTTGCCTACCAGTTTTAAGGATGTCATTGTTTTTAATACCTGAGTCATATTCCATTCTGTAAAAGTACTACATTTATTATCCTTTTGTTGTTGTTGTTGTTATTGTTGTTGAGGGATATCTAGGTTGTTTCCAGTTTGACATTATTATGAATAAAGCTGTTAGGTACATAGCTGATCAAGTTTCCTTGTGGTATTGTGGAATATTATATACATATATATATATATATATATATATAATATTATATGTATATATATGTATACATACATATGTATATGTATATATATATATATATATATATATATATATATATATATATATATATATATATATATATATATATATATATATATATATATATATATATATATATATATATATATATATATACAGAGTGGTATACCTAGGTCTTCAGGTAGATCTATTCCTAATTTTCTGAGAAACTGTGAAATTATTTTCCAAAGTGGCTAGACAAGTTTGCACCTCCACCAGCAATGGAGAAGTGTACCCTTTCCTCCATATCCTCACTAGCATGAACTGGCCCTTGAGTTTGTTTTTTAATTAGATATTTTCTTTATTTACATTTCAAGTGATATCCCCTTTCCAGGATTCACCTCCAGAAAAAAACAAAAAACAAACAAACAAATAAAAAAAATCAAAATCTATTCATTCCTGCCTCTCCTTCCTCAACAACCCACCCTCTCCTGATTCCTGGTCCTGGTATTCTCTTCACAGGACTAAGAGCCTCTCCTCCCACTGATGACCGACTAGGCCATCCTCTGCTACATATATGCTTCTTGAGCCGTTGGTCCCACCATGTGTACTCTTTGTTTGGTGGTTTAGTCCCTGGAAGCTCTGAGGGTATTAGTTAGTTCATATTGTTGTTCGTCCTAAGGAGCTGCAAACCCTTCAGCTCCTTGGGTCCTTTCTCTCCCTCCTTCAAGTTGGGGACTCTGTGCTCAGTCCAATGGATGGCTGTGAGCATCTACTTCTGTATTAGTTGGGCATTGGCAGATCATCTCAGGAAACAGCTATATCAGGCTCCTGTCAGCCAGTACTTGTTGGCATCCATAATAGTGTCTGGGTTTAGTGACTGAATATGTTAAGGATTCTCAGGTAGGGCCATGTCTGAATTGTCCTTCCTTCAGTCTCTGCTCCATAGTTTGTCTCTGCAACTTCTTCCATGGGTATTTTGTTCTCCCTTCTAAGAAATATCAAAGTATTCACACATTGGTCTTCCTTCTTCTTGAGTTTCACGTGGTTTGTGGATTGTATCTTGGGTATTTCAAGCTTCTGGGCTAATATCCATGTATCAGTGAGTGTATACCATGTGTGTTCTTTTGTGATTCAGTTACCTCATGGAGGATGGTATTTTACAGATCCATCGATTTCCCTAAGACTTTCATAAATTCATTGTTTTTTTTCCTTTCCTTTCTTTCCTTTCTTTCTTTCTTTATTTATTTTTTTGAGACAAGCTTTCTCTGTATAGCCCTAATTGTCCTGGAATTCATTCTGTAGACCAGGCTGGCCTTGAACTTAGAAATCTGCCTGCTTCTACATCCCAAGAGCTGGGATTAAAGGTGTGTGCCACCATGGCCTGGCCAAATTCATTGTTTTTAATAAGATCAGATACACTGAACCTAAAAGAAAATAAAGTGGGGAAGAGCCTTTGAGCACATGGGAACAAGGTACAATTTCCTGAACAGAACACCAATAGCTTATTATGCTTGAAGATCAAGAATTGACAAATGGGACCCCATAAAATTGCAAAGTTTCTATAAGACAAAAGACAATGTCAATAGGACAAAACAGCAACAAACAGATTGGGAAAAGATCTTTACCAATCCTATATGTGATAGAGGACTAATAACCAATATATAAAAAGAACTCAAGAAGTTATAATTCAATAACCCTATTAAAAATGGGGTACAGGACTAAAGAAAGAATTATCAACTGAGGAATATCAAATGATCAAGAAGCACCTAAAGATATGTTCATCATCCTTAGTCATCAGGGAAATGAAAATCAGACCAACCCTGATGTTCCACTTCACACCAGTCAGAATGGCTAGGATCAAAAACTCAGGTGACAACAGATGCTGCAGTGTCGTGGAGAAAGAGGAACACTTCTTCATTGCTGGTGGGATTGCAAGCTGGTATAACAACTCTGGAAATCAGTTTGGCAGTTCCTCAGGGAACTGGACATAGTACTACCAGAGGAACCAGCTATACCATTCCTTGGCATATACCCAGAAGATGCTCCAGCATGTAATAAGAACACATGCTCCACTATGTTCATATCAGCCTTATTTACAAAAGCCAGAAGCTGGAAAGAACCCAGATGTCCCTAAACAGAGGAATGGATACAGAAAATGTGGTACACATTTACACAATGGAGTCACTTGAGCTTTTTATCTTAGCCATTTTGACAAGAATAAATTCTGCAAGATATCTTTCCGGGCTCTTCCCACATTTAGAGTCTCTGTAATTCTGAAAGGTCTGTCTTTACATGTCTCTTGGCCATTTTCAATTGCAGCTTTTAACATTCTTACTTTGTTTTGTACATATAATGTTTTGATTATTATTTGGCAAGAGGATTACCTTTTATGGTCATTTTGGGTGTTCTATGATCTTGTATGTTTATACACATCTCTATTTTAGGTTTGGGAAATTTTTATTTATGACTTGATTATACATATTTTCTGGTCCTTTGAGCTGGGAAACCTCTCCATCTATTCCTCTTATTCTTAAGCTTAGTCATTAAAGTCCTCATTTTTTGGATATTTTGCATCAGGTACTTGGGTCAAGGTGTCCCTGACCAGTGTATCTTCAGTGAAGGAAGGCATAATTGTGGCTAAACAAATAATTTCACTCAGATCCCAAATAGATGTAGGATTCTATAAATTTAATGTTTGAATTCTCACTATATACATCTATACTAAAATTTAGTATACATCTATACTTAAATTATTATAATAAAATACTCTTAAATTCATAAAACATTTAGAAAATACAATATCCTGTATAATACTGTCTTAGTCAGGGTTTCTATTCCTGCACAAACATCATGATCAAGAAGCAAGTTGGGTATTTGGTTCCCCTTTTTAAGAAGGAATGAAATGTCCATCTTTTGGTCTTCCTTCTTCTTGAGTTCCTTGTGGAATGTGGGTTGTTCTTCCTGTATTCCAGACTTCTGCGCTAATAACTATTTATCAGAGAGTGCATATCGTGTTTGTTCTTTTGTGATTGGGTTATCTCACTCAGGATGATATTCTCCAGATCCATCCATTTCCCTAAGAATTTCATAAATTTATTGTTTTTAATTCCTGAGTAGTACTCCATTGTGTAGATGTACCACAATTTCTGTATCCACTCCCCTCTGCTGAGGGACATCTGGGTTGTTTTGCAGAGATTAACTATGGAGCAGAGACTGAAGGAAGGGCAAGCCAGCCTAAATATAGCTATCTCCTGAGAGGCTCTGACAGTATCTGACTAACACAGATGTAGAGGCTCACAGCCATTCATCGATCTGAGTACAGGGTCCCCAGTGAAGGAATTAGAGAAAGGACCAATGGAGCTGAGGGGTTTGCAGCCCCTTAGGTGGAAAAACAATATGAACTAACTAGTACCCTCGGAGCTCCTAGGGTCTCAACCACCAACCAAGGACTGCACATGGAGGGGTCTGATTGTTCAGGCAGCATGTGTAAGGTAGAGGATTGCAAAATCGATCATTAATAGGAGGAGAAGACCTCGGCCCTGTGAAGGTTCTCAGCCACAGTGTAGGGGAATGCCAGGGCCAGAAAGTGGGAGAGGGCGGGGTGGTAGGCATGGGGAAGGGGGAGG
>NW_022196915.1:76343297-76343678 GCF_008632895.1 Mastomys coucha
CTCAATCACCATAGGTGGAGAAACCAAAGTTTTCCATGACAAAACCAAATTCACACAATATATCTCCATAAATCCAGCCTTTCAGGGAGTAATAAATGGAAAACTCCAACACAAGAAGGGCAACTACATTTCTGAAAAAGCAAAAATGTAGTCTTCCAACAAAACTAAAAGAAGATAGACACATGAACGGAATGCCAGCTCAGGAAGCAACAATTACTTTTCCTTAATATCTATTAATATCAATGGACTCAATTTTCCAATAAAAAGACATAGACTATCAGATTGGGTACGTAAACAGGACCCAACATTCTGATGCATACAGGAAACCCACCTCAGTTACAAAGACAGACACTACCTCAGAATAAAAGGCTGGAAAACAAT
>NW_022196915.1:76343789-76370394 GCF_008632895.1 Mastomys coucha
ATGATAATCTGGTCAAGGAAGGAATAAAGAAAGAAATTAAAGACTTTCTAGAATTTAATGAAAATGAAGCTTCAACATACCCAAACTTATGGGACACAATGAAAGCAGTCCTAAGAGGAAAACTCATCAGCTTTAAGTGCCTCCAAAAAGAAACTGGAAAGAGCATACACCAGCAAGTTGACAGCACACCTTAAGATGCTAGAACAAAAAGAAGCAAATTCACCCAAGAGGAGTCAAAGGGAGGAAATAATCAAACTTAGGGCTGAAATCAACCAAGTGGAAACAAAAAGAACTATACAAAGAAGCAAGGTGGGGAGGAAAGGGTTTATTTAATTTACTTCCACATTGCAGTTGATCACAAAGGAAGTTAGGACTGGAACTCAAGCAGGTCAGGGAGCAGGACCTGATGCAGAGGCCATGGAAGGATGTTCCTTACTGGCTTGCTTCCCCTGGCTTGCTCAGCCTGCTCTCTTATAGAACCCAAGACTTCAAGTCCAGGGATGGCACCACCTACAAGGAGCCCTACCCCCTTGATCACTAATTGAGAAAATGTTCCACAGCTGGATGTCATGGAGGTACTTCCCCAACTGAAACTCCCTTCTCTGTGATAATTCCAGCCTGTGTCAAGTTGACACACAAAACCAGCCAGTACAAATACCAAGGATAAAATGTTCTCTGATAGTACTCTCTTAAATGACTGACAAATTATATATCTTGACAAATGATGTATATGAATATTCCCATGTATAATTTAATTTTATATACAGCTATTAAGTGTCTTCTAAATTCAAGCCTCTTTCATATTGTATTTTTATGATAATATATGCCACTTTATAATATATATCACTTTTGGTAACTTTACTTTGTTTCACTTCATATTGATAAATTTGAAAGCATTCAAGGATATTAAAAAAATTAGAGAATGACATTGAAATTAAAAGTGATAAGTTAATAACTTCATATACTTTTCATTCCTTTTGTCAGTTGAATACTATCTATTACACTGTATAACATGTAAAAGGAAAGTGTACGTAGCTCTAAAATCTTTACAGAGTTGATACCTATTTTCAAATACTTAAGTTGAATTCATGCATATCACTTTTTTTAAAGATAATTTCCTTATTTACATTTCAAATGATCTTGCATCTCCTGGTTTCACCTCCAGAAAAAAATTAAACAAACAAACAAACAAAAAACCCTGTTCATTCCCCCTTCCCCCTGCTCACCAACCCACCCTCTCCTGTATCCTGGCTCTGGTGTTCCCCTACCTTGGGGCATAGAACCTTCACAGGACCAAGGGTCTCTCCTCCTATTGATAACCAACTAGGCCACTCTCTGCTATACATATGCTGCTGGAGCCATGAGTCCTACCACATGTACTCTTTGGTTAGTGTTTTTGTCCCTGGGAGCTCTGAGGGTACTAGTTAGTTCATATTGTTGTTCATCCTAAGGGGCTGCAAACCCTTCAGCTCCTTGGGTCCTTTCTCTAGCTCCTTCACTGGGGACCCTGTGCTCAGTCCAATGGATGGCTGTGAGCCTCTACTTCTGTATATGTCGGGCACTGGCAGAGCCTCTCAGGAGACAGCTATTATCAGGCTCCTGTCAGCCAGCACTTGCTGGCATCCACAATAGTGTCTGGGTTTAATGATTAAATATTGGAAGGATTTCCAGGTGGAGCAGACTCTGGATTGTCCTTCATTCAGTCTCTGCTCTATAGTCTGTCTCTGGAACTCCTTCCATGGGTACTTTGTTCCCTCTTCTAAGAAGGAGTGAAGTCTCCACATTTTAGTCTTCCCACTTCTTGAGTTTCTTCTGGTTTGTGGATTGTACTTTCTTCTTCTGGGCTTATATACACTTATCAGAGAGTGCATACTATGTGTGTTTATTTTGTGATTGGGTTACCTCACTCAGGATGATATCCTCCAGATCCATCCATTTCCCCAAGAATTTCATAAATTCATTGTTTTTAATAGCTGCATAGTACTCCATTGTGAAGATGTACCATATTTTCTGTATCCATTCCTCTGTTGTGGGAAATTTGTATTGTCTCCATTTTCTGGCTATTATAAATAAGGCTGCTATGAATATAGTGGAAAATTTGTCTTTATTACATGCTGGAGCATCTTCTGGGAATATGCTCGAGTGATATAGCTGGGTCCTCTGGTAGTACTATGTCCAATTTCCTGAGGAACTGCCAAACTGATTTCCAGAGTGGTTGTACCAGCTTGCTATCCCACCAGCAATGAGGGAGTGTTCCTCTTTCTCCAAACCTTGCCAGCATCTGCTGTCACCGGAGTTTTTGATCTTAGCCATTCTGACTGGTGTGAGATGGAATCTCATGTTTTTTTTGATTTGCATTTCTCTGATGACTAAGGATGTTGAACATATCTTTAGGTACTTCTCGATCATTTGGTATTCCTCAGTTGATAATTCTTTCTTTAGCTCTGTACCCCATTTTTAATAGGGTTATTTGATTCTCTGGAGTCTAACTTCTTATGTTGTTTGTATATATTAGATCTTAGCCCTCTACCTGATATAGAATTTTTAAAGATCTTTCCCATCTTTCAATCTGTTGTTTGCCCTTTTGTCCTATTGACAGTATTCTTTGCCTTATAAAAGCTTGGTAATTTTATGATGTCCCATTTTTCAATTCTTGATCTTAGAGTATAAGCTATTGGTGTTCTGTTCAGGAAATTTTCTCCTTTGCTCATGTTCTCAAGGCTCTTCCCTACTTTCTTTTCTATTAGTTTCAGTGTATCTGGCTTTATGTTGAGGTCCTTGATCCACATGGACTTGAGCTTTGTACAAGGAGATAGGAATGGATCTATTTGCTTTCTTGTACATGCTAATCGCAAGTTGAGCAAGCACCATTTGATGAAAATGCTCTCTTTTTTCCACTGGATGGTTTTAGCTCCTTTGTCAAAGATCAAGTGACCAGAGGTGTGTGGGTTCATTTCTGGGTCTTCAATTCTATTCCATTGATGCACCTGCTTCTCACTGTAGTAATACAGTGCAGTTTTTATCACAATTGCTCTGTAGTACAGCTTAAGGACCAGGATGGTGATTCCACCTGAGATTCTTTTATTGTTGAAAATAGTTTTTGCTATCCTAGGTTTTTTGTTATTCCAGATGAATTTGCAAAATGCTCTTTCTAAGTCTGTGAAGATTTGAGTTGGAATTTTGAGAGGTATTGCATTGAATCTGTAGATTGCTTTCAGTAAGATGGCCATTTTTATTATATTAATCCTGTCAATCCATGAGCATGGAAGATCTTTCCATGTTCTGAGATCTTCTTCAATTTCCTTCTTCAGAGACTTGAAGTTCTTGTCATATAGATCTTTTACTTTCTTAGTTAGAGTCACACTATGGTTTTTTACATCAATTGTGAATGCTGTGAAGGGTGTTGTTTCCCTAATTTCTTTCTCAGCCTGTTTATACTTTGTGGAGAGGAAGGCCAATGATTAGATTGAGTTAATTTTGTATCCAGCTACTTTGCTGAAGTTGTTTATCAGCTTTAGCAGCTCTCTGGTGGAATTTTTGGGGTCACTTAAGTATACTATCATATCATCAGTAAATAGTGATAATTTGACTTCTCCCTTTACAATTTATAACCCTTTGATCTCCTTTTGTTTTCTAATTTCTCTGGCTTGGACTTCAAGTACATCATTGAATAGGCAGGGAGAGAGTGGGCCGCCTTGCCTAGTCCCTGATTTTAGTGGGATTGCTTCAAGTTTCTCTCCATTTAGTTTTACATTGGCTACTGGTTTGCTGTATATTGCTTTTATTCTGTTTATGTATGGGCCTTGCATTCCTGATCTTTCCAAGACTTTTATCATGAAGGGATGTTGAATTTTGTCAAATGTTTTCTCAACATCAAATGAGATGTTTATATGATGTTTTTCTTTGAGTTTGTTTATATAGTGAATTAATTATGTTGATGAATTTCCATATATGAACCATCCCTGAATCCCTGGAATGAAGCCTTATTGATCATGATGGATGATCATTTTGATGTGTTCTTGTATTCAGTTTGTAAAAATTTTATTGAGTATTTTTGCATTGATATTCATAAGGGAAATTGGTCTGAAGTTTTCTTTCCTTGTTAGGTCTTTCTGTGGTTTAGGTATCAGAGTAATTTTAGCTTCATAGAATGAATTGGGTAGAGTACCTTCTGTTTCTATTTTGTGTAATAGTTTGAGGAGTATTGGTATTAAGTCTTCTTTTAAGGTCTGACAAATCTCTGCACTAAAGCCCTCTGGTCCTGGGCTTTTTTTTTTTTTTTTTTGGATACTATTAATGACTTTCTATTTCTTTAGCATATATGGGAGTGTGTAGACCATTTATCTGATCTTGATTTAACTTTGGTACTTGGTATCTGTCTAGAAAATTGTCCATTTCATCCAGGTTTTCCAGTTTTGTAGAGTATAGACTTTTGTAGTAGGATAGAAGATTTTTTTTGGATTTCCTCAGTTTCTGCTGTTATGTCTCCCTTTTCATTTCTTATCTTGTTAATTATGTTACTGTTTCTGTGCCTTCTAGTTAGTCTGGCTAAGGGTTTAACTATTTTGTTGATTTTCTCAAAGAACTAGCTCCTGATTTGGTTGTTTCTTTGTATAGTTCTTTTTCTTTCCATTTGGTTAATTTCAGCCCTGAGTCTGATTATTTTCTGCCTTAGACTCCTCTTGGGTGAATTTGCTTCTTTTTGTTCTAGAGCTTTCAGATATGCTGTCAAGTTGCTGGTGTGTGCTCTCTCTAGTTTCTTTTTGGAGGCACTCAGAGCTATAAATTTTCCTCTTAGGACTGCTTTAATTGTGTCCCATAAGTTTGGGTATGTTGTGGCATCATTTTCATCAAACTCTAGAAAGCCTTTAATTTCTTTCTTTATTTCTTTCTTGACCAGGTTATCACTGAGTAGAGTGTCGTAAACTTTCCACGTGTATGTGGGTTTTCAATTGTTTATGTTGTTATTGAGGAGCACCCTTAATCCATGGTGATCTGATAGGTTGCAAGGAATTACTTCACTTTTCTTGTATCTGTGGAGGCCTCATTTGTGCTGGCTTATGTGGTCAATTTTGGAGAAGGTACCATGAGGTGCTGAGAAGAAGGTATATTCTTTTGTTTTAGGATAAAATGTTCTATATATATCTGTAAAACACATTTGTTTCATAACTTCTGTTAGTTTCACTGTGTCTTTGTTTTGTTTCTATTTCCATGATTTGTCTATTGTAGAGAGTAATGTGTTGAAGTCTCCCACTATTATTCTGTTGGTGCTATGTGTGCTTTGAGCTTTAGTAAAGTTTCTTTTATGAGTGTAGATGTCCTTGCATTTGGAGTATAGAGGTTCAGAATTGAGAGTTCATCTTGCTAGATCTTACCTTTGATGAGTATGAAGTGTCCCTCCTTATCTTTTTTGATCTCTTTACAGTGAAAGTCAATTTTTTTCTATATTAGAATGGCTACCCCAGCTTCATTCTTGGGACCATTTGCTTGGAAAATTGTTTTCCAGCCTTTTATTCTGAGGAAGTGTCTGTTTTTGTCACTGAGGTGTGTTTCTTGAATGCAACAAAATGTTGGGTCCTGTTTATGTACCCAGTTTGATAGCCTATATTTTTTTATTAGTGAATTGATTCCATTGATATTAATAGATATTAAGGAAAAGTAATTGTTGCTTCCTGTTATTTTTGTTGTTAGAGTTGGAATTTTGTTCATGTGGCTATCTTCTTTTAGTTTTGTTTGGAGATTATTTTTTGCTTTTTCTAGGATGTAGTTTCCCTCCTTGTGTTGGAGTTTTTCATTTATTATCCTTTGAAGGGCTATATTTGTGGAAATATATTGTGTAAATTTGGTTTTGTCATGGAATACTTTGGTTTCTCCATCTATGGTAATTGAGCTTTGCTGGGTATAGTAGCTTGGGCTGGCATTTGTGTTCTCATAGTTTCTGTATGACATCAGCCCAGGATCTTTTGGCTTTCATAGTCTCTGGTGAGAAGTCTGGTATAATACTGATAGGTCTGCCTTTATATTTTATTTGAACTTTTTCCCTCACTGCTTTTAATATTCTTTCTTTGCTTTGTTCATTTGGTGTTTTGACTATTATGTGGTGGGAGGAAAT
The DNA here is from genome assembly GCF_008632895.1 of Mastomys coucha. Taxonomy (NCBI): domain Eukaryota; kingdom Metazoa; phylum Chordata; class Mammalia; order Rodentia; family Muridae; genus Mastomys; species Mastomys coucha. Next base: position 76,349,902 of record NW_022196915.1, read on the forward strand.
TATTTTCTGATCCAAACTATTTGGCGTTCTGTAGGCTTCTTGTATGTTCATGGGCATTCCTCTCTCTCTCTCTCTCTCTCTCTCTCTCTCTCTCTCTCTCTCTCTCTCTCGTTTGTTTCAGGAAGTTTTTGTAGCCTGTGCAGTCGTCTCGCCGGGAAGAAGACACGCAGACACACTAGGTTCCTTCTGCAGCGATGTTTACTGCCCTTTCCCAGAGGGAAAAGAGGGGTCGAGCCCAAAATCCGCACTGCTTATATACATCACAGTGTGCGTGTCTGCCCACAGCGTGGCGTGTCTGCCCATGATTGGCTGTCCACTCATTACCCTACGTAACGCCCCAGAATGGGCTGTGACATGGAGTCTTTTCACTCTACGCACATGCGCAAACAGTTGTTTACTCGACAACGGAAGTAGGGGCCATCTTGTCATGGCAAATGCCTCTCCCCTTCAAGGCTCCCCACAAGTTTTCTTCTATAATTTTGTTGAAGATATTTACTGGTCCTTTGGATGGCTTCACTATCTTCTATACCTATTATCCTTAGATTTGGTCTTCTCATTGTGTCCTGGATTTCCTGGATGTTTTAGTTTAGGAACTTTTTGCATTTTACATTTTATTTGACTGTTGGTTCAATGTTTACTATGGTATTTTCTGCACCTGAGATTCTCTCTTCTACCTTTTGTATTCTGTTTGTGATGCTTGTTTGTGCGGCTTTTGACTTCTTTCTTATGTTTTCTATCTCCAGAGTTGTCTATCTTGGTGATTTTTTAATTGTTTCTACTACCATTTTATGGTCCTGGATGGTTTTGTTCCATTCCTTCACCTGTTTGATTGTGCTTTCCTCCAATTCTTTAAGGAATTTTTGTGTTTCCTCTTTAAGTGTTTCTGTTTACTTCTGTTCTCCTGTAATTTTTAAAGGGATTTTTGTGTTTCCTCATGCAGGGCTTGTACCTCTTGACTTGTGTTCTCCTATATTTCTTTAAGGGAGTTGTTTATGTCCTTCTTAAATTACTCTATCACCAACATGAGATATGGTTTTAGATCCAAATCTTGTTTTTTCCGGTATTTTGGGGTATCCAGGACTTGCTCTGGTGGGAGTATTAGGTTCTTATGATGCCAAGGAGTCTTTGTTTCTTTTGTTAAGGTTCTTGTTTTTGCCTTTTACCATCTGTTAATCTCTGGTGTTTGATGATCTTACAGTCTCTGGGTGGAGCTGTTCCTCCTGTGGGTCTGTATGCCTGTGTCAGCACTTCTGGGAGATCAGCTCTCCCCTCTTAAAACCTGTGCTCAGAGGGCTGTAGATCAGCTGTCCCTCCTGGGTGCAGATGGATGAATATAGCACTCTGTCCCAGTTAGTCTGCAGCTTCTGTGGCCTATGCGTCCTGTCTGGTCTCATCTTAGAAAGTCACCGGAGAGAAAATGGTGATTTTGCCTGAGACCAGGAGTCAGAGCACTCTCTGGAGGCAAGCTCTCTGATTGTGGGAAAGGTGTGCAGAGGGCTATGGATCAGCTGTACCTCCTAGTTGTAGATGAAGGTAGAAAAGATCCAGTCTCAACTGCCCTTCCACTTGTGCAGCCTGAGCCTTCTGGCTGGTCCTGCCTTAGAAAGTCACCAGAGAGAAAATCACGTGTCAATTTTTTAACTATTTTCTGGGAAACTGGAAATAATTCTATTAAGTTTAATAGTTGCTCTAAAAGACTATCCTAAATTATAGCATATGAGAGGGTTTACATGATTATTGCTATCATGGATTAATTTTTTTTATAGTTTTTGAGAAAATATAAATCTCTAAAGCTTGTTGTTTAATACTTATTGAGTCTGAGTATACTTTGAAATGAACAATGTCAGGAAAATTCTGTACCATTCATTATTAGTAGATAAATTTTTCTATGAGACATTTCTTGTAATACCTAGGTTTCTATTTTCTATCACATAGCTGGACTTATGTGGGCACATGGGTATTACATTTAAAACTGGTTATAATAAAAATGATTGTTCCATAAGAACTAGTACAGTAGGGCAATATCAGAAATGTATTGATTCAGATATAAAGAAATGCTCTTTTTCCTGTCCTTCGATATGATCTTAACAAGAAGATCTCATGTCTATTGCCAGAAGACTAACTAAAAAATTAGATAAAAAAAATTCAAGTAGTGAATGCTAATAATGCACAGACATGAAGGTGCATCTATATAACTAAGGGAAACTAAATTGTAATGGAAATTCTAGAGTTACAAGATATATAATGCAATTTCACCCCCTTCACAAACATAAACACCACTCAATAAATTTTATAGGCCAGATTGATATTGTAGCTTGGAGGAGTACATTTTAATACTGTAACATTAATATTGCTATTAAGTAAATATTTATTTTCTCAAGTGCTACATTAATTAAAGGCAAGGACTATGTGTTTGTAGAGTATCTTCCAAGCTAAAATGAAGTATGAAATAAGGTGGTTTACCATGTGCTTAAATCTTCAGATGCAAACTACTGCATTCCTCCAGAGAAGCTATTAAGCTCAGGAAAACAAAGTTTCAGAGTTATACATCAAGTGAGAAGAGATTGTAGACCTAGTCAACAAAGCAAAGCCTTTCAAGGTTGCGATTCCTATTATTACAAAATTTTATACCACCCACAGAATTAAAAAAAAACAAAAACAGGTTTCTTTGGTTGTATGGTCTCTTTCTTTACTTTTTCCCTCCTGATAATGGGAATCCCTTGTAATCAATGTAATAAGACGAGAAGATTGCATGTATTTGAAGTGATTTGTCAGACGAATACCAATATTTTGTATTACAAAGCATAACAATAAAAAAATTATAAACCACAAGCATAAACAGTACAATTTAAATATGAGTTCTAAATTAAAAATCAAATTAAAACATCAGCATTTTAATTGACCTGAAATTTTAAAGTATAAAGCACTAAAAAAAAGTAGAATGTAATACATGGTAGTATATTCACAAAGTGATTTGTTCCCCAACAGCAATAAAAAAAAAAATTGGATTGTGCTCAACATAGGTTTTATCATAAGCATTGTATTGCATACACACAGAAAAAGTGGAACAATAGAATAGACATTATGTAGCCAGCACATACAAAATCCTTCTGTGAATGGCAAAAGAGACAGCAAGTGTAGACACAAGTGCTTTTCATATGTTTTAATTTTTACCTGGTATTTCATGTCCACAATGCCATTAGTTGATTTTTGAGCTATGCTTATGAACACTATATTCCACTTTAAAAAAATAAATGAATTTTGTAATTACATTATTTAAAAATTCAATGCACATCTTTAAAAATGTAATAGACAAGCCTTCAAATCAAGAATATGGGAGTTTTCCTTTTGAGAAAGGTAAGCCAAGAGGACAGGGAAAACCAAGTGCAGACTTTTTCAGGATGGGGGATGGGGAGTGCAACGGTATGTATTCAATTAAACTCAGATAGTTTTAATTTCTTACTGCAGTAATCAAAAAAGTTATTTAAATTCAAATGCAATCTGTAGTCACAGATACATGCACACACAATTTTCTCTATCTACAGTTAAAAACCTATAAAGAGAATTTATATAGAAAGCAACCCAAAAAGATCATGATTCTTTTTTTAAAGGTGTCTGGTTAAAAGGAAAGGAGGGACTATAAATGGAAAAATGCCAGTTTTATTTTTATGCTATTTCTGTCCTGTACTCTGTTGAGGCAACATTGGTTTCTGTTACTGTCTATATAGCCAAGTCTTATCATCATATTTTCTGAGTTACAAGAGAATATTTATTCTACTTAAAATTAAGATGACTATTATTTTCTATGACCAGGCTACATTTAAAGATATATTAATCCATTCCACACTGAAAATAATTACAGGACAGTGGTGTTTGCTCGAGAATGTGAAATGACTTCAGACCTGTGATGCTGGGTGGTGTATAACTATCAGGCCCTGTGGTTTATATTTAAAAAAATCTTAAAATCTAAAATTTGACCTAAATACTACTCACTCACTTTAAGATATTTCTTGCACCAGTCCATGCTCCTATCACAGTGGAGAAGGTTACAGTCTCCCTTCTTTAACTGAGTGCTCTGTCTGAGAAGAGTTATATAGATAAGACATTATCAATGATGTATTTTTTAAAAATACATCATACATATAAAAAATACATATTTAAAAAAATTAAATTGTGTCATTGCCATTAGCACATGGAAATATTTTACATAGATATACCCATGTACAATAAACAACTTTTTAGCATTAAATATGTGATACTGCTTACAATCGAGATATGGATGTTAATACAGATAATGAACTGGGGTCAATGAAATTCCTGGTATACTGATGCTCCTCAGTCATAATATAGTTGAAAGTCAAATAATCATAACTTGTGCTAATGGACATTCATCTATTTGGCAGCAGCTGAAAGAGGACACTGTTGATATCGTCACTAAGAAATGGATGAAAAATCAAATGATGTCACCTAGACAAATCTGTGATAAAGCACAGGTCACTTTACACGTCTAATCCTCAGCTCATCAGTTGTCACTGAGTTTTCTCTTCTAAATCATCAAAAAGATATGTTCAAGTAATTACACTATGGGCCTGGTCTCTTTATATGACAAGAAACTCTTGCAGAATTCAAATCATAGTGTTCTATTTTCATTGAAATACCAGAGAAGCTTGTATTTCTTTTTATTTATATATTTTTCCTTTCTTGTTTAAACCACGATGCTAATACTGTGACAGCTGCTCTGAAGGCCACAGAGAACACGTAGCAAAACATTGGTCATGACTTTATGTATGGATGCATCTGTGTGTGTGTGCATCTATTTGTGGGGGAGGTGTATGTCAGTATGTATGTAGCTTAATATGAAAATAAAGAAAACAAAAAATGTTCTTAACAGAAAAATGAAAAAAAAATATGATGGAATTGAACTAGAAGCCTTATCATAAGCAGTATAGAACTAAGTTAACATTGTGCAACCTGATCTCTTCATATTGAGTTCTTGAAGAACTCAAAAATCATTATTTTATTAGGCAAATTTGGAATTAAATGCACATGTTTTGACTTTGAAGCAGAATTTTAAAAAATAAATAAATTGTGCCATTGCTGTTAGCACATGGAAATATTTTATATAGATGTACCCATGTACAACAAACAACTTTTTAGCTTTAAATATATGATACTCCTTGCAATCCTGATATGGATGTTAATACAGATTACTCTATTTATGAAAGCTAACCTATCCCCTGTTTTGTCATCTGTAATTTAAAGGTCAGGTGTTTCCTAATTAGAAGAATGAGTAGAAGAAGGAAGAGGATTAGGAAGGTAAAAACATGTACAAGAAAAAGAAAATGAAAAATAGCAAGACTAAGAAAGGAGAGGAAAAGGGGGAGTAGGAAAAGGAAGAGGAGGAGGAGGAGGAGGAGGAGAACGAGAAGGAGGAGGAGAAGGGGAAAAAGTTTTAAAACAACTCTACATGGATTCCTAATTTTGTCATGGCTAAGAGTGATTGTTAACTTGACATGATGTAGAATCTCCTAAGAGGTCAACTCCTGAAAATGTCTCTGAAGGTTTGCCAGGATTACATTCCTTTTGGTAGGAGGGCTCATTCTAAATTTTGACATTACAATTCCTGTAGTTTCATTCTCCAGCAGAAGCCCCGCATTCCTCCCTTTCTGCTGCTTGACTAGTTGCTGTAGGCACCTGCCCCAGATATCATTGTTTCTGTAAGTCAGATAAATTGTACTTCCTTAAATTGTTTCCTCACATATTTTGTCATAGTAATGAGAACAGCATCTCCTTTTGTATGTGACATAGCTATCCCTCACCAAGTGATGATGTAAGTATGTGAACAGTTACATTGTCAAGTTTATCAGCTTACATACTGAAAATACTATTATGGAGACACGGTTACATATATCAGTGCACACATTTGCATGTTTTGTGATTCTGTTTGTGTAAAGTTGTGTCAATACAATGAACTATCAGTTTGTGACAACAAATACCATGCTAATGTCTGTGTTTTTTCAGAATATGACAATCATGTATAAAATTGTATACTTGTGAACTTCTTGTAACATATTCAAAGAGAATCTGGCTTCACTAAGTAGCTTTTACAAGGGTTATAGAATAAATTATATCTATTTCAGAAAATCACTTATGTATTCATTTTCTGTGAGAGTATCACAATGGAACAATCTTCTTTTTAAATGGCAAGCAAAATATTATATAATTAAGATGTACGACATTTTCGAGTGAGTCCTTAATGTCTACCCTCTCAATCATTCAATAAGATGTATTTAGCATAATGCTTATTTTGTCTGACTTTTCATGTTCTACAGAAATGCACTTTTGTAGGCAGAACATGTAATGGCAAGATTGTGAACATGTAAACATGTGTTTATATACTTTCTTTTTATTAGATATTTTCTTTATTTACATTTCAAATGTTATCCCCTTTCCTGGTTTTCCCTTTGAAAACCCCCATCCCCTCCTCCCTCCCCCTGATCAACAGTCCACCCACTCCCTCTTCCTGACTATGGCATTCCCCTACCCTGGAACATAGAGCTTTCACAGACCAAGGGCAGCTCCTACCCCTGATGAACAACAAGGCCATTCTCTGCTACATAGCAGCTGGAGCCATGAGTCCCTCAATGTGTACTCATTGGTTGGTGGTTTAGTCCCTGGGAGCTCTGGGGGAACTAATTGGTTCATATTGTTGTTCCTCCTATGGGGCTCCAAATCCTGTCAGCTCCTTGGGTCCTTTCTCTAGCTCCCCCATTGGGGTCCCTGTGCTCAGTCCAATGGTTGGCTGAGAGCATCCACCTGTGTATTTCTCAGAATCTGGTAGAGCCTCTCAGGAGACAGCTATACCAGGCTTCTGTCAGCAAGCACTTGTTGGGTTTGATGACTGTATATGGGATAGATCCACAGGTGTGGCAGTCTCTGAATGGTCATTCCTTCAATCTCTGTTCCACACTCTATCTCTGTAACTCCTAAAAAGCAATTTACTCTTTTACTTTATGAATAAACATCTTAACATTCTACATACAAAAATTATGTAAGTCATTAATCGATGAAAAATATAATACAGAATACAATATACAGGCTACAGTTAGTATAGGAAACATTTGTCTTTTTACTGATTTTATTCATGTTGATCATCCAGTATTTGTAACTTAATAATCTCTTTATTGTATTATATACAAATGCTCAATGTTGACAGCAAGGAAGAGGAGAGTAATTTTGAGTTAAGTGAAATTGTAGGTATTTGTACTTCTGTTTCATTGCCTAGCATTTTTGCTGAGTTTTTGGGCAGTTGGTATTTTTTGTATCACTTTTATCACTCTACTCTCCATATACTATTTATAGGGCAGTCTATCTTATACACATTTGTGACACTAGCAATAGAAAGGTTGCAAATAACCGAGCTGAGCAGAGTAAGTGAGAATAGGATAGGTCAGATTCACTCTGGCAAGAAATTGGATGTTACAATGGACCCAAATTTACTTTGGGAATTTGTTATAAACCACTAGATGAAAAACACCATGAAGTTGAGGAAATGGCCTGTGAAATAAAAGGAGCCTGTGATAAAAGGCAAGAGAACTGATGAAGGACTTTAATTACCTAGCATAAGGCTGAAAACTCAAAAAAAAAAAATTCAGTTAGGAACTGCATAATATTGCTTCCAAGCTCTATGTATGACTTCCAAGTCTCTAGTTTCACTTCAACCAAGATTAGAGATTTATTTGTACAATACAGATGTTGTTATTTCCAAATATTTAGCAGCAATATCCTTAAGATTGTGTTAAATGTCTTGCTTACAGATTATGAGAAGACAAATATGATTATACATGCATAAAATCAGTTCTATAACTGTTAATCTTACAAATTACAGTATGTATTAAATTTAATTCTGCAGTGCTCTTTTAACGGTAGAAAAACAGCTTTTTGATTATAATTAACAAGAAGATATACTATAGACTAATATGTGTGAATTAGTTCATTGAATATCAAAAAGTACATATATTGATACAAGTATTTTGATATGTGATTTACGATGTTTTGATGCATTTTGAGTAAACACTAGAATATACTTGCATAAATTTATATGAGTATAAATACACACATACACACACACACACATATATATATATATATACACACATATATGTATATATATACACATATATATAATTGAATATGACATGAAAATAAAATGAAGTCTCATAATTTCATATTCAAATAAAAACATTTAAATTGGCAAATGAAGACTAAATTATAACTAACACATTCTATATTTATTATCATAAAAATTTTTGATACAGGGAAAGTCTAAAAAGGTAGAAATCCAAAAAATTATTGCAAAGAGCATGTTCTTCAGCGTACATTTCTCTGATGATAGTTGCTCTAACTCCTAGATAGACTTCTAATTATCACATGTGGAAAACTACACTCATGTGTTCTAGATTTTTCCATGCTCAGGGCATTCATCTTTAAATTTCTACAGAAAAAGTCATCACTATCAAAGAAAAAATATCTACATTGTTTTTAATAATAATTGTTCTGTAATTATCATTTAATTTATAGCATTTTTTTAAAAAAAACAGAATCTAAAGATAGTATAGTATTATAGATTAAAAATTACCTGGTTTAGAGATAAAGTCAAACTTTTTTATTCTTAGCAAGTATGACAAGCCAGGTTCTAGAAACTATGTTTATCTTAGTCTACCATAAAATTTATCAAAATAATAAAATGTTTGTACTGCTTTCTTTTTAATATATATGTTAAAAATAGTTCTGCAATAAGAGGACAGAGCAATTTTCTTGATAATTCATTCCAAAATTGTCATTTTGTTTGACTAGTTGTAGTAGAGTACTTTGCTTAAACACCATGCTTCTGAATGCCAACTCCTGCTTGTATGCCAACTGTACAGCTTGTTAATTTAACACCATGGTCATGTTTATAGTCCTTTGATATCCCAGTCTCTCCTTTGTAAAATAAATAAAGTCACATCAACTTATATACTTAAGAGATTTAAGTGAAATAATAAAATACTGGCAATATTGTCTACTTTGTGTCAACTGTTCTATCAGAGTTACATTGTTATATCAGAGGGCGCTTTCAATATTCATGCTGTTATTTTACTTTTCAAGTCAGAGACAAATGGTTCTATCTGCAAGCTCATATTGTTTCACTGAGAAATTTAAAAATGCCCCTGGGGCTGGCTTGAAAATAATATAATTGGTTTTCTTTGGGGTAGCATTGATGTAGAGAAAGTTTTATGTTTAGAAGTATATAAATTCATACTCAAAGACTTAGTAAGATATCTGCATAAACCAGTCATTATTTCAACATTTCCTGGTGATTCAGACAGCTATTTTCTGCTATCTGACTGGCAGTGGATAGGAACATTTCTCCTTGATTTAAAACTGAGGCAGAAGTTTTTTAAATGCAAACACTGGCAGCTTTTCTGATAGATTCTAAGTGATAAAATCAGCCTCTGTGTTTAATATGCAGATACTCTCTGCTTTGGAAAATTAACCTTGCCCAAAATAACAGTAATATTTAGTTCACTTTGACAAATGCCACGAAAAAGTGAGATCTCTTCCCCAAGCAGCTCATGTATTAAAATCCAGATACGCATAGTAACAGCCAAGTTTACTGTATGCGATCTTTATAAAAGTGTGAAAGGTATTAAAGCATAGTTCAATATACATAGGTTTTGCATTTCTTCCTGGACATTCCTAATACCTTCTGAACCAGAAATTCTATATCAAGCACTACTCAGTGCTTATGGGTTGTAATAACTTCTGTAGTTATCTCCCATAAATTTTACCTCCCTGGGAACAAAAGTTATGATCTCAACTAAGTCTATTTGAGAGAATGCAATTTGGAGGTAAACAGGAAATAAATTGCTCCTCATCTCATAACCCTTTGGCATTAAAATGCATCTGATATTAAGCTATCCATCAGAACCAAGCACTGAAAATCTTCATTATATATAACATATGCAAAATAAAGATAAATCAATTAGACATAGACAGGTTTGGTTTCAGGACAAACTCCAAAATTATTAAGAATATATTTAAATAAGACATGAATGTAATGTTCTAATATATTATCAGGAAAATATGTATTAGTTTCATCACATAATGAAAAATCTGGACCTTTTTATTATTCATTATTTTATTCTAGATATATTGATGTAGTGGCAATAGTCAATAAGTTCATTGTGTATGGGTTGTAGGAAAGGTCTAGGCATTTTTTGTTCTCTATTCCCATATTCCATGGGCCCAGTCATCAAAAACAGGGTTTTTTGTTTGTATGTTTGTTTGTTTGTTTGTTTTTAGTTCAACAATAGTACTCTCTAATTTTCTCAACTTTTTTTAATTATAGAAAATAATGAAAAAGTCAACACCAATCAGTAAACAATACAATTGTTAATGTAGTTTTGGACAAGAGGCACAAAAATAACTTTATGTTTTAGATTATAATGCTTAGGATAATTAATAGAAGCAATTAGAATATTTTATGTGATGTGAAGCAGAATCATGAGGCTGTGAAACTGGCAGTCAAAAATGTGAAAATGTTATAATTATGGAAAATAAATATATAAAGTCAAACATGAACCCTTTGCATCAGAGAAAGAAAATAAATGGGAATTATCTGGATACTTCATTGTGAGTCTTAACAGCAATTGTCTTCTGGCTTGTAGTAATACCAGTGACAAATTTATTTCTAGAAAAACACAAAATATAAGGCATGTAGAAAAATCTAGCTATGTTTACATGGTTTACTTCATCAAATTTTATTGTATGACATTAATCAATATCTGCTATATTGTGTGCATATGCCCAATTGTCTATGTAACATCAGTGTGCATGACTATGGGCACACACTTGCTCAAGGTCTCATATAATAGACAGTATTTATTACTCCACTAAACTCCAAGTCCAAAATTACATTTCACTGCTTCATTTTCTTTTAGTTTATAATATAACACATAGAGTTCAGGAATAAATATGGTAGAGAGATCTTATTAGCAAAGACTAGAGTAGGCTTCTCCAGGTTACACTACATTACCTGAAAGATAAAATATTGCTTGCATAAATACACATCAAAATAAAAATAATCTTATTAAATTTTAATTGGCAATTTCCTAATAGTTTAAAAATCTAGTATTCATTTTTTATGTATTCAAATTTGGTCATATTGTATTTTGAGCTAAATTTAAAGTTTTGTGTTTATAGATGGTAATATATATATATACATTACACATATATATGCACACTAAAATAATTAGAAGTTTGAAAAAGAACTGAATACTTCAAAATAAAATATTTGAGCAATTATTTTACAAAACTAGCTAACACCTAGTAATAATGTGCTGCATATTTTACTTAATGTGATTAAATTGAAATATATGTAAGTATTAATCTCAATTTAACATTACACTAAATAAATAACATTACTTTGATAATAACTGATTAATACTTTTATTAAGCTTATTAGTATTTAAGCATGTGGATAATTTTGAGGTTTTAGAGGAAAGAACACAAATATCATTTTTATACTCAGAAAATTCATGATAATGCTTAAATGAATTGTGCATATCATCTTAAATGCAAAGTAATTACATTCCTTTTCTTACTTTTCATGGATTAATTTTGTGGTGCCTTGACATTTAATACTTTCTGAGAAAATAAACATGCTTAATATTAAGTCCAATGTAGAAAGTAAAGATATAGTTATATTCATGGCAATTGTGACTAGAAGTGAATGCTCTCTTCCATATAGTTCATGTGATCCATCCTCAAAGAAAGTCTCTCAATTATAAAATATAAATGTAAAAAATGTAGTTTTAATATCCAATAGACACTTTGAAACATGACCAGTGGGAATTTGCAAAACTCAAAAATAACATTTTTTAGACAGTAAATACATAAATAGATATAAGTTGTTTTAAGTCCCTAAAAGGTAAAATTAATCTGAAAATCATAATTTATCCAGTTTTTAATACACTGACACTTACTAGAATCCTTTTTGGTATATTAGATTATGAAAATTTCTATTCTTTAATTTCTGAAATTTTAACTATTTGTCATGTATTATGAAAGTGTTCACTTGATTATTTCATCACATCAGGCTCTTGTTGCCCAATTTGTGTGTTATGTTTGTTTCTCTATCAATGTTCATTCCAGGTGATTACTTTCTACTTTATGATTACAACTTTGGGTACTAAGGTACTTTATAAATACATATATATATATATATATATATATATATATATATATATAAATATAATATACATATATACATTAAATCACACACATATATGTATACATATACATATATTAGTAAATGACACATCAGGGATGTGGTTCCAGGCATACCAAATATTGCAATTTGAAATGTTTTCAGTAAATTAAAACATGAGCATGCATACCATGGAACAAACTTCAAGTCATAGTATCTGTCTGCCTTGGTTAAGGTTCTTCAATGAAGCTGAATCATAGTATACATACATAAAAAATAAAAAAAATAATAAAAAACTTACTATGAGGAATTGGAGGAATTGGTTTATGGGACAATGGGGCTCAAGAAGTCCTATAATGTATTGTGTATATATTCTGTGTATAGTCAATTTAATGTTACTTTTTAATATTTCTCTCTCTTAGTTACTTGACCAAGGCCATTTATTGAATAAAGAGTTTACTATAAAATTTCAGCTACTGAGTATGAGTTAAGAGATGCTAAGGTCCTGTTCCACAATTTATTCTCAATCAATCAATAAAAATGCCAGGGGCCAATAGCTAGGTGGAAGGAAAGAGGCAGGACATCTGTGTTCTGTAGGTAGGTGTAGAGTTGCCAGAAGAAAAACGGAGATTTTTACCATGCTTCAAATGAGAAAAAGATGACCAGCCATAAGAGATCTGGACGGATTGGCCATAGGCTGCTTCCTAGCAGAGAGATTAGAAACACAACTAAGCCGAGATCAGTTCTGAGTGGCTGAACAGGGAGAGGGTAACTGAGTAGCTAAAGTTGAGGACAAAGTTAGGATGCTAATCTGGAGTGAAAAGAAGGGAGAAAGAAAGCTGAGGAAGGCTTAGAAGAGCTCAGCAACTGAACCAATAAGGCAGGTTGAAATAGAGCTATAGGTGTGTCTGTGCTTTTCATCTGAGTATCCAATATTCTCTGGTTCTCTGAGCAGACACTGGTAGCATAGTCTGTCTGGAGCTTAAGGCAGAGTAACAAAAACCGCATGACACAGTGGAGAGCATGGCTCTGTTAAATTAGCTAAGCTCTTACATCCTTATCAAGCAAGTATGATTCACAGGGAGTACTGAGAATGGCAATGACTTGGGTTTTTCAAACCTCAGCGAAATCTAAACCTACAGCTCAACCAACTGGAAACCTGCCACCTGCAATTTGCGTGACAGCAGTATTTGAGGCAAAAACTTCAAGGAAGTCAGTCTCCTGCCTGTCCTCCTCCTCCGCATTGTCGCCTGGCATCCCTAACTCAGAGGTAGCCCAGATATGTCTTGCAAACTCACATGCTAGGTGCCCACCAAGATATGATTTATTAACAGCGAGGCAAAATTGAGCATTGCTCTCTGACTTTTACCAATGTTCCAACATCTTAGCCAAACCCTGCCTTGGAATTTACCCACCCAGTCTAATTGCCTCCGGCATTGTGGGTAGGGCATGGAAGTTTACAGAATGGAAGACTTATCCCAGGGCAAGGTCAAGTAAAATCCTCAGTTCTCAGTCCTGTACTTACAGCTGAACCACTCCTAGGAATTAGCAAGAGTCTTGTCTCTACCTGCCCAAAAGATTAGCATAGTGGGTGTTTTACTTAGGATAGGCGGGACCTTGAGCCCTTGAGTATGTGAGTGTGTGTATGAGACAGCAGTTTGCGTTCAGCATTCGTACTCTCTCGTACTCTGACTAAAACTAGAACTTAGGTGGACTAGGACTTAGATTCATGCAGTCCGCAGCCCCCCGGGCCCAGAGCGCTTGGGCCTGGGGGAGGTGGGGTGCAGCACCAGTCTAGATTCAAGAGATTGAGCATTCAGCATTCTAGGTTCAGCACTGAGGATTCGAGATTTGAGCCCCAGGACTCCTGCCTTTCCCATGCTCCAAAGTGTGCTAGGAGCACAGGGGTGCTGCACCAGTCCAGAGGACATGGCTGATGTTTTAGATCCAGTGTGTTTTAGATGGCCTCAGATGTACCTCGACTACTGAGCTGCCAGATCTTTCATCTCCCTTTTGCAATGATTGTAAAAGTCTCATGTCATTTTTAAGAAATACATTCAGATAGCATACTTCTTTGTGTCGACTCTGTTTATCACTAGCCGAATCACTTGCACACCTGGCCAGAACTCATCATCCCTTGGAACTAGGGCTCTCCGCTGATACATGGTTCATAGCAGAAACCAAGGTTTCAAACTCACTATACTGTAGGACCCATTCTCATTCAAAGTCTCACAGTGTCCATAGACAGGATCTATGTTCAATAGACCTAAGTTCAATATGGTGGGATAACAGTGAGTTCCAGCTCAGTCTGCAGAGGAGAATGAGAGAACTATAATATCCGTATGTCTTTCTTTAAATTATTTTAGGGTGTCAATTAACTGAGTAGTGTCTCTCTTTAATGCGATTGATAAGCTATTTTACTCAGTCTACCAAATCAAATGTTAATATATTCTAGAAACATTTTTACACACATATAAAAACAATATGTATCAAAATAATTGGATATCTTTTTGGCCTAATCAAGCTGACATATAAAAGATTTCACACAATTAGAAATGATAGTTACCAAAATAGTCCAACATCTTTTGCCATGATTATGCATAAAAGTCTTCATCATATTAAATCATATCCAGTCTGTTAGCCTATATCTTTTTATTGGGGTATTGAATCCATTGTTGTTGAAAGATATTAAAGACCAATGATTGTTGCTTCCTGTTTTTGTTTTTAGAGAAAGTATTATTTTTGTGTGTTTCTCCTTTTTGGGTTTGTTGTGGCTTCATTAATTTCTTGCTTTTTATCCTTGTACTTTTTCTATTACACTTTGTAGGGCTGGACTAGTGAAAAGATATTGTTTAAATTTAGTTAAAAGAATTCTGTTTACCTTTGTTCTCCTGTATTTTTTAAGGGTGATGTTTATGTTCTCTTCAATGTCCTCTATCAACTTCATGAGATATGCTATTAAGTCATATTCTTGCTTGTCAAATGTGAGCTGGTATCCAGGCTTTCTGTGGTGGGAGAATTGGGTTCCAATCGTGCCAAGTGGGATTGGTTTCTGTTGCTTAGATTCTTGGGCTTGACGCTTTCCATCTGCTTATCTCTGGAATTAATTGGCCTTACTAACTCTTACTGGAGCCTTTCTCTCTCCTGAGCCTGGCTGTGACAGACCTGGGAGTAAAGCTGTCTCAGAGTCTGGGAGGGGTTCTAGAGTACTGAATCTGCCCCAGGTATTGGGTCAAGGGGTGTCTTACCTGTGTGGATGGTTAAGGACTTCCTGAGAGTCGAACTGTTTCTGGAATGTTATCTTTAAACATATGCTCTATTTCATGCATCTTTAGAAGTTACTTATTTGTATAATTTATACAGTTTATTACAATACTGTGAGTTTTTAGATTTTCATTCCTGATGTGCGAAGTAGACATGACTCCAAAATTAGTGCACTTCCTGGGTGAAGAGATGCCTCCACAGATCAGAAGAACGGTTGCTCTTTAAGAGGACCATGGTTCAGTTGCCAGAACTGACCTACATAGTGGCTCAAAACTATCTATAACTCCAGTTCAAGGTGATATGATTGTCTCTTCTGAATTTTTCAGGTCAGAGGCACACAGAGGAACATGTACAGAAGCACATAAAATACTCATATACTTAAAATAAAATTTAAATGTGAAAATTAATCTACTTAATAATTGATGAAAAGACAAGTGAATGCTCTAATGAATCAAAGTGTTTCCTGCATTTGAGAGCAAAACAAACCTTTAAGTATCACACTGTGAATATCTTAATAGGAACATTTCTTTTCTAAAGGAAATAATAGATGTTCAAAACCTAAGTAAAATAAAATAAGTAAGCTCTAATTCTGGACATCAAATGAATTAATGTTTATTCGAGAAGATTTGCTATGTTTTAGTAAAGAAACAGAATCTTTCCTATTTTAACAGAGCCCTATTCTTCAAATTTTGGCGTGACTGACAATTACTTATAATTAAAAGCACTAACTCCACCCAGCAGCTGACTCAGACAGATACAGACACCCACAGCAAGACAATGGATGCAGTTTGGGGACTCTTATGGAAGAACATGCGGAAAGATTATGGGCTGAAAAGGATAGAAACTCTACAGAAAATACAACAGAGTCAACTAACCTGGACCCTTGGGATGCTCAGAGTCTCAACCACCAATCAAAGAACACACGGGCTTAATCTAGGCCTGACTGCACACATTTACCAGATGCGCATCTTGGTTTTCATGGTAGGCTCCAAACTGCATTGGGGCCTATCTCAAAAGTTGTTGCCTATCTGTGGGATATGTTTTTCCAGCTGGGCTGCCTTTGTCTCTCATCAGAGGTAAAGGAATTGCCTAGCCTCAGAGTTCCAACTGCCTCTGCCTCTAGGGTTCTGGGATCTAATGTGTGTACCACCACTGCCCAGCTGAAAAGTACAGTTTTTAGTAAATACAGTTGACTAAAAAAAAATAAAATAAAATCATGAAGAATACAGCTAGAATCTTACCTTCCACATGAATAATAAAAAAAAATGCATCAAAGAGTTCAATTTGTGAGCTAATTGTATCAAACACAAAACAAATCATATTGAAAAATATGCATTATTTACAATTGTTTACTAGTGTTTTTATGAGAAAAATTGTAGGTAGGCACAGACACACTTCAGAATTCATTAAAATGGAAGAAATGATAATTAAAATATCACTAACTTGTGAAAGAGGACAGTAATAATGAAATAGTTTTCTAAATTATGTCTTATAAAAAGGAAAGACACTGGGTTATCAACAAAACTGAGGAACTAGGCCAACCAATATATATAAGAATGTATTGACATTAGGATCGAAAGCTGATATGCAATGCTTTAAGATAAGGACATGGCTATGCTTATGTATAGACAGCGAATGAGAAAATATGGTTAAGGACAAAACTTTTAAAGATTAGATCCAAGCAGGAAATACCTCATATCATCTGAGACATTAAGTCTTCACAAACAAGTAACCCCAGGAGATTCATTCTCATACACTGCCTCAGTTACTCATTTCTCCAAAATAAGCACGCACATCAACTTTAAAAGGGCTAGCCAAAATGCTCAATCCCCAAGACTGGACAACACAGAGACTTCACGGAAAACACATAGACTTAACAGACAACACATAGACTTGATAGATAGCACATATACTGGATGGATGGACAACACATAGAGTGGATAGACAACACATAGACTGTATAGAAACAGAGACTAGGCAACAAATACTACAGCTAGCTTTTTCCTTTTCTCAGATTAACCATGGTTTTTCATTAGACCCCAAAGAGGGATTTCTTGCCCCAATTCAACATAAAGCAATTCTAGGAAGACCATTATTCTGTTCACTTAAGTTAGGGTGGATGGGTTAGGTTGTTTGATGTATCATGGTTGTTATTACCTATGGTGGTAGGTTTAAATTATTGTATAGTGATAGAAATTTAAGGTTTTTTGTTTTTATTGTATTCTGGTAGGAATTTAAGGTCTGTTTGATTTTATTACATATTCATAGACATCTAAAGTTGTTTTATTTTAATTATTGTATATTAAGAGAAATTTAAGATTGTTTGGTTAGACTATATTTTACATAAGTTATTTATTTACAATATGATGTAAAGTTCTAGTTTTATGGTTCTTATAATTAGTTTTACAATATGTAGATTGTTAATGTTTTGGAAAAAAGCAATGTATTTAAACAAAAAGGGGGAGTTATTAAGTAGAAGTTTCTGGTTGTGTGATGCTATGTAGACTCATGTGGTATCTCTTGCTGAGGCAGACTCAAATGGTGCTTTGCTGAGGCAAGACCCATAGAAGGACACTTGATGTTTGGAGATAAAAGGACTTAATGGACAGTGACGGGGTGCTTGCATAGCTAGCCTTGCAATGCTTTGTTGTTCTTACATCTTCACAGATCTTCACTTCACTGAGAGAGGCACAGCACAGAGCTTCTCCTGGCATCTTGGCACCATGGCTGGTTCTGATCACTCCTGCTTGCTTGTGCCTAATTAGAAAGACCTGGCTATTTCTCCTGGATTGTGTTACTACTGATTTGTGTTTGGTATCCTGACACTAGCGAACTGGACTGCTGGTATCCTGACCAATGGAGATAGGAATGAACCAAAAAAACTACTTCTAAACACGTCCACATCTCCTTTTCTTCTTTAATATCTTTATACCCTACCTTTGGATGGTGGGCTACAAATGGGCTAGCAGTGTTTGAGAATGCTTATTAAAAGTAGGTTTAAAAAAACTAAGCCTACACTTCTTATGTTTGTTAGAATGATGTCACACAACCAACTTGGCAAAAATTGGACAGTGTCTGAAACAGTATAGTTATTATATGATTCTAGCAAATTTTTAACAATATAAATAAATTTTAAAAATGTTTCTCTAAACAAGTGGATGGTAAAACAAGATGTGTTTCATCTATGTAATTTAATATCATTTGTTCACAAGAAAGAATGGATTATTAAGAAAATTGCAACATAGTAAATACTAAGAAAAGGCTGGTAACAGAAATAAAGCATAAAAACAATAATTTATATATATATATATATATATGCAGAACACAAATTTTATAACATTAAATTGAAAGTAAGTAATGAATTATATCTCCGGGTTGTTTTGTAAATCAATCTAGATGGGCTGTTGTAGGTCATTGCTCAAGTATTTACCTTGTATAAGTAGTTCCCCATGTTCAAAGTACAGTCCCACAGTACAATGACATTAGGATAACAAATAAAATATAAAACTACTTAGTTGACCACAATCATATAAAAGCTATCATTTATGTTCTTTGTGAGATTTTACTCTCGATATAAACCACTAACTTCATCTTGCAATCTCTTTTGAAGTGAAATCATGCCAAAGGACTTTTCATCCCCTGAGATTTTGCCGTTTAGTGGAGCTTTGCTGGAAAAAAAAATTGCATCAGCATGGTACATAGGATAAAAGCTACATCTGGCAGTTCTTGACTACATACTGATGGAATTTGAGTTATTTAGGTAGGAATAGCTAAGTAATACAATATGCCACTCATGAAGTTGTTTTCTGATAACTTAATACACATATACAATATTTAAATTTTGAGTTGGAAAATATACTTCAAATTCTATGATCGATTATTTTTATTGAAAAGGCAGATTACTTTGGGAAATTGAAGTGCAAATGTACATTCTAAAAGTGTCTTATCATAATAGGATAGCAACATACTTTCTTTACGTGTCTTCTATTTACAGGCATTCCTGTCAAGAAAACAATTCTAAGTAAAGTTATACTAGTCATTGAATTTCTTCACAGGGAAAAACTGAATGAGCAAGCTGTTAATTCCCACATCATATAGCTTAAAACCTATTTTGCAGCTATAGAATATTTTAGAAGACATTTCTTCAAACTACTTTTGCTTTTTAATTCACTTAGTGAATACAAGTGATTTAATGCTCTTTAAAAAAAAAAACAATACAGGGAACATCTAATGTTCACACATAAGTTGCTCAATCACCACAGATCTGTGTTTCTTTCATGTGGATGGTAAAATTGCTGCCATATACCTTCATTTCCTTTGCATCCACTTTTATTTTCAGTATTATATCCCACAATTTCATCATAAATGATAGTACTTCATTCTTTTGCTAATATGTTTTGTATTGATTTACATGTATGACACTTTGCTTTGAGCCAATGTGTTTTCTTAACTCTTTTGCTTCCCATAGTCTTTCTGTAAACTTTCTCACAGTGGCTTTGCATTTATCTCTACCTATAACCCATATTCTGCAGATCCCATATCTTCACGTCTACCATTTTACTTTCTAAAATTAAAAACATTGCTTAATGTATTTAGAGATTTTAGGAAAATTCACATTTTGATTTTCAATGATGTTATTCTCTGTTTTAGCTACACTGAGGGCCATTAATGGGCTTTTGATATTTATAAAACATTTTGTAATTCTTTCTAACCAAATTCTAATATCTCTTATTAATATGGGTGAATGTAATCTATGAAAAAGAAAATCTAAAAAAAAATGATTGTAATATATTTGACATATATTTTTCAGGGTTAAGAGGGTTTTTAATTTCACAGAACATAAAAAGCCAGCATCTGCTGCAATACAGAATCTTGGGTTTTGATGCATAAATGGGCATATGTTGTTTGTGTCTGTAGGGGAAGATTTTTTTTTAAATTTTTTTATTAGATGTTTTCTTTATTTACAATATCTCCTTTCC
>NW_022196915.1:76370412-76374370 GCF_008632895.1 Mastomys coucha
AAAAAAAAAAAAAGAAAAGAAAAGTAAAATAAAATAAGAAAAAATAAAAATTAAAAAAGCCCAAAACTAAAAGAATCCCCTGTTCCCTCCTCCTTCCCCCTGCTCACCACTCCATTAGCATTGATGTATTACTAGAAAATTGTTGAAATGATTCTGCTCTTATATGCATTTCAGAACATATTTTCATTTTATTTATAATTGCCATATTTATTTCCTTATTTTATTGAGGTATGTGTGCCATAGGGTAAATGTAGAGGTTAGATTACAAGTATCAGATTCAGTGTTCACTTCTATTATGTGGGTTGTTTGGCTTGAATTCACGACTCTGGGCTTGGTAGTAAGTGTCTCTGTCTCTCAAGATGTTGTACTAACTTTGTACCTACTTGTTTATACTTATTTTGTCCATACTTGTTCTGCACATTTTTTGTTTGTTTTTTGAGACAGGGCTTCTCTGTGTAGTCCTGGTTGTCCTGGACCTCACTCTGTAGACCAGGCTGGCCTCAAACTGAGAAATTCACCTGCTTCTGCCTCCCAAGTTCTGGGATTAAAGGTGTGTGCCACCACCACCAGGCTTGTTCTGCACATTTTGTAGTATAAATATTAATTATATAACAATTAATATGCAGTATCCTATCTATTATATGGAATGTATTATTATATTTATTATAAGTATCACTTATCATAAGTATCAATTTCATTATAATATTTACTAAGTTAGTGGTAATGAGTTTTCATTTGTTTCTGGATGATCGACATGTTCATACATAGGAGAAGGAATAATGAGAAGTTGTTTGTATACAATTATTGTAATTCTCTATAGCATGGCACATTCAATATTTAGTTCCTTTCAGCATAAATCACATTTCTACAGTTTTATATCCATTCTTGAAGGAAGATATACAGATTCCACATGTACCATACAAAATTAAAGAAACTTATTATATATACACATCAGTTTTGTCTAGAACATTTAAATTATGTACTCTTGTATTCAGATACATTCCTATGAATCTGAAATGTACTGAATGGCCAATATTAAATCACTTTTATGTGGTTTCATGTGATCTGGCTTCCAAGAAGGATAAAGCTCTTGTAAGTCTATCATCCTGCCAGAATCATGTGAGTGTGGGAGCTGCATCCAGACTTGGACAAATGAGACACTGGTCTGGTAGTACTCACCTTCTTCCCTTGCAAATACCAATTTGTTTAGTATCCTTTATTTCTTCAAAAGCTTGGAAACTTTTATGAAATCTTAGGACATCAATATCCTTCTAGTAAAAAGTGTAAATCTTTAAAGAGGGAGCAAATTTCTGTTAAGATAATGATATGAAAATGAATAATAACATTGGAGCTTTGTTACTGCTTGGAACATCAGTTCTAAACCTGTGGGTCATAATCCCTTTGCTGGTCACACATCATATAGCCTCCATAGTAGTTGACATAATGACTCATAACCATAGTGAAATGCTCTTCATGAAGAATAAACAAAATAATTTAAAACTTGAGGGTCAGAAAAAACATAAGCAACTGTATTGAAAGTTCATAGCATTAACAAGTTTAAGAAGCACTGGTTTGTAAGAAAATATATTGAAGTTTACTAATTATAAAAAATAATATAAAGTCAAGTTATGATCCTTAAATACATGTAAACACTTAGTAGCCAATTTTCCTAGTCAGGGATCTAAAAGACTCTTCTGGTGATTATTTTCTGCCTTCCATACAAATAATCCCTGAGTACAACTTTAACTATAGGAATGGTATAAATGACAAAAAAAAAAGTACTCTTTTATATGAGGCAATTAAGGAATGAGGAGAGTAACAAATATGATTCCTTTGTGAAGAATACCTAAACTGGCTATCCAACACTAAATGACTAGCTCTGTAAATATGAATATTCATGAATTATTATATGTAGTATGTGTGTTACATATATATAATAAATAACATTTACTGAATCCTTGTCAAACATCAAATGTCCATAGGTGTGTGGGTTTAGTTCTGGGCCTTAGTTCCATCCCATTGATTAAACTAACTCTTATATACAGATACAATACATCTTTATTAATATTGCTCTGAAGGACAGATTGAAATCAGGGTTAGTGATACCTCTGAAAGATATTTTATATTGGAACAGGATTGTTGTAGATATCCTGAGGTAGATTTATTTAACTTTTTCATATGAAAGTGAGTATTGTTTTTTCAAGTCTATAAATGATCTTTGACAGTAATTGGGTTGAATCTGTAGATTGCTTTTAATAGAGTGGACTTTTTTTTTTAATGTTAATTTTACCAATCCATTAGCATTGAAGATTTTCCCATGTTTTGATACCTTCTTTAATTTCTTTCTTAAAAGCACTGAGGTTTTAAATCACATAAATCTTTCAGTTGGTTAGTTAGAGTTACTCAAAAACATTTTATATTATTTATGGCTACTATAAACTCTATTGTTCTCCTAATTTCATTCTCAGCCCATTTATCATTTGTATATCAGAGGAAAAATTATTTTTTTAATTAATGTATCTAGGCACTTCATTGAATGTGTTAATTAGATGCCAGAGATCCCTTGTAGAATCTTTGTAGTTGTTTACATATACTAACATATCATATGCACATAGCTGTACATTGACTTCTTTCTTTCCATTTTAGATCCCCTTTACCTCCTTTAGTTGTCTTAATGCTGTAGCTAAAATATAATTACTATATTGTAATTATGGAGAGTCAACAGTCTTGTCTTATTCCTGATTTTAGTATAATTGCTTTGATTTTCTCTCCACTTAATTTAATGTTGGCTATTGGGTTGCTATAATTTACATTTATTAAATATATCCTTGATCACTACAAGATATTTATCATCAATCTGCATAGATCAAATAAATCTCCAAAGCTGAACTAAAAAAAAAAACAAGATATTTATCATGAATGGTTGTTGGATTTTGTCAAAGGATTTTTCAGAATCTAATGAGACAACATGGTTATTTTCAAGTTTGTTCATAGTATAGATTATATTGACAGATTGTGTATGTTGAACCATTCCTACATCTGTGTTATGGAAACCACTTGACTATAATGGGTGATTTTTCTGATGTGTTCTTGGATTCCTTTTGTGAGTATTTTGTGAAATATTGTTGCATCAATATTTATAAAAGATTTTGTCTGAATCTACTTTTCTTTTTTGAGTCTTTGCTGGTTAAGTATCAGGCTAACTATGGCCTCACAGAATGAATTGTGATACTGCTCCTTCTGTTTCTGTATTGTGGAATAATTTGAGCAGTGTAATATTAGCTCTTCTTTGAACGACTCGTAGTATTCTGTGCTAAAACAATCTGGGCCTGGCTTTTGTATCTTTTTTTTTATTAGATATTTTCTTTATTTACAATATCTCCTTTCCTAGGTCCCCCTGCAAACAAAACAAAACAAAACAAAACAAAAAAACAAACAAAAACTAAAACAATCCCCTTTTCCCTCCCCATTCCCCCTGCTCACTATCCTACCTTCTCCTGCTTACTGGCCCTGGCATTCCCATACACTGGGGCATAGAACCTTCACAGAGCCAAAGACCCAGACCAATAATAGTAAGTATATTGGTGTTAAAACTGGGAGATTAACCAGATTATCATAGGAGGTTAATGCAGATCATTCAACTGCTCAGCTATTGAGGTGCAACTTGAAATATATCTTGATTTCCCTATGAGCTTATTGGGAGCTAGCAAAGTGTAAAGAAATACAGCTGCTGGATTAATCTACTACTTATATTTGTATTAAAAAATAATTCATTTTAGAAATCATCATTTAAATAACATAGGGATAACCTTTACTCATTTTAGAAAAACATTATGCCTTTCCAAGGATTTACTAGAAGTAGTAAGAACTTATAGCCTCCAAGTATAGATTATAATTGAAAGCCAATTGAATATGAGAATTATTTTCCCTTAGATATCATAGAATTATAATACTAATA
>NW_022196915.1:76375016-76420902 GCF_008632895.1 Mastomys coucha
GATGTGTCCTGGGTTCTGTTTCTAGGTTGAGTAGATGTGTGCATGTTGCTTCTCTCCAGGAAAAGTCTCCCATTGATGACTGACTTGGCCATCCTCTGCTATAAGCATGCTACTGGAGCCATGAGTCGCCCCATGTGAACTCTTTGGTTGGAGTTTTAGTCCCTGGGAGCTCTGAGGGTACTAGTTAGTTCATATTGTTGTTTATCCTAAGAGGCTGCAAACCCTTCAGCTCCTTGGGTTCTTTCTCTAGATCCTTCATTGGGGACCCTGTATTCAGTCCAATGGATTGCTGTGAGCCTCTACTTCTATATTAGTTTGGTACTGTCAGAGCCTCTCAGGAGACAACTATATCAGGCTCCTGTCATCCAGCACTTGCTGGCATCCACAATAGTGTCTAGAAAAAATATGGAACGCTTCACGAATTTGCGTGTTCTCCTTGCACAGGGCCCATGCTAATCTTCTTTGAATTGTTCCCATTTTAGTATATGTGCTGCCAAAGCCAGCAAGGCTTTTGTATCTTTTAGGATGGTGTCATTTGACTTTGAATGACTGCCTTTATTTCCTTATGGATGATATGTTTATGTAGATTGCTTACCTGATTTGATTTAACTTTGATAACTGGAATTTATCAAGAAAATTGTCTATTTCTTTTATATTTTCCAATTTTGTGGCATACAGTCTTTTGAAGTAAGAGCTAATGATTCTATGCATTCACTTAGGGTCTACTGTTAGTACCCCGTCTCATTTCTAACTTTATTAATTTGGATAATTGTTCTCTGTCTTTTAGTTATTTTAGCTAACTGTTTGTTAATCTTATGGATTTTCTCAAACCAAAGTCTTTTGTTATTGTTGTCGTTATTGTTGATGATTCTTTGTATTGTTCTCTTTGTTCTTATTTTATTGATTTCATTCTTGAGTTTGATTATTCCCTACAGTCTACTACTTTTGGGTGTGTTTGCCACTTTTTCATCTAGAGGTTTCGGGTGTGCTTTTAAATTGCTAACATAAGATCTCTCTATTTTCTGTATGAGGTCACTTAGCACCATGAACTTTCCTTTTTAGCATTGTTTTCATTGTGTTTCATAAATTTGGGTATGTTGTACGTTCATTTTCAAGAAAGATTTTCCTGCATACAAGAAACCCATATCAATGTCAAAAACAGCTACTACCTCAGAGTAAAAGGCTGAAAAAATATTTCCAAGCAAATAGTCCCAAGAAACAAGGTGAGGTAGCCTTTCTAAGATCAAATAAAATTGACTTTCAACCAAGAGTTATCAAAAATGATAAGGAAGGACACTTCATACTCATCAAAGGAAAGAAATCTACCAAGATGAACTCTCAATTCTCAATATCTATGCTCCAAATCCAAGGGCACCCACATTCATAAAAGAAACTTTACTAAAGCTAAAAGCACACATTTCACAGACACAATAATAGTGGGCAACTTCAACACTTCAATCTCATCATGGAAACCACAATCAAAATAGAGACATAGTGAAACTAACAGAAGTTATGAACCAAATGAATTTAACAGATATCTACTGAACATTTCATCCTAAAAAATGAATATACCCTCTTCTCAGCACTTCATGGCACTTTCTCCAAAAACTGGCCATATAAGTGGTCACAAAACAGGCCTCAATAGACACAAACAGATTTAAATAATCCCATGCATCCTATCAGATCACCACATATTTAGGCTTGTCTTCAATAACAAGTAAAACAATAGAAAGCCCACATACACATGGAAGCAGAACAATGTTCTCCTCAATGATAACCTGGTCAAGGAAGAAATAAAAAAATAAAAACTTTTTAGAATTCAATGAACATGAAGTCACATCATAGCCAAACTTATGGGACACAATGGAAAGAGTGGTAAGATGAAAATTCATAGCTCTAAGTACCTCCAGTAAGAAACTGGAGAGGCAGACACTAGCAGCTTGACAGCACATCTGAAAGCTCTACAAGAAAAAGAAGCAACTACACCCAAGAGGAGTAGATGGAAGGAAATACTCAAACTCAGAGATGAAATCAAAAAAGTAGAAAAAAAAATAACTATACAAAGAATCAACTAAGCCAGGAGCTGGATCTTTGAGAAAATCAACAAGGTAGATAAACCTTTAGCTAGATTAACCAGAGAGCACAGAGACAGTATCCAAACCACCAAAATCAAAATGAAAAGGGAGATATAACTACAGAAACCAGGGAAATCCATAAAATCATTAGCTCCTACTACAAAAGCCTATATTCAACAAAACTGGAAAATCTGAATGAAATGGACAATTTTCTAGACAGATACCAAATACCTAAGTTAAATCAGGATCAAATAAACTATCTAAGCAGTCCTGTAAGCCCTAAAAAATGGAAGCAGTCATTAATAGTTTCTCAACCAAAAATAGCCCAAGTCCAGATGGGATTTAGTACACAATTCTTTCAGACCTTCAAAGAACACCTAATACCAATATTCTTCAAATCACAATTATATTTATACCTAAACTACAGAAAGACCTAACAAAGAAAGAGAACTTTTTACAAGTTTCCCTTGTGAATATCAATGCAAAAAAATTACTGAATCGCCAGGCGGTGGTGGTGCACACCTTTAATCCCAGCACTTGGGAGGCAGAGGCAGGAGGATTTCTGAGGTCTAGGCCAGCCTGGACTACAGAGTGAGTTCCAGGACAGCCAAGGCTACACAGAGAAACCCTGTCTTGAAAAAAACCAAAAAAAAAAAAATTACTGAGTAAAATTCTTGCAAACTGAATTCAAGAACACATCAAAACAATCATCCATCATCATCAAGTAGGCTTCACACCAGGGATGCAGGGGGAGTTCAATATACCAAGATGTGTTAATGTGCTCCACTATATAAACAAACTAAGATTAAAAAAACATGTGATCATTTCATTAGATGCTGGGAAAACAAAATAGAACACCCCTTCATGATAAAAGTCTTGGAAAGATCTGGAATTCAAGGCCAATACATAAACATGGTAAAAGCAATACACAACAAAACAATAGCCAAAAACAAAGTAAGTGGTGAGAAATTAGAAGCAATTCCACTAAAATCAGGGACTAGACAAAGCTGTCCACTGTCTCCCTACCTATTCAACAGAGTACTAGAAATCCTAGCCAGAGCAATTAGACAACAAAGAAGGTTAAATGGATACACATTGGAAAGGAAGAAGTCAAAATATCACTATTTGCAGATGACATGATAGTGTATTTAAGACCCAAGAAATTCCACCAGAGAACTCCTAAACCTGATAAAAAATTAAGCAAAGTGGTTGGATATAAAATTAACTCAAAAAAATCAGTAGTCTTTTTATACTCAAAGGATAAACAGGCTAAGAAAGAAATTAGGAAATGACACCCTTCATAGTAGTCACAAATAATATAATATACCTTGCTGTGACTCGAACCAGAAAGTAAAATATTTTTATGACAAATCTCTGAAGAAATCAAAGAAGATCTCATAAGTTGGAAAGTTCTCCCATACTCTTGGATTTGCAGGAATAATATAGTAAAAGTGATCTTCTTTCTTAATGCAAACTACCTATTCAATGCAATCCTCATCAAAATTCTATCTCAATTCTTCACAGAGTCAGAAAAAACAAATTTTCAAATTCATCTGGAATAACAAAAAAATCACAGGATAGTAAAGACTATTCTCAACAATAAAAGAACTTCTGGGGAAAATCACCATTCCTGACCTCAAGCTATATCACAGAGCAATAGTGACAAAAACTGCATGGTATTGGTACAGAGACAGACAGGTAGAAAAATGTAACAGAATTGAAGACCCAGAAATGAGCCTACACAACTATGGTCACTTGACCTTTGACAAAGGAGCTGAAACCATCCAGTGGAAAAAAGACCCAATTTTCAACAAATGGTTCTGGTTCAACTGGCAGGCAACATGTAGAAAAATTCAAATCGATCCATTCTTAGGTCCTTGTAACAAACTCAAGTGGATCAAGGACTACACTAAAAGGAGATACACTGAAACTAATTGCAGAGAAAGTGGGGAAGATCCTTGAACACATGGGCACAGGGAAAAAATTATTGGACAGATCAACAATCAATGGTTCTGCTCTAAGATCAACAATTGACAACTGAGACCTCATAAAATTGCAAAGCTTCTGTAAGGCAAAGGAAACTGTCAATAGGACAAAACAGCAACCAACAGTCTGGGACAAGTTCTTTACCAACCTACATTTGATAGAGGGCTAATATCCAATATATACAAGAAGTTAGACTCCAGAGAACCAAATAACCCTATTAAAAATGGAGTACAGAGCTAAAGAAAGAATTCTCAACTGAGGAATCTAAAATAGATGAGAAGCACCTAAAGAAATGTTCAACATCCTTAGTCAGCTGGAATATGAAAATCAGCACAAGCCTGAGATTCTATCTCACATCAGTCAGAGTTTTGATCATCAGAGATCAAAAACTCAGGTTGTATCAGCTGTTAGCAAGGATGTGGAGAAAGAAGAACACTCTTACATTGTTGGTAAGATTGCAAGCTGGTAGAACCACTCTGGAAGTCAGTCTGGCAGTTCTTCAGAAAACTGGACATCGCATATACCGAGAAGATGCTCCAACATGTAATGAAGACACATGCTCCACTATGTTCATATAACCTTATTTATAATAGCCAAAAGCTGAAAATAACTGACATGTCCCTTAACAGAGGAATGGATACAGAAAATGTGGTATATTTACACAATGGAGCTATTTTACTCAGTTATTAAAAACAATGAATTCATGAAATTCTTAGGCAAATGGATGGAATTAGAAATATCATCCTGAGTGAGGTAACCCAATCACAAAAGAACACACAAGGTATGCACTCACTGATAAGTGGATATTAGCTCAAATGCTCCCAATACCCAAAATAAAATTCATAGACCATGTTAAGATCAAGAATAAGGAAGACCATAGTGTAGACACTTTGGTCCTTCTTTGAAGAAGGAAACAAAAATATCCACAGGAGGAGATACAGAGACAAAGTTTGGAAAATAGACTGAAGGAAAGGCCATCCAGAGGATGGCCAAACCTGGGGATTCATCCCATATAGTTACCAAACCCAGACACTATTGTGGATGTCAAGAAGTGCTTGCTGACAGGAGACTGATATTGCTGTCTCCTGAGAGGCTGTACCTTAGCCTGACAAATACAGACATGGATGCTTGAAGCCAACCATTGGACTGAGCACGGATTCCCATTTGGAGGAGTTAGAGAAAGTACTGAAGTTGCTGAAGTGCAACTCCCACAGGAAGACCAGCAATATCAATCAATAAGACTCTCCAGAGCTCCAAAGGACTAATCCACCAACCAAAGAGTATACATGGAGTGTCCCATGTCTCCATATGTATTATAGAATGGCCTTGTAGGACATCAATGGGAGAAGGGGCCCTTGGTCCTGCAAAGGCCCAATTCCCCAGTCTAGGGGATTGCCAGCATGATGAGTTGGGAGGAGGAGCAATCTCATAGAAGCAGGGGGAGGGGAGGAGATAGGGGCTTTCTTTTTCTTACGTTTGATTTTTTTTTTTTTTTTTTGTATCCTGAATGCTTGGTTTTGCTTTATATTATATTCTGTCGTTATCCATTATATGTATGTCTGTTTGTTTTCTGAGGAGAGATAGAAAAGAATGCAGACTCTAATAGAAACTGAAGTGAAAAGAAGCTGAGTGGAGGGAAGAGAAACTGTGATCAAGATATATTTTTCAAAAAAAAATATTTTCAAAAATGAAAGAAGGAAAAAAATGAAAGAAAATTGCAGGTCAATATGATCTGCCGTTAAGGTATCTCACAAGGTGTTATTTCCAAGTCACTTTACTAACGTCTAGTGAGTTTATGTGCTATGCTACAAGGTTAAAATTTTGGGGCACACTGTTATAGGCTTTGTATTTAGACTCTACACTGGCAATGATTTCCTGCTATTTTCATTTTTTCATAGAAATATACTGAATTAAAATAATTAAGATTTTTGTGTCATTTAAGGCAAAGAATCACAGCTAATAGAGCACTACTCTCTTCGTTTACATTCTTCTCATTTTGATAATAAGCCAAACTTATTCCTAAATTTTCACCCAACTATAACTATGTTACTCTACTCCTGGAGAGATGTGAACAAATATTCCTTATCTCACATAGTATACCGAGGTCCAAATAAACAATAAGCTCAACCAAAGCCTTCGTTGGCCAACGAATGGGTTTTATTTGACGAACTTAGAGGAATATGAGTGAAGAGTTATTTGTAGGAGCTGAATTGTCTCGAAGACAAGTCTATAAACAACATTCATTTTAGTGTGAGTGAAGTCACAAAAACTGGAAATGTGAATCACACTGCACAGCCTGCAGATAACTCAGCAGGTGGGAGAACATCCTTGCCAGATCCCACTGTTTGTCTGAGCATCTTCCAGGAACTC
Organism: Mastomys coucha; assembly: GCF_008632895.1. Lineage (NCBI taxonomy): Eukaryota > Metazoa > Chordata > Mammalia > Rodentia > Muridae > Mastomys > Mastomys coucha. Next base: position 76,381,448 of record NW_022196915.1, read on the forward strand.
AGCTGCAGTTTTTGTCTTCAAGGCTGCTTTCTCAGTCTCAGCTTCTTTTAGGCTCCTTGGCTGTTCTCTGACCCTTTCACGCAGCCATACTTGTCCTAATTTTCCATGCGGCCTTTATTCTGCCTTTCTTGTCTTCGAGTGATTCTCAGCAATGTTTACTATTCATAGGACATTGGAGAAAGGGGTGTCTATTGAACCTGATCAGTGGTTTCAGGGAATTCCTTAAGCTATTTTGTGTTGGATAGCTACTGTCTTGAGCATCCCTGCAGGATGAAGTTTTAATATTGCCTTAAAGCATTCTCTTGTCTTGTCACCCTGTAAGCCACCTTTCATAAAACATTCCTTTGTTTTAGTTCCCTTTATCTGTTTTGACTTAAGAAGTTTTCTTTTAACAAGAAAAGCCACTCTTTTCCATTTAGCTAGAGCCGTCTACTCTCTAAAGCTTGTAAAATCGTGGTTTCAATGTGTTAGAGTTTGTATGCATTTTATGTTTCTTTGTAGGATGTATGTTAGATATATTCAATTAGATTACTCTGCAGTACATACAAATGAAAAATTCACATGAACAATGAATCCCAAGTTTTACAAATGCTGAGGGCACAAACCATCTACATTTTAAAGTCATAGACAGTGTTAAAAGTCTTCAGTTGAATGAAACAAATAATGAAAGAGTGATTGCCTTCTCATTTTGAGAAGAAAGGCTTTAACAAATTAGGGCAAGGAAAGAGGACATAGAATGAATAGTCTAAGCTATTCACTTTCAGCCAGTATAAATGTACATGCAAAATGTAATGCTAACACATTTTACATGCAATATAAAAACTGTCACCTCAGCTACAAACCATAGGTACATTTAAGCAAGGCTGTTTCCTCACAATACAAGACTCCTCTATTCCTGTGAAACATCTGAGGGTAGACACTGTGTCATCAAAAATAATGGAAACTTGTTACTACAGAGACTCACGCAGAAGTCCATTCCCTGGTGTTAATGAATGGTTTGCTGAGAAAGTGACTCAAATGAGCATTTTTTTTCTCTTGAGCCTTCCTGCTCTTCCTCCCTAGTACTGAGAAGCACTGCCACATTTATTAAAGCTCGTATACATGAAATTATCAAATATTTGCAAACATTCCTGGCCCATCTAAATATAATTTCTTCAACAAAACGTACAGATTATTTTACCCCAAGTGCTTAACTCATAAGGAAGTGGTAGAAGACATGTATCTCTGAAATTTGAAGATAGTAAAGCCCTTCACAATTATGGATGAGGTCCTGTTTTTAGTATGCTTCATCAAAAGACAAATTAAATGTACTTTTTTTTTGTTTTTTTGTTTTTTTGGTTTTTTGGTTTTTTTGGTTTTTCAAGACAAGGTTTCTCCATATAGCTCTGCTGTCCTGGAACTCATTCTGTAGACCAAGCTGGCTCGAACTTAGAAATCCTTCTGGTTCTGCCTCTCAAGTGCTGGGATTAAAGGCATGTGCCACCACCACCTGGCCTCAATGTACATTTTAATGCATAATAATGAATATTAGATTTTTTCTGCATAATAGATTATAAAGTTACCTTTAAAACTCTTAATAATATCAAAATAGTTCATATCTATCTATCTATCTATCTATCTATCTATCTATCTATCTATTATCTATCTATCCATCCTTCTTACCTACACACACACACACACCCACACCCACCCACACACACACACACACACACACATACACTCACAAACATGTAACACATGGATGATGAAACCATTGTTTTCTCTCCTGTTGGCATTCTGAAACAGTCATCATTTCTACCCAGACAGAAGGTTGATTGAATTCTGATGTTAAAACTGAGTATGTGAAATTCATTGATGCCTTAAAAGTAAATTTAAATTTTACAGTTCTATAGACTGAAATCCTAATCATCTGTTGCTAGTGCTTGAAGTGGGTCTTCTGCCTGTATCTACATGGTGAAGGGAACCATGTGAAAAGACATGGCAAGGACACAAGGTCAAAGCACCCTTCTTTTTCTCATAAAGACACTTCTGCCATCATAGAAAGCTCCTCCTCATGTTATCTAGCCTGACTTGCTGCCAAGAAGTCCCAATTACAAATAGCATTAGCACATAAATTTCATGTTTTAGTTTCTTAGAGAAAATCTTTGTGTGATGCTTTCAACATAGTAAATACTCCAGAACTAGTTTCATTTTATTGTGTGAATAGTGTATAAATTGTGATAATTTAACATAAGTAATTTCAATTATATTAATATTGAACATTCATTTTAAAGGATAATGGACCATTGCTAACTTTTTCCTATCTTTTTTAAACTTCTGAAGACTCAAAGGATTGAAATTTTACTGTTCTTCACTTTGAGGTTTCAACTTCAAAGACTCAGAAATCCTATTCATTGTCCTCAAGTGTGGAGGAATAATTCTAATTCAGAGTATCTTGGAGCAAGTTTTGTAATCCAGAACTTTAGGAGTCAGAAAATCTAAAAGTGGCAGCATTGTACATACTATGATCTGAATGATATCACTAGCAACACTTGTGTAGCAGAGTTTGTATTGCTTGGAAATTGCAATAGGTTAACAGAAATAAATAAACAACTTATCAAAAGTAACAAAGATAAAATATACTGACTTGATAGAAGTAAAATATATATCAGAGATTCTTTCAATTCTCTTTTCCTTTCTAAGGAGTTTGGTGTTGCCTTTAAAAAGCATATTTAATTCAAACACACCTATTTTGTGAATTACATTTTCTGAATTGAAAATTGCCCTAAAGTTTTTTATATCAGTATTTTCTACCATTAATTTATTGGACATTATTTATCATTGTATGTCTCAATTAATCTTTCTCTATTCTTCCATCCTTTTTCTTCATTTTTCAGATTGTTATTCACACCTTATTTTACTAATAAAATAAATATAAGCTATAGACCACAAAAATGATAAAAAAATTGAAAATACAAAATTGTGACATTGATATATCAATGTTCACATACAGGGGATTAGAGATACCACAAAATTAAGAGGACTGTCTCCTCCTCCACAAAGTCATAAATATTTTTTAAAATCCAGTCTTTTAAAGTATATTATATATTTGATGAAATTACTTTCACTTGAGTGTTTGCGATAGATTTTTCTTTTATGCCTACTTTTATTCTATCTTTATTACAATGAGTTCCCAATACTAAACATAAATAAATATATAAAGTAAATCAAGCAGTGTGATATATTTTGGGGGATGGAAAGAGGGTGCCGTGGATTATAACACTTGCTGCTCTTGCATAGGATCTGGGTTGGTTTCCAAGAACTCACATGCTAGCTATGCAACAGAAGCCATCCAGGTGAGATTCAGTCTGCAAGTACTTGGGTAATGCCACTGGGAGGTAGACAGTCTAGTGAATAGAAATATAAATTGGGGTGACCCCACTAACAATCATAGAGCTGATATAAAAAATCCATAGAATTCTCTCTTGATTATTGGGGAACTGGCTGGGTCATATTTATATCTAATAGTGTTTATTAAAGCCCAATAGTTTCCTTAGATTACACATGGATTATTAAATTTTTTGGAGAGATAACTGAATCAAAGATACATATGGTCATCATCGTGGGTAACGACTTTGATTTTTCAGCTGAGATATTGTCAAGTTTCTTTACTTTGTGTTTTTTTTTGTGTGTCTTTTCTTTTTCTTCCTCATTGAATACTATACTCTTTGAAGCTTAATGGCTACACTTTGCACACAATAAAGTGAGGCAGTATTTTTACTCTTTACTCTTGAACACTTTATATATTGTTTGAATTTCCTAAAATGTAAATTATAATTCTTTTTATTCCATTTATTAGATTTTTATGAAAGCATTCTTTGTCATATAGCATGTATTTATGACTTTTTATTTTATGGCTATTCTATATCTGCTACTGGCGATAGTTATATTTTGGAACTCATTGCTTTCAGTTCTGACCTAGACCGTATGCTCCCATTATAAAGTCACAGTATTTGTTTCTTGTTTTGCTAATGCTGATAACTTTCCCCTTGTAGAAAACAGGAAGAAACACCAGACAATGTCTAAGTTCTTTTCTATTATTTTCCACAGTGATATAAAATTTTTCCAAATACCTCTGGCTTATTTTATTGAAAGTAGAATTAATTATAGATGCTGGACATATCATTCCTCATCAATCTTTGTTTCTAGATTATCTTTGCTTTCAAAAAGGATATGTGAATATAATAATATATCCATATCAGTGAATATTTATATATGTACTGCTTTGTATTGATGATAGGCAAAATATTAATTTATACCAATCATACATATTAATATCAAATATATGAAAAATGCATAACAATCAATAGTTAATCTGAAACCCATTGTTATGAATCAATTTTTATTTAACCCTTTATTTATATGTCACAACAAACATTGATGAAGAAGTAAATTCTTACTATTTTCATAAATTTATAGAATTATAAAAAGAGACTATGCATGTATAGTGGTTTAGAGTTATCTCCCAATAGATGTTACTGTATTAGTGTAGCATGTTATATAATATTCCTTACAGCTTTTCTGTTATAGATTCTACTTGTTACAAAACTTACTTAGTTCATCTATTTTTTCCCAGTTTGATTTAATAAGATTATATAATATATTTTAATTTTTTCTCTTATTTCAATCTATGTTTGATTCTACATCACAGATTAGGAACCTCTTCTCCCAAGTTAAAGAGAGCCTTGGTTTAAAAAATTCATTGTTTTTGTTGTTTTGTTGGGATAGAGTCTTATGTATAAGCTAGCCTGCAACTTGATGAGTTCATCATGACTTTGGAATCAAGTTGATCTTCCTGCTTTTGCTTTCTTTTTAAACATTTTTATTGGATATTTTATTTATTTACATTCCAAATGTTATCCCTTTCCCCAGTTAACCCTCTACAAACCCCTATATCATAACCCTCCCCCTGCTTCTATGAGAGTGCTCTCCCACCCACCCACTCCTACCTTCCCACCCTGGCATTGCCTACACTGGGGCATAGAGCCTTCAGAGGACCAAGGGCATTCCTTCCTATTGATACCAGATAAGGCCATCCTTGGTTACATATTCAACTGGAGTCATGGGTCCCTCCATGTGTGCTCTTTGGTTGGTAGTTTAGTCCCTGGGAGCTCTCAGGGGAGGTCTACTTGGTTGACATTGTTGCTCTTCCTATGTGTTGCAAACCCCTTTAACTTCTTCTGTCCTTTTTCTAACTCTTCCATCGGGGACCCTGTGCTCTCTCCAATGGTTGGTTGTAAGCATCTGCCTCTGTATTTGTCAAGCACTGGCAGAGCCTCTCAGAAGACAACTATATCAGACTCCTGTCAGCAAGTACTTCTTGGCATCAGCAATAGTGTCTGGGTTTGGTAACTGTTTATGGGATGGATCCCCAGGTAGCCAGTGTCTGAAGTGTGGGAATTACAAGTATGAAACTTCATACCTGACTAGAAACTAACTTTTAACATATATTTACTATGTGTGTATTAAGTTATCATCATATGATATATATATATATATATATATGTGTGTGTGTGTGTGTGTATCCATATATACATTATATATTATATCGATATATATATTATACCCATACATATATATATCCATATATATCCATATATATACTATATATATACGTGTGTGTATGTATATATATATGTATATATAAATAATGTATTTGCTGCTTCTATAGCAGAAAAAAAGTTTTCAGTATTAATAGTATCCTGCTCTTAGTGTGTCATACACCTTCTTATCAATAACTCCTGTATTTTCTTTATAGTCTTAACATTTCTAAAACTAAAAACAAGGTGTTCTTTTTTACCAGTACTTTAAATATATAAGCAAATTTTAAAACCAGTTATTATAGTTACCAATACTCAATTTCAGGAATATAAATACCTTAATGCCATATAATGTTTTTTAAAGAAAAAAAACAATTGAATATGAGTCAAGGAAAATATCTAAGTTTAAGCCATCATGAATTCAAATAGCTCGAGATGACATATGTGTGTAAAGTACAACTGTAAATATTGAAAAATATCAAAATTAAAACTATATGGTATTTGATGTTAGGGATTGCTGTGGGTCAACCCAGTCGGGGGTCCCTCAACCCAGGGAGAATCAGGGTTCTGGTACTCAAGTAGGCAAGGAGTAGGGGAGTGACAGACAAGAACATAAGAGAATGCTGAATTTGAGTGTAATTTCTCAAAATAAGCATCAGACTTACATAGTCATTACAGAAGAAATAAGGAAGTTAGGTAATACATCAGCCAAGGTACATTGAGATCATCTAATGCATAATGATTCTTTAAACAAAACAGAAAAATGTGTACATGAAAATCAGCAGGAACTAGGCTGTGGTTACAACTGATATAATGTCAGCCTTATCTAAAATATTCTAGTTCCTTCTAAAACCACAACCCATCTTCTTCCTAGACCATTGTAAATTCCTGCACATGGGAGTGACTCAGCTGTTATTCTAAGTATTTGTGGGGGACCTCCATTTAATAGAGGAGCCCACCAACTTTCCTCTATTATGTCATGTAGTCTGTCATACATGAGTGTAATGAGAATTCTAAGTTTACTTTTTTGAACTTACCCTGAGATTATTAACTCTTATCCAGTAAACTGCAATGCTTGATTTCTTTCACTATCTCTCTTTCAACACTAGAGGCATTTCGTCGGAATAAGTAACATTCTTAGGAAATTCTAAGCCCAGGGTTGGCTCAGCATTGACTAGGATCTTGGAACACTGGTGGAGACCAGAAAACAACCTCCAATCTAACTTGGCTATCTGTCAAATCATTCCTTGGGAGCACCTCTATACCTATAATAAAATAATACTGAAAGAAAGCATGCAAAACCTTCCATCGACAATTGCAAGGACAAATCTGGACCATATCCATGTTATGGGATGCCAAGGACCTCCGGGAGGCCAGTTTCCATGAAACTTTTTGCCTCAGGACTGCAGCCAAGCTTTTGAACTTGTCACACAGACTCCACTGGAGTGGGAGTGGAAGGGGATCTGACAAAATTTAATCATATACAATATTTATAATATTTGAAGTAAGTAAATATGTAGCATGGGCATTAACAATCTATACATATAATACAGAATGAACCCCATAAAACTTTTTCATACTTCATGTATGTATGAATGTGTAAGATTCCTCAGTCTTTTATATGGTTTAGTTTCACTCATGAACAAAGTCCTTTTGGTATTTGGAAGCAAATGAAAGAGGAACACTATGAAAGGGGCCTGCAATGTTTATTTAGCCCACAGTGTGATGGTAAATCTATTATGTCCATTCTCTCATGGACTGAAACTTCCTGTAAGAGGAAGACTCCGCACACTTTAACCAATTGGAATACACATGTTGAGTATCTGCATCCTGACAAAGCTTGGTAAAATAGGATAAAGAGGAGAAATATGGATCACAAATACAAAATAATTGTTAGCATCGAAAATCTGTGATAAATTATCCTAGGAAATATATGGATTGAAAAGACAATTCTTACCTTTATGAAATCAAATATCTTTAATTGTGATAGAGAAATGAACATTTACAACATAATTCTATAAATGCTATACTGTAGTAAATGAAATTACTAAGCTTAGATAACGAACCTTTCAATAATGCTGAATAACTTTTTAATAGAAATTTTATAGGAATTTCATGTTCTTCCTACTGGAGGGCATCCAGGTTTCATACATGCATGATGCATTAAACATCCCAGAAGATAAAAGATCTATCTTAAACATGATTGATAAAAAGGTCAGTAAAGAATTATCTGAGTTAAAAATAAATATTATTCAACATTGTGATAAGGGATCACATACAGGAGAGTAGAGAGAATGAAGAGTAGTTAATATTAATTTATCATTATTTGAGGTAAAAATGATGCAGTTTATCTGCAAGCAATCTGAAGCAACACAAAGTATAAAAAGGTAATTTGTAATGATTATAGTTTCTGTTGTCTGACCTTCAAGGAGTAGAGTTGTTCATAAATAATTTACTATGCATAAAACTAATTAATCAACTCAGGTGTATTTTCCTGATATCATTTTCATAGTTATCCTTTATAAAACATACATAAAAAATAAAGTAAATTAATTGCTTTTTTCAGATAATATAAATATCACTATCAAAATGAAACAAAACAAGGAAGCACACAAAGCAACAGTAATGACAACAAACAAAGAAAACCCACCAAGTCATTTTATGAGAATTGTTAAGGAGCTAAATAACATCATCACACTTGAGTCATAACGTTGGATCTCAACAGTTGATTACTAGTACCTTGTAAAGTTTCCCTGATATTACCAAATGCATCCACAAAATGCCTATACCAAAACTGCATATCAGTCATGGCCTTGCACACCATTCAAAGATCTTTATCATTCCTTACTTCTTTGAGTCCACTGAAAGCAATATGATAATCGAGAGTTTAACTATGTTAGTAACCTTGACCATATAAAATATTTCTGGGCTACTGTGTCAAGTGGTTGTCCAAGTTTTTCTCCAAGTTTAAGCATTTCAACAAGAAATACTGCTTGGAAAAAATTGCAGAGAAGAGGTATAATTTATTATACTCTTGCCAGATGTTAATGATGTGCTAGCAAGAAATAGCACTTTTATTCATGGCAGATGAAGATGCTAGCCTCAGATTACCATTGAAAGGAAAACATGATGAAATGGTCTATTTCAGAACACCATAACCCAAATTATATAAACCCTTTCTATGACACATAGGAAGTAGAATGTGCCCTCTGTCCTCTGCCACCTGGCAGTTTTCAGATTCAGTTACTGAAAGAATTGATAAGATTTGGATATTTGAGAGCTGTTAGCTTATCAGAGAACTACAGCTGATCATGTAAATGTAATGCATTCAAATCTGCAGAGATAAGAGATAGGAGCTTTTACAATCTTGCTAGATGAAACACTTGCTAGGTGAGATGAGATGCAATACCCCCCAAATTTGATTTTATTTATTGACTCACATTTGATATAAAGAATACAAATAAATTTTACATAGGGATGAGGCAAAGAGAAAAACACAAATGCTTCAGCCATGAGGACAAGTCTCCTTACATTTGAGGTTGGATATATCTGTAGCGCTGTGAGAAATACAACACCATCAGAAAGTAAAGACATTCATTTCAGGTCACTGTCTGTCCTTACTTATTTAGATAAATTAGTTATGAAACTTTAAACTTATGCAGTTGGCTCTTATCTGAACATTGACTTGCCTGATACACTACACTTCTTATATTAATAATAACTCACATAGTCCTTCATCAGTATCAAGATTTTCCTTTAAATGTTATCAACTACCATTCTTTGTTTTATCTTCAGAGTTCCACATTTCTCTGAACATATGCTGCTGGCATCCTGGCATATCTCACTACATTTGTTTTTTTGTATTACTTCAACTTTTGAGTTTTTATTACCTTTTTCTTGGTTATATGTAAGTTTCCCATCATGCACAGCAGTCCTGCTTATCTTCCTGTTCCTTTATATCAGCCCTTCACCCTTGAAACACATTCTAATAAAAACATACAACTAAACAAATAAAATGAAGTACAGAAAACATCTCATCATGAAAACTGTAGTATGTCACAGGGGTCCTGCAGTATATCCCCCTGTCCATACAGCTTCATGTGGAAATTCTCATTGAGTCATTGGCTTGCTTCATAGTTTCTGGCTTCTGTGATGCCATCACAATTGGATCCTTACTGGGACTCTTCCTGATTATTATTTGGCATGGAGATCCTGCAGCTTTGGATCAGTAGGACTACTCCTTCCTACATCCCAACGATTCTTAGATGTCACTGATTTTGGAGAGGTACAAATCAGAGACCTGGATATGGGCCTTAATGGTAGGTGACCTGGTCAGCATGCTGGCCCTCCCTTATCCATACAACAGTGACAAGTTCTCTAACACTGCTCCAACTAGCCACCCAATGCTGTCATTGGCAGGAGTCAGGGTCAGCTCTCCTGCTTTCATGCCTTCAGGGTCACCCCTCATGACTATTGTGGATGGCAAAGGAAGAGAGCATCTATACCACTGGGGCCAGCTCTTCCATCCTCATGCCCTCTAGGCTCATCTGTACTTCAACTACCAGGGTCACCACTAATGTGCTAGCCAGACAAGGTACAGGGCCAGCTCTCTAGAGTGCTGCAGCTGGTGAAGTACACATCCAGCTCACCAGCTCTGTTTAGGGAGGAGAGGGCAACCTGCCAACCCCTGCCCAGAGAACTGGCAGGGCCAGCTCTCTTGTGCTCTTGCTCTCTGGGCTAGCTCACCTGTGCCCCCTCCCCCACCATCAAGATCAACTCTGCTATGTTGTCCAGGTATAGTACAGGGATCACTCTTCTGAGTGATGCAGCTGGTGGGGACACGGTAGTTCCCCCATGACCTTGTGGAAGTTTACCTCACTGGTAAAGGTGGCAAGCAGTAGGGGTTGGGGGAGGAGTCACCTCTGCACCCATGCCACCCCAAGGCCAGATAAGTGGTAGGGTCAGTTCTTCCACATTCAAGACTTTGAGGCAGCTCACCCACATCCCAACCATCAAGGCCATCTCCGCTGTGCTTCCAGGGCCATTTGCAAGCCTAGCTCTTCAGAGTGCGGCTGCCACTGAGGGGTGGACCCAGTTTTGTACAGCCCCCGAAACAATGTCCTCATGTTCTCTAGTGGTAATCTAAGCCACAGACATTGCCAGAATCCATGCTGCCACATTTAACAGAGTTAGCCACTCACAAAAGCCTAGTTCTAATTACCCTTGCTTCTCCAGATCCATCTCTCTTCATAACGCTCAAACAGATCCACTTCTCTTTGTTCTGGGATTGAATACCACATACACGAATATTGCACTAACTCTTGCTGCGGGTTGGCCATGAGGCTGTTGGGCCCTGGGGTGATATCATCTGCATGGTGTGATGGTTAGCCAATATGGCTCATCTATGTCGAATGCACGAGGGCAGGTCTGTGAGTACCATGGTGGTCTGCTGCTCTCTGTTGGTCTTCCTTCTACCTCACTGTACTGCGTGGAGCTAGGGAAGTTCTGGATGTCTATGGCCTCCTCATGCCATGGGGTGAAGGTCTGGTGACTTTGTCATGTTTTTCTGCCTGCTTCATGTGACACGTCTATCTGTCTTCCTACTATCAAGATTTGATACTTTGATTGTATTTAATTTGATTTTTTTTATATGTCCTAGGCATAAGAGAGCTTTGCCCTCTAAACCAAGCATTAAGCTAGGATAAACAAAGGACTGACTGCCATCTGCTCTACACCTGACTGATAAAAGAACACCAGGATGAACAGATGTCTCTTTGCCCATTGCGGGGTGGGAGTAGGGTGGTAGGAGTGTGTGGTGTGGGGTATGTGATAAACTTTTGTGTTCTTTCACTGCTTTTTTTTTCTCTTTTCATTAAAGCCTCATGCTTTTATTTTCCTATGTTTATTTCTTTTCCAATACCTTCTATGTATTTCTGGGGCCATATTTTATTAGAAATCTTCATGTCTGGTTGAAGGTCTGTTCTGACCTTCTATTCCCTACTCATCATGCTGTGAAGATTCATGAATCCTTTCATATCTGTGATTATTTACCCATCTGCTTTTTTTTATCTGAACTCAGGTCTCAAATTTTATTAATCGAGAAAGTAAAGACAGTTTGTCATGATCCAAATATACCACTTATCCTTCAGCTGTGAGGCACTCAACTTGTTTAAGCAATATAGTTTGATTCATATTATTTAGATAGTGTCTCCTTTCTTTTTCAAGGACATTTCTACAGAAGTCCATTGTTATGTGCCCTCTGTCTACTTGAAATTGTCATTTGAACATTCAGAGACTTCTTAAATTTACCATTTCTACCACAAAAATTTTTATTTACCCCAACTGAAAACTTCTTCTATCCTTAGATTTTCTTCATTACTTGTCTGTTCATTTAAAATCCAATAGCACTGGGTCGTCAACTTTATTTATTTATTTTTTAATATACCTGTATTTAGAATCTAGAATCACTCAGGAAACAGGTTCTGTCATATCTATGAGGGAGTTTCTAGTTGATTGAAATAAGAAGACTCAATGCAAATATGGATGACACCATCCTTTGGAGTAGAAAGAAAGAGAAAAAGAGAAGAAGAAAAAGGAAAGAAAGAATGAAAGAAAGAAAGGAAGGAAGGAAGAAAGAGAAAAAAGAAACTAAGAAAGAAGTCCAATCAGCAAAAAGTCCTGTTAGTTCTAGATTCAGAGACCAAAAAAACCAAACAAACAAACAAACAAATGAAAACCAAGTAAACAAAAACCAGAAAAATATTACCTCTCAAAGTTAATTTAATGGTTTTGGCTATTAGATTTAAGCTACTTAAGATAATGAGTTTTATATTTGCATAAACACAAGTATTGCAGACAAAGCCTTGTGTCATTATATTAGCACTTACTATAAGGTTACACTAGAAAAAAAAATGTACATTTACTTAAGTACATGTAGATACGAAGAACAAAAAAAAAAGAGGAACATCACACAGGTAAGTGTTAAACTTTGTGGGTTTTGGTAAATATATCTGGCAATTTTTATACTAGTTTTAGTTCTCTGCTAAAATATTTTGAGTAGGAATTTTAATATTAATATTGGACGTTGGGCTAAGTGGTAACAGTTAGTATATTCTGCAGTTAATCACAGTTAGTAAAATTTGTACTTAAGTTATAACTTAACAAATAAAGTAAATAACTTCAACAAAATAAAGTATACTATCATAAAGAACTATGTGTGTGTCGATAGGCACACTTGCTCTATAGAGAATCTTATTCTTTCTCTAGAAGCATCTTTCCCTGCAGTGTGGACACCAGTGTGGACACATATCAATTATCTCTACAATATTTCCACAGGCTTTCTTAGACATATGCTTGTTCCATAATACTGACAGCTTATTATCACAGTGGCTATAATACTCAAAATTACAATTATAATTTAGACCATGTCAGTTTTCTGAAATGAAGTACTTCCTCATTTAACTCAGGATAAAAAGTCTTAGAATGTATAAAAAGTCCTGCATATTTTAGACTCCATTTTCTCTTTCATTTTGTCATTTTTTCTGTCATTTTTTTAAATAATCCCAAATTTAGTGGCAGTACACAACAAAATCAGCCATTTGAAAGGTAATGTCTACCTGCTATCCAAAATCATCTGCCCTATGTTGATCTTGTGGTATCATACCTGGGAATAAATTCCTCAGTACCTTAGGTAAATTGTATGTGCATCATAGTCTATACTGACTATCAATGGACAGTATCTAGCATCACTCAGGAAACAGGTTCTGTCATTATCTGTGAAGGAGTTTCTAGATAGGGTTGATTGAAATAGGAAGACTCAATGCAAATATGGATGAAACCATCCTTTGGAGTAGAAAGAAAAAGAAAAAAAAGAGAAGAAGAAAAAATAAAGAAAGAAAGAAAGAGAATAAAGAAACAAAGAAATAAAGAAAAAGAAAAATCCAAAACCAAAACCCAAACCTTTCTCTCTTAAATTGCTTCCTATTTTGTACATGTCACAACAAGAAACCATTACAATGCACAAATTTAGGGCAATAAAATGACTAAATATTTCTTCATAAAATGGCTCTTTTAATTTTTTGTGTGTTGTTTTATCAAATAGAAGTTGTTCTTGAGCCAGGCAGTGGTGGTGTATTCCTTTAATCCCAGCAACTGGGAGGCAGAAGCAGGCAGATTTCTGAGTTTGTAGCCAGCCTGGTCCACAGAGTGAGTTTCGGGACAGCCAGGGCTACACAGAGAAACCCTGTCTCAGAAAAAAAAAAAAAAGATATTGAAAGATATTTGTCAAGGGGATGTCTAGTTGGTTCTTCATATTTTTCTTTTGTGTTCATCACACAGAAGAACAGGTATCTTTGGTCTGGGCTGCTACTGAGGAATATGAGGGTGTCTTTGGCCATTTCTGTGGTAGAGTGTCATGTTGATGTCCATGATCTGTACTGTCAGAAGAGACTGTGCTGAAATCTATTGCATGTGGCGACACAGATCATTTGGATTTCCATAGTTTGAGTTTTAACCAGAAACCATATTGAAGCCATTGTTCCTCCTGACTGTAAAGGACAAAGAAGCTACTTTTGCAGTGGAATCAAAGACTACAGACTCAGTGAAAAAGATACATATAGAAGGCTTCTATGAAATCGCCTACTCTCCTTCCCTCAAAAAGTTACAATGTAGACAGAAAGCCGTTGAAGTTGTGAGAGGTGTGCTGGAACATGGCTCTCCACACTTGATTGTTTCTGGCTGGGGTGCAGGTAGGCAAGGACATATAGCAAAATGCTTTTCAGAATTTCTTAGTGAATACCTATGTTTTCTTATCGCCATGAAGAAGAATGCTGATAAGAAGACGTCCCCTGATTTTTATTTTTTTATCATCTCAGAAAAACTTACCTTAATATTCAGAAAGAATCCTACTAAATGTCATTTACAACTCTTTGGCTGCCACCTATACTTGAATGTATATTGCTTGAACATATTGCCAATATCTCCCTAAAATATTTTGTCAGTAGTAAATATCTAGTCATGATATAAACATGAATTATAATGTGTGCATCCATTCCTTTTGCTTCATTTTGTTTTATTTTGCTTTTTCTTTTATTGACTGCTAGCACATGTTCAGTTTTAACTCCCCCATAGTCTCTTCAACAGAGACAGATTTTTGCACATTTGGATTGGATACATTTTTTTGGAACATTAATGCCCAGATGGAAAATTATTATATCTACTGCAGGCCAGCATACATTTTATGAATACAAAATTTTTCAGCAAATATTTTTAACTCAGATATTTAGATATTTGAATAGCCCTAGGACATATTTATTCAAGTATAATCATTATTCCTGAAATCTTATACAGAGCTGTATTTACAGACCCTAGATACCATGTAGAAAGCATTAGTATCACCCATGGGATTAGATGATACACACAGTTTGAAAATGTTTTTAAATGGGAATAAAGTTCCTGAGAACAGCAAAGAAATTGTCTCCTTCTTTGTATCTCCTTAGAGTTAGTTGTCAAAAGGGAAATATAAGTTATGACATGGACAGACATAGCTGAAATAACTCTGGAGAAGTAATAAATAATCTTGCACAAGTAAATATTAGCAAAACTGTTTGCCATTTAATACTTGCAATTTCATCATTTAAATGACAACTGATAGTTTAATACTTATTATAATTAATTAATGCACTTCTTACTTCCATCAATAATTAACACATTATTACTATGTATATGCTGTTTAAAATCAAACATGTAAGTAATTTTACTGACAACTGAAAATGAATTGTATTAGTATGTAAAATTTAATGAACAGTGGGTTAGTTTAATATCTTCTTGTCGCAAACAGCAAACAAAGGATAAGCACATAGTAGAAGCATGGAATACTGAGGTAAATAAAATTCCAATATTTCTATCCATGGTTGTAATAAGTTTTTTAATGAAACTGCATTTTTTTCCTTGCTGTTTGTATATAATACATATGAAATCTAACAACTTCCCATAAAGGAAACCTATGTACCCCATCTGTACTAAACATAGCAATAATTGCCATTTAATTAATGTGTCCAGACAAAGGTGACAGAACTTCAAGCCTCAGTTCAAGTCAAATCTCACTTTGTGCCATTCTTGTCTGATGTTAGTCAAACCTCATAAAAAGAACAAGAAGCGACTCCTCCATCCACTTCTCTTGCTCTTCTGTTCTTCCTTACACTTCCCTCATTTACTAGACAGTTTCTGTTGACTTCGAGTTCAAAAGTGACACTAGTGCAAAGGAACTAATGTGTTAAGATGTGATCTTCCTGGTGTAACACTGCAATTTTCTCAGAAATGAAATCTCATACATTTGAAGGAGACTCCTTGATACTAATGGGAGAGAGGGAGAGAGAGAGAGTACTTCATTTGGGAAGTCAATTATCACAGTATATTGGAATCAGCACAGAGGACAGAAGAAAATATTGAATAGGCTTAGAGATTTACAAGTCAATTTTCTTTTAAAGAAACATCAAATTTAGAAAACACAGCATATTTAAAGAAAGTTATTTAAGGAAATTAGTTCTTAGCCTGGGATGATGTTATATCAGGTAACGTGCTTGCTTACAAACCACAAGACAGCAGTTCAAGTTTCCAGAACCTTTTTAAATATTATGACTTTCCAGGTCAATAGAAAACCTCAAGCAATCGGGTGGCTTCATGACATTGACCTCAATGTTGGGAATATGTGCTGCTAACACTATTCTTGGGGAGCTATACATGAATATCTACTGACTCTTGAGAGGAAACTGAAGACAGGCCAAAGCAATCTCCATAAAAGGCCACTTTTGGTTTCACTGGGTTTGCTTATGTCAATAGTTAGGGATTACTTGCAGGAACAGGAATAACTCAAAGATGACTGCATAACCAAAACCTATCCCAGCGTGGATGAAAACCAATGAAAGCTAGAAGGAAAGCTGGAGAGTAGTGCTCAAACTGCAGGCAGATGAGCAGGTCGGAGGAGATCCTTTTGAGTTAGCTCCACTGGTCTAAATTTGACACCAGGAAGCTTGACTGCAGCTTGCTTCTGCTCAGCTTACCTAAGAATGTTTCTCAGAAGTTCCTATTGCTCATATATGCTCGGGAATGGAAGGGATTAGTGATTCTAGTCAGTTTCTGAGATTTTTTTCTAAAGTTATTATGCTGTTTCCTACTTACCATAGAGAGCCTCTCTGAAGCATGGAATCCCTTACCTCAGAGATTTACAATGCAATTTCACTTTTAAAAACATCAAATTTAGAAAACAAAAGATGTTCAAAGAAACATTATAGAATCCCATTTATCCATTAGAGAATTAATCCTCTTATTTCTTCCTAATTAGCGAATTATCTTAAAATTACCTATTGTTTGTTTCTTCTTCTCCTCCTCTTCCTCCTCCTCCTGCTGCTACTACTACTACTACTACTGCTTATTTTTCTTTTTCTTTCAACATTCTATATTATATATAATTTCCCTCAAGGATTAATGACTAGCATCTCTGAGAAAACTATTATACACCATATGTGTTGGTACTGCATTGGCATGTGTATGTTTCCACATCATGTGAAGTACATACATCATATACATACCCATGACAAAAAAGAAAAAAAATAATGAAAGTATTCAAATTTCCTTTTCTCTTCCTCTCATCTCCCTCTGAAGCTTTCAGCTATGGTTTTGATGTTCTGATTTACATTCCATTTCGCAAAGTGGAACTCATGCCAGTGTTGTAAATGTTGTCAAGAAGTCATCTCTGGAAAAGTCACAGGTACGAAGTAGGAGCCTACTATTTTTTTTTCAAATACATTTCATACCAAACTGCCTCCTACATGTTTATGTTTAAACCCATTAAAATGATGTTTTTTTTTTCCAAAGAAGCTTCTTGCAGTGTGTGGGGTAATGCATAAAATATATGACTGCTAATAGGGAAGAGAATGAGTGAAGGCTCGTTCTCTATGCAGGGAGTCCATACTATATCTTCCAAGGCTTGGGAACATCATGGCAGGTCTGGGAAAATGAATGATCCAGAGGTTTAGGATCAATAGAGTAAAACAGGGACAGTATCTTCTGCACACATCACAAGGTCACTGCACTTGTAAAGTCACTGATGCTGTGCCTACATCCACAAAGGCTGTAAATGATTTAATGCCCGTGAACCACTTTTTAAACAATATTTGTTTATTTCTCTCCCAAATGTTTCTCCCTCCTTGTACCCTTTCGCAGAATTCCTCCCTCATCTCACCTTCCCTTTCCTATCAAAGGACAGCTCCTCACCCAGTTCCCATATTGGTGCATCAAATTTATGCAGGATTAGGTGTATCCTCTCCTACGTATATATGTAAATATATATGCTACATATGTTTAGGTGGCCTCTGACTAGCCTGTGTATGCTCTTTGGTTGCTAGCTCAGTCTGTAGAGCTGCAAGGGTCCAGGTTAGTTGACACTGTTGAACTTCCTGTAGAGTTGTCATCTCCTCTCAGGACTCGGATCCTTCCACCTAACTCTTCCACAGGCATCCCCCACTTTCACCCAATTTTTGTTGCTGGGTATCTGCATCTGTCTCAGTCTGCTGCTGGGTAGAGCCTCTCACAGGGCTGCTATGCTAGGCTCGTGTCTGCAAGCACAACGTCATCATTAATAGTGTGAGGGATTGGTGCCTGCCCATGGGATGGGTCTCAAAATGGACCAGTTGTTCACTGGTAGGCCATTTCTTCAGTTGTTGCTCCATGTTTGTCCCTGCACTTCTTTAAGACAGGACCAATTTTGAGTCAAAGTTCCATAGGTTGGTTGATATTCCCATGCCTCCAATGTAGTTCTTGTATGGTTATTGAAGATGGTCTCTTCAGGTTCCATATCTCCAAAGTTGGGCATTTCACCTAAGGTCACCTAAATTGACTCCTGGGAGCCTCCTTCATCCCAGAACTTTGGGATTTCTTAGAGAATCCCCCCAAGGACATACCCTTGTCAAATATATAATTTCATTTATTCTTCTGGCCATCTAGAACTCTCTTTTGTTTCTACCCATGCCTGATCCTGCTCCCATATTATTCTAGCTCTCCTCTCCTACACCTATGTTCCTTCCTTTCCCTAGGTCTCCCATGACTATGTTTCTCCTCCTTCTAAGTGGGATTCAATCATCCTCACCTAGACCTTCCTTTTTGGTTAACTTCTTTGGGTCTGTGGGGTGTACCATAGGCATTCTGAACTTTTTAGCTAATATCCACTTATCAGTGAGTACATGCCATGCATTTTCATTTGCATGCATCCTCACTCATCAATTTTCTCATTCCATCCATTTGTTTACAAAATTTGGTGACATTGTTGTTTTTCATAGATAAAAATGTTGTATTGTGTAAATATACCACGTTTTCTGTATCCATTCTTCAGTTGAGGGACATCTTCTTGCTTCCAGTTTCTGGCTATTATGAATAAAGCTATTATGAACCTATTTGAGCATGTGTTATTAGAGTATGGTGGTATGCATTTAGGTATAAGTGCGGGAACAGTATAGCTGGATCATCAGACAGAACTATTTCGAATTTTTTGAGAAACTGCCCATCAAACTTTTAAATGTATGTTGTGGTGATTCACAAAGCCCACTCTTCTCTGAGAGATTATGGACATTTAATGAATACATGGGAAAGAATTGTCATTTTCTTCAGTGGTATAGCCACTGCTATGTAGCTCATGCTACAGTAAATATCCCCACCCACAATTATAAAAGGAATAATAGCTGACTTTGCTAAGAAACATACACACACAAACACATGCTAAATAAGACAGAGTTTAAGTGGGAGAGAGGAAGATGTCAAAAGGTAGTAAAGGATAAAAATAAACAAAATTCGGTACATGCTTGGAAGTTCAAAGAGTAAAAAATAAAAGTAATACCCTAATTATCGTTCTTTTTTCTTTAAAACTTAGTTACTTAAAAATTATGACACTTGGTATTAATTAGTAATATTAAAGTAAATATCAATTAGTAATATTAACATAAAATTAGATGATCAGAACAAATAAATTTGTAAGAGTGCCTTCTTTACTTGTAGCCCGCGCAGTCGTCTCACCAGCAAGAAGACACGCAGACACTAGGATCCTTCTGCAGCAAGCATTTATTGCATCATGAAGAGGAAGACCCCAAGCCAATAATCGGCACTGCTTATATACACCACAGCGCAGCGTATCCGCCCATGATTGGCTGTTTGCTCATCACCCCATGTGTCGCCCCTGGATGGGCCGTGACTTGGCGCCTTTTCATTCTACGCACATGCGCAAACAGTTGTTTACCAGGAGTCGACAGTGGATGTATGCACCATCTTGTCAAGGCGAATGCCTCTCCAGCTCTACCGCTCTCCACACTTACACTTGATTTCAGTTACAGATTCCATGCAAGCAAGCATAGAGGGAGGTAGATTATTTGTCAAGAGGTATGGGACAAGCTAATAACTAGCAATCTTCTTCCTGAAATGGTTGGCTTCAGGTTATAATATAATCTGCAACAGATTCACTCTCATAAGGCAGAGCCTATGATAATTCATTTTAGGAAAGATTCCTACTATTAGTATGCCTTTCCTGTTATTATTAAACATATATAACAATCACTAGCTACTAGCCCATCCCTTTTGAGCAGATCTCCGTAGATCTATGAAGATGTATTCTCATGTAGTGATGGTATATAGACAAATAGATGACTTCTTAAGTCTTTGTTTGTTTTTAAGATTTGTTACTTTATTTATTTTTATGTATATGAGTCCACTGTAGTTGTACTGATGCTTATGAGTCATCATGTGGTTGGTGGAAATTTGAACTCAGGACCTCTACTTGTGCTGGTCAACCCCACTTGCTCTGCTTCGCCCCCCCCAGCTCCGGCCTAAAGATTTATTTATTATTATAGCTAAGCACACTGCAGCTGCCTTTAGACGCACCAGAAGAGGGAGTCAGTTCTCATTATAGATGGTTGTGAGCCACCATGTGGTTTCTGGGATTTGAACTCAGGACCTTTGGAAGAGTAGTCAGTGCTCTTAACTGCTGAGAAATCTCTCCAGCTCCATCTTATGTCTTAATGATGATCCTATAAGAATTCCTCAAATTTTATCTGTGATTATTTTATTTATTTATTTATTTATTTATTTATTTATTTATTTTGAGACAGGATTTCTCTGTATAGCTCTGGCTGTCCTGGGACTCACTCTGTAATTCTGTAGTCCAGGCTGGCCTCGAACTCAGAAATCTGCCTGCCTCTGCCTCCCAAGTGCTGGGATTTAAAGGCGTGCGCCACCACCGCCCGGCTTATCTGTGATTATTAAGCTCTTTTACAATGAGACTATTATGTCCTTTTCTGATAGTCAAAACTGCAATGAGAACTCTGTCAGTTTCCCATGTGTCACAAGTTAATTGCTCTTAGATAGTAACCAGACTTTCTACTACTCAGAGAACATTCCAAGAGGTTGTAAAACAATTAACCAAAGGTCATAAAAAGGGAACTAACAATTTATTATAGGTGCTAGGACAGAAGATAAAATTTTACTGGGTTTATCTATATAAAACTTCACTAATAACTTAATTATTAGGTTCCCCATGAGTGAACCTGTGAAGCTGTGACAGGTGATGAATATTTAGCAAGATAATTACTCTTAATGGAGATGCATGTAAATATTCTCTGTTGTAAACTTTTATTTCAAATTATGATTTGATCTTTTGTATGAGCTCTTGATGAACTTTTTAACATGTGATCATGTATCTGAAAGATGTTTTAAGTGCTGAGGACAAAGAGAAGAGTCAGAGCTGATCTGGAAAAAAAACAAGGGAACTGAGCTGAGGAGTCTTTACAGAACACTTTTTAGACAGAACTGAACTCAAGAACTCAAGAACTCAAGAACTGAACTCAAGAAGAACTTAGAAGTATAGGCATTGCATTGGGAGGAAAGGCACTGAGAATGAGAGCGTTGCTGTGACATCAGAGCAGGAAGAGAGAGAGTAAGATTAGAAGGAGAATGCAGAGTGGAATAACTTATAAACTATAGTTAACACAAAAAGAATCCTAAGAGAGCAATGTGCAGAATGCAGAGGGAAAAGAGGCAAAAACTGCAGAGAGCGAAGAGGCAGGCTTCTCCTAACCCTGGGACAGAACAGGTCCTTCCTTAAGAACAAGGCACACTTTGTCTTATTAAAAGGAACAAGAGTTTTTTTCTTACAAACTTGGGTTTAATTCATTTAACAATAAAAGAGTAGAAGCTATTTCTTTCTCTATGCAGTAAAGATTGGAGCTCATTTTTCATGCAGAATGAGGGAGTTTTTCTGCACTGGTGCTTAGTCTTTGCTCCATATGCATACGTAAGTATGGATGTCTGTGTGTATGTAATTGTGAGAATGTATGCATGTGTGTGTATCTCTAAGCATGTAATTGTGAGAATGCATGCAAGCTGAGCCCAACTGGTATGAATGGAAATGCATAAATGCCCATGCATGAATCTGTATATTAACTTGTGAGTTTATGCATATTTGCTTATGTAAAAGCCTATCTTCTGAGAGCTCTTCTCTTCTCCTAGTTCAATAGAAGTTTATTGGGCCAGTAAGCAGGAGGGGGTGGGATGGTGAGCAGGGAGAGGGGGGAGGAAACAGGGGATTGTTTTAGTTTTTGTTTTATTTATTTATTTATTTATTTATTTATTTATTTATTTATTTTTATTTTTTGGAGGGGAACTTGGGAAAGGAGATATTGTAAATAAAGAAAACATCTAATAAAAAAATAGAAAATAAAAAGAAGTTTATTACTCCAAACTTCCCCCTACCTTAACAAGCAAGAGCCATCTGGACAAAAGGGCTCTAGTAATTAATCCTTTACTTTATCTCCTGCTGTTTTAGGATGAGTTGCTAAGGGCCAGAGACTGAAGTTTCTGGCCTCAGAGGAACTGAGAAGGCAGGTCAGCTACAATAGCATAGTAATTTAGATTTAGATAAGTAAACTTTTTATTATTGTACAGCAACCATAAACATCTTGTAAGACAAAGTGAAAGTCTTACCTCTGTATCTCTTAAGACAAAGCCCCCTCCACGGATGCTCTTTCCCCTACAAGGAAGAAGACCCTACAAGGAAGAAGACCCTGCAATCATTTAGCCCATCCTCCCAGCATTAGTTCTTTGTGGTTGATTACCCATACTTGTAATTTCACACCCTGAAGCTAGGAGGCAATTCACTGCCACTTAATTACACAAAACCTTCATTTTGGGAACTTGGTGGTGTTATTATATTCCATGTGAAGGCAACATGTTATTTGTTTACCTAATCCCATTGAGTTGTATTTAGTAACTTAGTAACTTAGTAACAACATGCCCAGTCCACATTTATGATGTTTATTCTCTAAGTCTCTTAAAAATATTCTGCAATGTGATTGCTAATAAACACTGTCTTTATTGAACAAGTATTTGATTAATATCCATAGTATTCTAAAGAATTTTTTCATAGTTGTCAGAACGGCTGTAATTTATTCAGACTTCTAGGAATGCAAAAGTCACTTATAATTCATTTTAACTTGAACTTTGTTTATTGTCAATTTATATTTAACAAAGCCACTTCAAGAGCTTTGTAGAAACCCACTTAATTTTACTCCACATTGAATATGCCTATTTTCTCAAAAGCCCGAAGGATACTCAGGGTCAGACCAATTAAAGTAAATGGTATCATGGAGCTGGTGAGAGGTTAGGAAGTTTGTTTGGTTTGTTGATGACAAAATAGATTGTTTCTTCCTTTAATGAACACAGTAACGACAAGTACTTTAATGAATCTATATCCTCCCAGAACAGCCAAGAAAGTTGCCTTAGGGAGGTCAATTATTTTTTATGTCTTTTTAGTGTTCATTTTATGGGTTTATATGGCTGAATTAATTAGCAACAAGACTTTGTAGGAAAGCAGTATGCAAACAGGCTGCTTTACTAATGTAACAAAGCATGACAAGAAATAGTTAAGATGTAGGTATTTCATGTGTGTAGTTAAATGATATTTTAATGTTTTGAAAGAATCCATATCTACAGATTAAATGACATTATAATAGACATAATTGTTTCATGGTCTCTTACATGTATATATTAAAATTGTAGAGTTGCTATCATGTGTCCTTTCTATCTATGATTGTACACAAATGTTTGTTTATTTTTTTCTCCTTCATTGGAATCATTATAATTCTCTACCTTTTTGCAATAGTAGAAGCTAAGAATATTATATTCACATGTGTTTTTAAATGAAAGCATTATATTTAAAATCTATGGGATAAGTGATGTGTATCACAGATTCACAAGAATTCAGGCAGACACAAATTTGGGCCTGGAATGTAAGATTCAGTTTACTTGGTAAAGCTTATGAATAATTTACTGTGAAAAAAAATTTTGTTTAACATTTGGTAACCACTTTTCCTCATCAGAGTGTTTTTATCTGTAAGCATTTCAAAAGACTCTTGCTGGGTTAAGCAGAAAGGGAATTTATTAAGAAGTTATTAGGCAGCTCACAAAATCATTATCAAGGCTGAACACTAGCCAGATGCTAAGCAGTAAGAAAGGTGCCCCCCCAACCTTAGTTTAATGACTAGAACATGTTGCTGGTGTGTTCTAGCTAACCTCAGCACCTCCTAAAATCATTTCCCAAGCTGTTTCTGGTAATGTATCTTGTTTGTCCTGTTATTGTACAAACTCATGAAGCACATTAATGCCTTTGCCACAGCCCTGGAATTTGCACTAGCTCTATGCATGCATCTGTGTGCCAGAGCTTGGGTCACCTGATTGTGTCTTGTTTAATTTAGATCCAGGGAAGTTAAGCAATTATCACTGGCAACTCCTTTGGTAGCAGACTCTACAGCAGTTTTAAAATTTGTAGTGTAAAGACTGCTCAAAACATTAAAAAATCAAAGATCCTTAAAAACACCTCATTGCCAGTCGCTGTGCTCAGACAAAAACTGAGAAAGATTAATCTACACAGCAAGCACATAATAAGGTGGTGACTAATAATGACTTATTAATTAAGTGAAACTAAATTCTTGCAGGTTTCTGGTTAAAGACTATTTACAAAGTTGAAAAATAACATAAATTGTAAGGAACACCATTTTTTGAGAAATAGATATATGAAAGAATTTCAATTTTTTTTTAAATTTAAATCATTTCCATGCAAAATATTAGACTATGCATACAGAGTTTTCTGTAGTGCAGTATTATGGGGTTCTTCATTTAACAGCACATTATTAAGTTTTGGTGGAAGAAAAATTTCCCAAAAAGAGTGTATCTATAAAGTTATTTTCTTTTTAAAAAAATTAGACATTCATCTTATTACAACTAAAAATCTTTGAATTTATACATCTCTATTCTTTTGTAAAATATTACATGACTTAATGGTATTAAGTTATTTATAGGATTATTTTTATTAACCTCTTAAAGTAAATCATGAAATATAAATAAATATAGATTTATCTAACACTATGATGAAATAATGAAATAACTCAGAAATGATCAAAAGAATATAAGATCCAATTTATATTTTAATGATGATTTATTAGATCTGCAGACACAATATTAAGTATGAGGTGATACATCATGACTCAATGCAGTAGAGGGTTCATTGTAGTAAACAGACTCCTATTTGTATTTCATGGGACCATCCTCTGTCAATGAGTAAATGCCTTCCCTTGTTATAAAGGAGCATTGCCAGAAAGAATGTAAGAGACCGAGAATGAAAATCTATGGGAAAGGTAATGATCTTTGAAAATGTCCCCTAATGAGTAATTTGTGGATCAGTGAATTTCAAGAGATTATTGGTTTTAGAAATGGATTCTATCAACTAGGAGGATAATGAAAACCATTAGGGCTGAATAAAATAAAACAGTAAATTTGTAATGCATGCAAGCACCGGGCAAATTTTCTACTTTCTACACAAGTTGCAAGCCTTGTTTAAAATTCCCAGAGTGAACACCTCTCAGGGTAGGCCAATACAGTGTTGATAGCACATTGAACAATGGACTTATTTTACAACATAAGTTATAATCATTTTCAAGGAAACTTTTGAATGAAGAATTTGGAAGCCTAAAATGTAACTCAATATGGACAAGCAAGCAGGGTTTCTATCTCTTGTTGATACTATAAAATCAGTTGAATAACATAAGTGCTAAACTAAAATATTTTAACACAGCTACTGTTTGATATATACTCAAGATACAAATAGTTTTTGACATTTGTAGGTTTTCTTGGTGTTGTGAACAATTAGTATTTCTTAAAATTTTTAAATATTTTTAAATATATTTTCTTATCTGTTTTATTATTTGAGGTATTTTAGCGATTTAGATCAATGTCGAAAAAACAAGATTAAAAAGTGGTGAGTAATTGCTGCAAGTAGCCTATACTTATACCTAACCAAAAATGACAAGAACTTGAATACCATATTAACTGTAACAGAAGTTCCTTAAATAGGCTATATACATGTATATGTATATATATGTATGTATATATATATATATATGTATATATATTTATATACACATTTATATGTGTGTGTCTGTGTGTCTGTGTATGTGTAAAATCAGTTCAGAAATAATGATTATGCCATACAGAGACATTATGTTTAATGGTTTAGTTTAATGTTTTTGTACTGACATAGGATTCAGTGAAACCCAGGTTACTATTGGATTTTCTACATAACTGAGGATGACTCTGATTTCCTAGTCCACCTTCCTCTACTCATAGAATCATAGGCATGTACTAACAGTGGTTGCCCCATTTCCTCATTTATTTCTAAATTTAAAAAGGCATTGTAAAATCTTCATTAAAAATCATTTTGTAGTATTTTCTATACAAATACTAACGTGTTAAATACTATGCCTTCCTTGGGGATTAAGGATGCAGCAGTGTCTGTAACACCTATACTAAGGGGTTGAATCTAAATTGTTAACTCTAAGTTCCTAGTTATAGATCCTTAGAAGAAACTAGGAAAGACAGAGGAAAGACAGCGGACATTCTGTTCTGAACAGAGGTCCTGCCTCTGCTCTTCCCAGAGATGTGCTTATGTTCCAAGAAAATTAGATAACCTCAATTCTTCATTAGTTCTTCCTTTACACCCCAGTTTCTGTAACTCTGAGGTTTTCCTTCTCTTATAAACTCTGGTCTTAAGGCCCTTGTATAAAATCCTGTAGGCTTTAATCTTGACTTTTGAAATATAATTATATTTTAATGTTAAGTTTAAAAAAATATCATATCTAATTATATTTTTATTCATATAGTTGTAAAGGAGGCACACAATTTTTTAAAAAATACTCAAAACCAGTATTTCATATCCATCTTACCCTCCTTTATCGCAAAACGTTTTCTGTGAAACGTACTTGGCATTGATGTAGAATCTTTAAGTTATTTTGTAGTTTCATTAATAGACTTTAATTTTGTCCTGTCAGAGGGATAATTAAATTATTCATGGCAATGTTAACTCATCTTTTAAAATCTTCACATGAAAGTAATCATTATCTTTCTAAATATATTCAGGAAAGAAGTAGTCTTCCAAGTAAGTTGAGGCTTACTTCCATTGTGTTTCCACTGTTAATTATTATCAGAAAATTTCCCTGAATTCCTTTCCTCTTCTCTCCTGTTCAGTTTTCTGTTATAACAAATATATTTATTCAATAAGACCTTACCAGTAAAATTTAGCATCTTATTTAACCACTTACATTTTGTGATAAAAGTATCAAACAACAAATTCTGTATTGGGGATGCAAGTATGTCATTGTTTAAATGCTATAACATTGAGCTTATCCTCAAATCCCTTTGTATTTTCATTCTTTTACTTCTAAGACCTATTCTCACACACTCTACCATTTAAAATATTAACTCATTCTGCAGTCCAGGTAGGCCACCTATGTGTGGTACTTGGGTTTCATCCTTCAAAGTAGCTTGGCTTGTGCTGCGGTGAAGATTTATTGTTTTGGGGTTTTTTGTTTTGTTTGTTTTTTTGTGTTTGTTTGTTTTTTGTTTTGTTGTTGTTGAAAATAGATATTTTCAAGTAATATATTCTGATTACAGTCTCTTTTCACCTAACTCCTCCTAAATTTTCCTGACACAGCCCTCACCTCCCCACACACAAACATTCTTTCTTTTTGTCACTAGAACATTATCTAAAAGTAATGATAATAAGATAAAGTAAGATAAAAGAACAACTAACACACTTGAATAGGGCATTACAATAAGCTAGAAGAAAGAAAACCAAAAGGGCCTCTCAAGAAACACATATAGATCATTCAAACCTGTGCGCGCACACACACACACACACACACACACACACACACACAAAACCCCACAAGGTTAAAAAAGAGAATGTGATAAAATATTATTAGGCAAAGAATATTTTAAAATTCTATTGGTTTTATTTTGTGTTGGCTACTGGGGCCTGGCCTTGCATGCCTAGTAAACCTCCATTGAAGAAAACTAAACTTTTCTTTTTCTAGTGCTTATAAATTAGAAATAACTTGTTGGTTAAGGATGAGGGTTTGTATTCTCTTATAATCTCTGCACTGAAACATCATGCCCAGATATATTATGCAGGCTCTGTACATGTTGCCCCTGTCTTGGTCCTGAAGAGTTTAGACTCCCTTGTTTCCTTGGTGTCCTCCATCCCTTGTGGCTCTCACAACTTTTCTACTTTCTTTTGTGTTGCCTAAGCCCCGAGGGGCAGGATTTGTCAGAAAATTTCCTTTTAGGACTCAGTTTTCCAAGGTCACTAATCCTTGGCTATGTGTCTCTGTGCTTGTTCCTACTGAAATGTCCTTTATGGTGGCTGGTCAAGACTGTGATCCATGAATATAGCAGAATGTTGCTAAGACTCATGTTATTGTTAAACTCATTCTCAGACTAGGAGTATTTGGTTTTTCATCTATGTCCCTAGCCTATCTACTCTCAGGTCCTTGCTCACTGAAGCAGCATCAAGTATAGGTTACATCACATGGAGTAGGCCATATATTCAACCAGATATAGGTTGGTTAATTAGTACTAAAATTTTGTCTCACTCTTGCTTTAGTGCATATTGCAAGTGGATCATCATTGTAAACTCAAGTTGTTTTGGCTAGTTTGGTGTCCTCCTTTGTCCTTTATGATCATGTGGAGTATCTTAAACACTAATCAATAGTGGTGAAGGCTCTGGCGAGGTAGCAGCTGAATTCCTCCTTATTCAAATTATTATTTAAAAAACTGAAAATCTGGCTGCAGGAAATAGGACATATATTAAACAAGAAAGCAAAGATCATAAAATAAAATACACTGTTTCTTCCTTATAATTTGATAGATATATATTTATTTATATTTATATAGGTATACATAAACACACACACAAATATATATAGTTTGATATATAATATATATTGCTATTATCATCTAGTTCACTCATTTATATGTGCAAATTATGTTTGTAAAAAAACTAGCATATTCCTCAGTTTCTATTTATTTGAGCAATTTTGGAAGTCTAAGGAAAGGGGACGAATAATTGCTTAATTTATATTTTCATAATGTTTACATGAATATTTGTTATTCAGGATCTATATCATTAAACATTTACTATATATTTTTAGGTAATTTCAATGAGAAATATTTGTGGCATGTATAGCTTTGTCTCTGTCCTTGTAATAAAATTAGTGGAATAATCTGTTTTCATTTCTCCCGTAAAGTGGGATTAAAATTATGCAAGAAATAACTTAGGATCTGGGGATGTATCTCATTATTTAATAAAGAAGAACTTATTAATTAACATTAAAAACCTGCATTTATTTCTAGCCTAAATAACAAGAAAAAGAGGGCCAGTCAGAGATCCTGGCAGTTAAAGCCTTCTGCTCCCAAGCCTGATAACTTGAGTTTGATTCCTAGTGGCAATACTGTAGAAGAGAATTGAATCCACGGTTTCCTTCTTCTCTCTAACATATACAGAGTTCACAGTATTCTCTCTCTCTTTCCCTCCTCCCCTCCCTTGCTCCCTGTCTCCCTTCCTTGCTCCTTTCCTCTCTCCCTTCTTCTATCCCTCCCTTCCCCCTCCTCTCTCTCTCTCTCTCTCTCTCTCTCTCTTTCTCTCTCTATCTCACATACACACTAAATTAAATGTATTTAAATGAAAGAAATTCTTTATTATTTATTAATCTATTTATTCTCTGTTAAATAAAAGAAATAAGAGCTAATATTTTGAAAATTTGGAAAAATCTCATGAGACATGTGTACATGAAATCTAATGAAATTCTTAAACATTAATGGCAAATATAGCTAATAATAATGGCTATGAATTTGACATTGTTTGTTATTTTTTACCTTGTATTATATAATTCCAAATACAAAATAAGTTGTATTAATTCAGAAAATGAAGAATTTTTACCTTAGAAAAGTAGTTTGACCAATGAAATTATGCAAGAATATGAATGAATAATTGGATTCCCAGATCCAAGTATACTGGTTATATAAGTCATCTCCAACAATGTGTTCCTCAATTGTAATTATAATAATTACTCCTTGTTTGACTGACAGGGATAATCCACCAACAAGATTTCACTTTACCTATTCATGAAAAAGGTGTAACTCAAAACAGGAGAGTTGCATATATGTATGCTATGGATGAAGTCCAACGTGGCAGCCAAGAATATACTAGAAATTTAAGATTCTTGGTCTCCATATTGTATTTCCTCCGGTGAGTATTTTGTTCCCCCTTCTAAGAAGAACTGAAACATCCACATTTTGGTATTCCTTCTTCTTGAGCTTCATGTTGTTGTCTGTGAATTGTATTTTGGGTATTCCAAGCTTTTGGGGTAATATCCACTTATCAGTGAGTGCATACCATGTGTGTTCTTTTTTGACTGGGTTACCTCACTCAGGATGGTATTTTATATCAGGAGGGAGGGGATGGGGGTTTCTGGAGAAGAAACCAGGAAAGGGGATAACAGTTGAAATGTAAATAAAGAAAATGTCCAATTTAAAAAAAAAAACAAAAAAAAACAAAAAAAACCTTAGCCTATGAGTTAGAAGTTTCATTAGAAATTTGGAGGTTTGTTAAGTGGCACAGATCCAAGTCACATGTCTCAACCTCCTTGGGAATCTTGAAACAAAGAAAGAGGGCTTTGACGTCCCCTGCTTTGAAAAGAGACAAGACGGCTGCACTGAGTCAGAGAGCTGGGGAATGGAAGCTGCCTACTTCTTGTGGCAGATATTGACTTAACTGTGAATTTATAAAATTGGGATTATTTGCTTTTAGGATATATTTATATACAGATTTTATCCAAGTCAGTTGGGGAATTCTGCCCTCAGTTCAGAACTAGAATAGGGAAAATTAGTCACTGACTCCAAGTAGAGAACTGTGATAATTGTCTGCAATGAACAGGTGTTAATGGAAGTCTGTGGCTTCAGGCAGAGAGCATAACAGATAGATGTTATAAAAGAATTAATAGATAGAAGTATGTGGCTCCATGTAGAAAGCATAGCAGATAGGTGGTAAGTTAAAGTCTACTACTACTGCTACTACTACCAATATTATTAATAAAATAGAAACTGTCATATGAGAAAAACCTAAATTGCATGGACTTACACATCCAGAGTATGAACTTATAGAAAAGGAATAGTTTCATACTAATCATCATATTTCTGCGAGAAGATTTGGAGATAATGGAAAGAACCAAAATATTTGAAGTTGTTCCTCTCTTTATAAATAAAAGAACATGTGTATTTAAAATAAGCACAGAATAAACGTGTAACTGGTTGGTAGACTGCTTTCTTGGCATGCGGTAAGTCCTGGGTACCATTGACAGTCCCAGGTCCATGATGACTGTGTTGTCCTATGTCCGGAGTACCAGCATTTGGTTGTGAGATAAGAGGAACAGATCATATTCAGCTATACAATCAGTTCAAAGCACCCTAGTGCTTCATGAAAGTTTGCCACAATATTGAATAATAAAATTAGTAGATAATAGGAAGCTGATTTAGATAATAAGCTGTAACATTAAACTAACTTTGTAGTGATTTTGATGAGCACAAAGGTATTTTGGAAAAAATAAATGATGCAAAGGAAGACAAAGAGTGTGTTAAGTTTCATAGTTGGTACTGTATAATACTAAATAATTTTGGATTAATTTTAAACGGAGGAATTTTCTAGTATCTAGTAAAATAATGCATTTTTAGAAAAAAATGGTCTTTATTTAAATGCACTAAAATTTCACAAAAGCATAATCAGAATTTCTAGAGATTTTTAGTTATGTTAGTTTTTTATACAGATTATATGAGTGTGTGTGTTTGCTTTTATTCAGATTTAGATCCAGTATTCGTTTAAAAGAACATTGGAACAAGTTTTAATGGAGCAGGAAGCAAGGGAAACTGTTCAATTGCTGGTGTGCTAATTTATATCTTTCACATTTAAACATAAATTTAGTCACATTTTTACATAAATATTTAATGATCAACATTTTTAGTACTTCAAGAGGGAGGGCATATTCATTGATTCAGCAAGTATTTGTGACAACTGTGAAAAAACTTCTGCAAAGACTATTGTTCTTTACTGAGTATACAATTATGAATGTCACTTTTCCTCGAGCTTATAAAGTTCATGAACTAACATATAAACAGAGATGAAAGGAACATTAAAATAGAGCCTTGGATTTCAAATGGTAGAACTATATACAGAAGTCTAGAACTCATAGGAGAAGTATTTTAGTAAGATTAAAGGATCTAGAAATACCATTTAGAGAAAGAAATACCTTGAAGATGAGTGCAAACCCTGTCAACAGGTAACTGTGATGCAGTTCTGAAGGCCAATGCTGAAGCTGCAGAGGCAGAAAGAATGATAAAATGTGCGATAGGTTTATAGACTAATGACCTACAAGGTAGTCAGTAGCTCTAAGTGGTTGTCTCCATCAGAACAGAAAAGGTAGAACATCTGCAAAGGGCATAATACAAGGCTCTGATTTTCAAGATTTTTTTAAGCCTTATTTTAAAATTTAAAGTTAATTCTTGGGAAACATTCTTACATGTTTGGCAGATGATTTTTTTTCTTTATTTTTTAAAAAGGGAAACTTTGTGCATATTTACATTGTAACAAAATACAGGCAGAGGATACAGTAATTTTTAATAATTCTTTGTAGAAAGTATTGATTTCAATAAAGTGAGAAGACAACTTTCAAAAGCCTTAGAAAATCATTAATTTGTGTCAATGTTTTTATTCATTGTAATATTGCACATCCATGTTGAAGTCATAGGAAACAAAACATTAATGATATTAAATATTAGTAATTTCCAAACAAATTAGTTTTAAATAACCATGTAGAAAAAGAGTAATCACATATTGTTGGTATGAAGTACTAAAATTCTGTGATATTAAAACTTAGTCTAAGGGCTATTATCCTTTCTTTTTTTTTTTTAAAGATCTATTTATTATTCTTTAATGAGTACAATGTAGCTGTCTTCAGATGCACCAGAAGAGGGCACCAGATCTCATTACAGATGGTTGTGAGCCACCATGTGGTTGCTGGGATTTGAACTCATGACCTTTGGAAGACCAGACAGTGCTCTTACCCGCTGAGCCATCTCTCCAACCCAGGGCTATTATCCTTAAGAGTGATTAGGAAATGCTAAAAGTATAAGTAATAGGTCTTACTCCAAGATACACACAGAAATTGTGAGCTTAGCAATTATTATTTGGCCTCACTGCTGGGAAAACTTCACTTACACTCTCCCTCTCCCTCTCTCTCTCCCTCTCCCTCTCCTCCCTCTCCCTCTCCCTCTCCCTCTCCCTTTCCCTCTCCCTCTTCTTTTCCCTCTCCCACTCCCTCCCTCCCCCCTCTCTTTCCCCACCCCAGCTTTTGTGTGTGTCTTTCCTTATGTCTGTCTCTACCTCTTCCTTTCCATCTCCTCTCCTACTCCTACCACTTTCTTCCTGTTTCCATCTCCTCTTGCACCCAGGCTACTCTTTGCATGTGTTTTGTTTTCCCCCCATGGGGAGATCAATGCCTAGCTGTCAGACTGGTGTTGTTTTGAAATAACTAACATTTGAAGCAAGTGTATTTCTGACTCTGCCTATGTTTGAGACTCTCTTTCTCCTATTGGGTGGCCTAGTCCGGTTTCCAAATGAAGGTCCTCTCTTTTATTTTGTATCTTATTTAGTCCTGTTTAGTTCTTGTTTTATGGCAGGCTGTTTTCTTCTGAAGATGAAATGGAGGGGGCATATAAAGGGGAGTAGATAGCAGGAGCTAAGATGTGTGGTGCAGGGGAAACTGCTTGTGATGTTTGTATGGGAGAAGATTATAATTTCAATTTAAAAAAGGAAAAAAATAGATTACTTACACAAAGTTGTAACATATATACAGAAAAACTAACTCCTTTAGGAAAAAATATTGCATATCATTGTCTTAAATTTAAGATGACTAAGAAAATAAAATGATTTCAAAGATTCCAACTTTATTTTGAAATATATACCCTTTAACTGCTTCATCAAACTTTATGTTAAATGAACTTCTTTGCTAACTAATTGGGATAAAATAAATTGTTTTACAAAACATATGCTGTTTAGCTGTTTGGTCTGGAAGGCAGCTTTCCCTTCCAGAAGGGAGAAAGTGGCCAATTATTACTTAGAAAGTACATGGAATTTAAGAAAATCCTCCTACAAGCTTACAAAACTTATATGCAGAATGCTAGTGATGCAGTTTTCATAAGTAGTCACCCATAGATGGTGACTTTTTAGAGGTGCAGTTGTTATAAGTTATCCAGAATTTTAATGGTGAGCTCAGTAAATTCATTAAACAATATACTATCCTTGAGTTTGTTTCACTAGTCTAGTGTCTATGCATTATTGTATGTAATCATGCATTTGAAAGTAGTCTAACACATTGCACAGTTCTATCTATTAATCAAGAGTCTCTGATTATCAGTAGAAATATAAATAAGAGATCTAATATGTACAGGTATATTGGACTGCTTCACAGGTTTTGAAAGCTGACAAGACCTTTTTTTGTCCCTGGTATATTTGACCTAAAGACCTATGACCCAACATTCAGGACTTTTAAAGATTGACCTGGGGCAGTGGCCCTGATTTATTGCATTAGAAATTAGAAGGTTATAGCTTACAACTATCTGTAACTCCAGTTCCTGGAAATCCAAAGCCCTCTGGCCAACATGGGCACTGCATGCACATGATACACAGGCATGAAATTCATGCAGGCAAAATATCCATAAACACACACACACTAACACACACAGGCTCACATGCACATGCATGCAGATGCACAGATTTAAACACACACACACACACACACACACACACACCACAACCAAATAAAAATAAACAAACCTTCCTTGTATTCTGAACGAGTAACCATAAACTCAAGGATCATAAATCAAATGCCTATTCCCCTTTACAGAGAAAAAACTAAAGTACAAGGGCCCAAGGTCACACAACTGCTCTGGGAAGTTGTGTGAGTCTCTGGACTATTAAGCTAGTCCACACTGGACAACACTTTACATGCTCTCTCTTCTGTTGCTTGGCTGTAAACCTGAGAGCAAGGACATTCCCTATCTCTCCATCTCTGAATTCTTTGACACTCGATCCTCAGCTTTACCCCATCATCAGAGACTTAGGTAAGAAGACTGTTTAAATCGTCAGATCACAGAAGTTGGGAAAATTCTAGACAAAAAGGAAAAGGAGCATGAGAAAAATGAGCTTTAACTAAACCAAATCCAACAAACAAAAAAAGGGCAGAAAGATTTTGTCTTTCTGGGCTAGAGAAATGGCTCAGTGGTTAAAAACTGACTATTGTTCAAGAGGGCCTGGGTTCTATACTCGGCACCTACAAGGTGGCTAATAACCATCTGTAACTCCAATTCCAGGGTATCTAATGGCCCCTCTGGCCTTCAGGCATTCTGCATTCACACAGTACTCAGATATACAGACGTATTATGTGTATACATCAATATATATAAAATAAAAATTCTCCCCTCAACTCTCCCCCCAAAAATTAGAAGGTTAATCATGTAGATACTTGTATGAGTATGCAAAACAAAATCAGAATTTATTAAGGATTATTACATAAGAGAAAGAAATTAAAGAAAAGGAAGAACAACTCCTGAGAGTGGTAGGTTGTTTTCCATACAGAGAAAAATCTATTTGGGGAGGGATATTTTCAGGATTATGGCAGAGGGTAAAAGAAGTCTTGGGGTAATTGCTATGAAAATGATCAATTGTCTGGATTGTCATGGCACAAATCAAAATGCAGGTCACACACATTACATTTGTATAGTACTGGCTCAACTAAACAGATGATGAAACACTTTGTTTTGTTTTGTTTTGTTTTTCAAGACAGGATTTCTCTGTATATCCCTGGCTGGCCTGGAACTCACTCTGTAGACCAGGCTGGCCTCAATCTCAGAAATCTGCCTGCCTATGCCTCCCAAGTGCTGGGATTAAAACCATGCACCACCACAGCCCGGCAATAAAGCACTTTTTATGCTAGCTTCATCCAGGCAAGTGTGGTTGAAATCCTGTTCTGTGCTTCTTCTCACTGATTCTCAATTGAGAGTTTTGATTTTCATTGGATTTATTTGACAAGTGTTGTTACTCTCTGAAACTTCAGACATGAGTCTTGCTATTAACTAGACCTCATTATTCTTAGCATCCTGTTTACATGGTCAGCCATGGTAGCTAGTGAGCTCAAGGTCAACTGTTAAATTACAGTTGCCTTCTTTCTTGTTACCTTCATTGTTGGTGCCTTGTTTATGGGGTTGTCTGGGTGATTGTATGGGTGAAGCTTCCTGTTGAGTATTATTATTGGTAACTTAGTCTTTTTTGATTAGCTACATTAGAAGTATAAAATAAGGAAAGATAATAGTGGCCTTCATATTCTCTCTAGAATTTTGAAAGCCAATTGGCCTGCCTTTACTGGCATGTACCCTTCTCCTTTATCATCTTTATCTCATACCCAACTCATACCTAGCATTGTTATCTCATACCCAGCTACATGTTCATTTATTTATATTCTTTCCTGTCTCATACTCTGATGAGACAGGATAAATGATGAGACTCTGATTTCCCTTAACCTTCCTTTTGACTTCATTGTAATAGTTATGAGCAACCTATAATATTCACCATCAGCATGGTGTTGTTGTTACTGCCTATAGAGGGCTAGATTCTACACCAAGAAAATTTTAATTACTGGGAAAAATATTCTGAAAATGGTCTAATGTTTGCTATAGGTATTAAATGGTGATAAATAGACTATACATTACACTGAAGTTGGTAATATCCTTAAAAGTAGAAAGTTTAGCCAGTTTTTCTACAGATTTTCTTATCATTTTAAACAGTATTTTTCAGGGAAGTCTCACAATGACATTTTTATGCAGATACAAAGAAGACCAAAATAGTAAGAGTGACATATTCATCAAAATTTTATATTAACTGATATATATTTATCACTTCTCACTATTGTTAAATGATTTTATGCATAAAAATTTATATGTATGAATCACTTTTTCATTGCTGAAGTTTATGAAGTTTGCCTGTCTGTCTAGAAAGGTAATTGAGATAAAAGTAAGAGAGAGGAAGTGGGGACTACTAAAACACAATAGTGAAGTGAGTATTCAAATTGTTCTATTCAAAAACAAAATAAAATACAGAGAAAGTAAAAATTTTAAATCTAGCCATTAAAAGGTATATCTGGAACTACCATCAGTTTCATACTTTTTTTGACAAGGCTAAATAGACAATTATAAATGTTTATGCAATCAAATATTCAGAAATATAATACATCAACTTATCCCAAATACATATAAAACATCTAGATTTAACACACTTAATATTTAAGAATAACATTTTTGCCAAAGAAAAATCTCAGCACTAAATATATACTTTATAAACCCTTAGATGATTATTTCCTAGCCTCTCTCTGCTTTATAATTTACATAAAATACTCTCATATATATAAACACATGCAGAAACAATGTGAAGTTAAATTTCTTCTATGAAATGTCTAAAACATAATAGAGAAGTTCAATATTTTTCTCTCATAGATCCTGCATGCCCTTGTGAATTATGCAACTGAAAAAAAATATCAAGGAAAATAACTGAGAACAGTTCAGACAGTTCAGATCATAATTACATTTCAAGACTATTCAGATCTTCCAGATTCCAGTATGAAACAGATAGGAAAGGGAAATTGAACAAATTAAAAATACTAAACCAACATGTGAAAATAACAAAAGCTTCACCTCCAAATATTTCTAAATTTGATAAAGATTCAAAAATTAAAAATAATTATGAAACAATTTTTGGTAGGAATATTATGATGCTTTTTGAAATGGTATTATTAAAATATCTATTTACTCTCTCATCCTACTTTTGTTGCTATAAAAAATAATAAATACCAAGAAGACAGCTCTCTAAAACTCACATTGTCTGAATAATGATAACATAGATTATAATATATAATCTGTATATATAATTTTAGGGCCTAGTCTCTCTCTGGTGATGTCTGGGCTGTGCAATGTGTTAGTTAAAAGGAGGCAATGCATAATCATGAGATATTTTATTATAGGAAAGAGAAAATAGGCCAGCCATAACCGTGGAAAGAGAGAGAGAGAGGAAGAAGAAGGAAAGGAGAGGAGAAGGAGAGAGAGGGCAAGAAAAGAAGAGAGCAAGAGGGGGAGAAAGGAAGCAAGAAAGAGGGGAGGGGCCAAGCTGCCTCTTATACTGTGTGAGGCGGGGCTATCTAGCTGTGGTCAGATGTCTAGGGGTAGGGTTCAGCTTGAATGCTCAGAGCTTGGGGCATTGTCTACGTGACAAAACACATATGTCCTGCGGTGGTGCTGTGAGAGTTTGTGACTGAAACAGGAGCCAGGGACCCAGGAGTTAGGGTCGGACACCTTCTGTCCCTTGCAGGCAGAAATTATCTCCAACTGGGGCTCTGGAGTTCCAGATCTATTATACGACTGGGCCCAGGTTGCCTGAACAGACTACTGCCCTACATATAATAATGCTCTGATATATAGTATAATAATGGTAATAACACTCTATATTGTTGCTAATAGTATAGTAATAATGCTGTAATATAATTGTCCAATAAAGCTAATAACATTCCAGATCATTGCTAAAAGTTACATATTTAAAGTTTGGATTAAGAAAGTATTCAATATCAATATCAAAAGTATACTTTTAGTCACTCTATTTGTCTAATTACAAAGACTCTGTGGGTCTGCATTTCTACTCACCTCATTGTTGTGTGAATGAAACTCTGGAAGATACAAGTCAAGTGTGCTTGGCTACATCCCTTCATTGCCACCATCACGGTGCTGGGCTCATGGCACACAGACACCTGCTTAGGGGAGGCACAACACAGCATAAGATTCTCTGGTTAGAAACGACATAGGGTGGTTCTGGTTAGAAAGACTGTGGTTCTTGGAAGCCAGGTTAGTTCTGGGTGAGTTTCTGAAGTGCAGAAGGGTCTTATTCAGGAGACTCATGTAGTGCAGCTTGGTGAAGAATGCTTCTCCCCAAGGTGGTTTTTGATGAGAGAGCATAGTCCTTGATTGTTCAAACTGTTTAATTCATAGGAAAAGGGGTGCATAAGACATACCTTTTGCAGGAAAGAATGTCCAGGAAGGGACGCTAATTCGCTAAACCCTCAGGGCCAGCCCATCTAGATACCTCAATACCATGGAGAACTCTGGGGTCTAAGTCATGTGAGTAGTTGTCATGGTCCTCTTAATGAGGTCTAGTGATCACCTGCTCTAGGACTGTAATCAGGTCTGGAGCTGATTCAAAAGCCTAGAGTTCTCAATTATGAAGAAATATGCCAGGGTTCCTTACTCTTCTTGACCTTACCAGGTTTTACTGTCTGGTGACATGGTTCAACTTCCTTTTCCTTT
>NW_022196915.1:76420912-76421148 GCF_008632895.1 Mastomys coucha
AGACAAGGTTTCTCTAACCCCAGCTGTCCTGTAACTCATTCTGTATGTAGACCAGGCTAGCCTTTAAAGACCTGTGTCACCAATACCTGACCTCTTTTCTTTTCTCTTCTTTTCTTTTCTTTTCTCCTCTCTTCTTTTCTCTTCTCTCCTCACCTCTCCTCTCTTCCCCCTTCTCCTTCTCTTCTTCTTCTTCTTCTTCTTCTTCTTCTTCTTCTTCTTCTTCTTCTTCTTCTTCT
>NW_022196915.1:76421390-76473496 GCF_008632895.1 Mastomys coucha
TTCTTCTTCTTCTTCTTCTTCTTCTTCTTCTTCTTCTTCTTCTTCTTCTTCTTCTTCCCCTTCTTCCTTCTCTCTCTCTCTCTCTCTCTCTCTCTCTCTCTCTCTATCTCTCTCTCTCTTTCTGCAAGGGGAAGTGTAATTGAAGTTACTATATCTTACGTTATTTGTAGTTAAAATTTTGGATGTGGTGGGGACTCAGCAATAAAATAAAAAACAACATAAGCCAAAGGGCTAGGATGAGAAGGAATTGCTGAACCAATTAAATTGTTCAGTGAATTGAAATTGAGAGGAAGTTTGTACATAGTTTGTGAGAGGGTGTTAACATTGGTTTTAAATAACATTTGATTTATCTATATTGATAAAACATTTTTTCTTATAATCACGTATGTTTCCAAAGTTCGGTAACCATTAGGAGATGGCAAGGGAGTTCATCTGTCGCTAGAGGGAAATAAGACTGTCCTGGGTTGATCTCAGTGTGTGCTTGTCTCAAATCTTCTTCAGTCACATGATGTGTCTAGACAAAAGCAGCTTCCCAGCTCCAGGTAGGTCCAAGGAGAGGAGGATCAGTCTCCATCTGGCCCATAGTGACAGCACTGCCCTTTCCCATTTTTGTGGAGATAAACCTGTACAATAATCATAAGAGAGAAGCAGAACCCCAGTAGGGGATTATCTGCACAGAGAGAGTGTTGTATATGTTAAGCTTATAACAATGTGATTGGGAACCCATTGGTGGTCTGTTTCTGTGGTACTAGAAAAAAGGAAGTGTGAAGTTACCTGTGTTGTATTAAGGAAAGCAGAGGGAAGAGTTGAGAATTTATCTGCTTTAGGAAACTGAGAAAGAAAAGACCATATTAACTATGTGTCTAGGATAGGCAGTAACAGCTTTTTTTGTAAAAAGAAACTGGCTTAAGTTGACATTATTATTAATTAAGGATTAAATAATGGTTATTAAGGTAGTTGGTTTGATCTGTGGGGGTAGATTAAATATGATTTTTGAAGCATAAAAGAAATTTTAAGCAAATTGAAAATTTTAGAACAATTTGTTAACAATCACAAAGATTTTTTCATGGAGAAAATTAAACATTTAAACAAAGAAGCATGAAAATTTTGGGAGTTGAGGGTTTCAGGTGTGATTTTTTGAATTTTCAGCAACAAGATATCATTCCTTATGTTTTGCTTGGTGGGCTCTTTTTACCTAGGTGGAGGGGGAGGAGCCTGTTCTGCCATGCCGAGGTGGCCAGCCATTTGCTTTGGCAGACAGGTCCTCGCTCCCACCCCACCACCCGGTGTGTTTATTTTTCTCTGGTATTGCTAGAAGGCATGTACGTGTGTGTGTGTGTGTGTGTGTGTGTGTGTGTGTGTGTGTGTGTGTGTGGTGTAAATGTTAAAAGTTGAGTGGAAAGAGAAGAAGTGTAGGGGCTTTATGGTACCTTACTGGCGAGGACAGTGTAGGAACTGGGATCAGAGTCTTTGTTAATGGTCAGTTGAACTGTTTGGATTTAGACAGGGGTCAGTATAGTAGCTCCACCTGAAAACAAAATTGCGAAAAAGACAGTGTCTGTTTTCAGAGTGGGAAGGCCTGATCCTTTTGGGCTACTACCAAAAGTCGGTGGGCCAAGGGCCAGGGGTAACTCACGGTCTTTGTTTAATCTGGAGTTCCAGTGTGGGTCTGTATGGGACTCCAGCTATATAGTATGTATGTATCAACTGGGAAGGTCTGTGTTGTGACATCAGTTTGTGGGTCTGTGTTCCTTAATCTATTCGACCTTACCAATTTTTCTGTCTGGTGACAGTTCAACTTGCCTCACAATACTGAACAGATACTTCTGTACAATGAATTGGAATTCATACAACAATCAGATTGTACATTCTTGATGTCTGTCCTTTACAGAGGTCACCTGTCTAATCTACAGAAAGTAGCTGATAATGATTGACAGAATGCAGGCAACAGAACCCATGAACTGCAAAAGGGGACATACATCTAACTTTTTTCTCAAGTTTCAAATCTGTCATCAATATTTTTTGTGTTAGATAAATGTATAAAATTTAATTAACATTTTGATATCCTAAGAAAGTCCCCAGTTTTGAAATAACTGCTCTAGCAATATAGAAGTTCATTAAGGTATATAGAGTTTCGGGCTAGACACATATGTTTAAGTAAGTAGCTATTTAACTATCTGTCTTCATTAAATTATGTGGTATTTTTTATTAGTAATTTCCTTACAATACAGTGATCTTTATATAAAAATTTCAGAAAAATAACATTCTCCACTACAGGATTACTTGATGAGATAATATGGGTGTTTTCCAACACCTTTTTTAAAAATGTGTTTTATTGTACATTATGACATTTTTGGTAACAAATATTCATAATAGAATAAGTAGAAAAAATAACCAAATTTTATACATCATCACTTCTTATTGTTACTCCATGTATAAATCAGGACATTTAGTAGGGTTATAGTAATCATAGCCTATTCCTTTTATATATTTTTTTTAAATTTATTCACTCATATATTAAATCCTGACCAAAGTTTCCCAGTCCTCCAGTCCTTCTTTCCTTCCATTTCTTCACCATGTCAAGAAATCAGCTATGCACCACAGGAAGTAAACCAAGCCATCATACTGTGGCATAGGCGATTGGGTCAGTGCTGTAAGCAGCAGATCGTGGTCAGCACTAAGAGGGATAGGCGATTGGGTCAGTGCTGTAAGCAGCAGATAGTGGTCAGCACTAAGAGGGATAGGATTAGTCCAGATAGAGACCTACAGGGGCTGCTGCCTATGGCAGCCAGCAACAAGGGAATTTATTCAGCAGTATTTCTCTGAGGTAACAAAACATGATTCATTGGGACTGGAACTCCCTGTGGCCAGCTAAAACCAAACCAACCAAACAAACAAAAAACAAAACAAAACAAAAAACCCTCTGAAAGTTTTTAACTTTTAGGGGCCAATGATAAAGAAAGAAAAAAAATCATATACACACATACATACATAAGTACACATACACACACACACACGTTGAGTAAATGATGTAAAAGTTCATCACCAATAAATTCATACATACAAATGCATACATACAAATATACACCCATGCATGTGTATAGACTTACAGGCAGATAGACATACAGATATATACACATTCATACATTGAATAGATCCAAGCACCAACAAATGGACTGCAAGAATTTCATACATACACATATATACGTATACACATATACATAATATGCACATATACATATACATGCATATATATAGATATATACACATATACACATGTATACTAGTCTATTCAAACATAAACATATACACATATGAACATATACACACACACCTGGTGGATGAATGGAACAAAGTTTCAACAAACAGGCTCTAATCCGTGCACACACACACACACACACACACACACACACACACACACACACACACTCAAAAGCACCGTTGGAAGATGGAGTAAGCTCCAACACATTGCTCTTGTTTCCTGACTTAAAAATCCCTAGCTCAACTATTAGTAGTGTGCCTTCCTGAACTTCAAATTGTTCCCTACGATTTTCTACATTTTGGCCAATAACAAAAACAGCTAGCTTCACTAGCAATTTGTTCTTTCAAATGTTTTCTAAGGACAGTGGTTACTGCTGGCAGTCTACATTTCTAAGTTCTTTCCTAAGGTGATTATTGAATCATTAATATGCTCCAACCGCAATACCTGAAAGAGATCTAGTATTACAGTTGATGAGTGCCAGTGATACTGCCCAATGAGGGCCTGGAAGCATGCTAGGAGTTTTCACACAACTCTTAGACTAAGAGTGATGTGAAGGCAACAAGCAGAGAAAAACTCCATAAAACCATGAAGTCCACAGGACATGTGTGCCTTGGGCCATGCCTCTCCAAGAGAAGCCCATCATGCCCCTGCTAACTGCTGGGACGTATTCCATGAGTTTCAAAACCACTCGTTTCCCCCTGCACGGTCCTTAGCACACCCTAGCTACTTCCGCCTTGTCTACTATTCCTTTATTTTACTTCAGAAAAAGAACAGGCCTCCCACGGTTACAATGAATCATGGCATATCAAGTTGCTATAAGAGTAGACACCTGCCCTCCCATTAAGACTGAACAAGGAAGCCAGCCTAGTGAGTAAAAGTGCCCTCAAAGCAGATAAACTATTCAGAGATGGCCCCTGCTCCCACTGTTAGGAGACCCACAAGAATACCGAGCAACACAACTGTAACATATTCAGAGAAGCTACAAAATTTTAATATACTCTACAATATTATTATGTTTACATTCTAGTGCAGATAGAATATCTATATTACTTCATAGGAAATAATTCCTAGTTTAAAGACTTTGATTACATTGGCAGTTTTCTCCCTCCCCATCTAGGCATTTAGAATTCTTTTCACATTTATGTACTGTTTTTCAAAGATTTTTATACTGAGGTGATATAATAATTTGCTTTGTTTTTCTTTGATATTTTTATGCCAAATGTTTTCAGTTCATTATTCTTTCTTTTGTGTAGTGGAATCTTTTCTCTGACTCTCCATTTTATCAAAGAGATTTTATTTAATAATATTGTTGCAACTAGGGGCAGGATGTAGATTAAATGACAATACATTGGAATTATACCAGTGCAATATATTTATTATATCTCTTCCATAAGATAACTATATGATTAACAGGACTGCTAGACAGAGATACTCAGCTGTGGTGGCACTCCTAAGCCACAGCATAGGATTAAAGTCAGGGACCATATGGAGGCTAGTGAATTTACTCTCTAAATCAGGTCACTAGTCTAATCCTTACTAAGAAAAGCTGATGGTGGTCAGCTTTAGGATGGGCTGGTTGGGGTTGGTCCAAATAGCAACTGTCTTTGAACCATGATTTTAAATCAAATTCTTTTACTCTTACTTCTAAATTAAATAGAAATTTCTAACATTATGGCATAAAGCATGTGATTTATTATTTTCTTATTTTTGAGAAATTATAATGTTTATTGTTATATTCTGCATTTTCAAGTAGATAACAATA
Source organism: Mastomys coucha (assembly GCF_008632895.1). Classification (NCBI taxonomy): domain Eukaryota; kingdom Metazoa; phylum Chordata; class Mammalia; order Rodentia; family Muridae; genus Mastomys; species Mastomys coucha. The sequence goes on from NW_022196915.1 coordinate 76,426,415, forward strand.
TTATAGATAGTACTAGGGTATATGACATGATCCATTAAATGACTTTTTAATTTCAGCATGGAATTTGATATTTTATAAACTTAAATTATCTTAACAAAATTGAGCTCATAGAAAAGCAGTAACATTATATATACCCAAGAATGCCTCTCTATTCTCTCCCTTCCATCCCTTGTCCCTAATACTTTAATTGCCTCAAGGATCCAGAGACATTTTATATTAATGAAGAGTTTGACAGTTCTCTAATGAAGATACGTTTACAGCAAATTGGCAAAACTTTCAGGCCTGTATATAATATGAAATGTTAATGAATAGAAATCTCTACAGTGCCCCATTTCCCAGACTTAATTTTTAAGAAGAGAAAACTTTTGATTTTCTTTTATGAGTGACATCTTAGGTGACTATTGACTTCACAAAATATACCTGCAAATATGAAGGTTATTCTGTTAATTTAAGTTGCTTTAACATCCTTGCATTAACATAACAGACTATCCAAAGAGTCAATTTGTTCTCGTAAGAGTCAGGGCTTTATGGAGTCAGGGTTCCAGTGGGATGATGGATCCTCTTAGTTGTCAACTTGACTACTTTTGGAAATAACTAAATCTAAATGGATGGACACTTATGTGGGGATTTTATTTTTATTAAACCAAATGAAATGGAATACTCATTTTTAATCTGGATCTTTGATGTGAGAATATACACACCTTTAATCCAGAATTTTGGAGGAAGGAAGATTCATGTTTAGTCTGAGCCATACCTTATATAAAATGGACATGGAAGAATAAAGCTTGCTCTCCCTTTTTCTGCTTTATCTTGATGTCTCACTAGAAATACACTCAATCACTGGCATTAAATACTATTCTGTTTCTTCAGAAATCTGGCAAATGCTGAAGACAAGATAAAACACCCAGCTTCTTATACTGAATAAATACGGAAATACTTAGATGGTCCAGGTATAGACAATTTGTGCCCAGCCATTGTTGGACTGGCTGGAGTCCAGCCTGTGAACCACTCTAAATCCCTTTTATACAGTATATATATATATATATATATATATATATATATATATATATATATATATATATATATACATAAACACATAGCAAACACATATAATCAAACACACACATATACACACACATACATGTTCTTTTCCTTATAAACCCCAACTAATAAAAGTTTTAGGACCAGAAATATCTAGAGAAGCAAACATATGAGCATGAATTCTCTAGCTCTCTGGAACAGGTTTTCCATGTTGCCAAGATCTACACTTACTGAAGTCTTTCCAGGTCCTAGGAACTTGGAGTGCCCTGAAAGCGCAAGGTGTGAGTTATTTTACAAACTTAAAGAGACAAATGTATTTGATTGCTCTGGCTCATCAATTTTGAGACACAATGTATTTGGTAACTGTGTATAAAACTTTTGACTCTTTAGGGATAATAAGAAAAATGGTGGTGCTCATCATCTTTCTAGTACCTCTTATTGACTGACAAAGGAAAAGAATGAACTCTGTGATAAAATAAGAAATTCCTTGCATATTAAAACACAATTAAAGACAACAAAAAACTGACTTCTGTCAAGCCCATCATCAATGGATTTATAGAATGGCTTATTTGCTGTTGTAAAATTCTACCCAGTAGTGGTTTTAACTGTTAATTCAGTTCACAGACAAAGAAATGTGACAGTGAACCTGCAAAAATGGAATGGTGTATGTATTGAAGAAGGTTTCAGTATGTGGTACTATTTCTGCCATAATCAGGCTCCACAGGGCTAGGAGTCAAGGGGAAGAAGAAAAAAAAAGGGGGGGATTCCACTTAGTATCATCCTTAGTGACCCACTATAAAAAGTTTTGCTTCTTGTACCATGACCTTAATTTCATCTAACCTAGAATTTTGTTTTCCATGTGAACGAGGGCTTCTGTTAGGAGGTACAGCAAACATTCCGTTAAAGTAGCTCAGACTGATGACTTAAGCCAACAGAGACTTAAGCCAAAGAAATGATAGTATTAGGCTGCTTCCTTCTAGACACTCAATAAAATTATAGTGATAATACAAAATCAAAACACTGTCAAAAAACTGGAATCATGTATCATACAACAGTTTCAGATCACCTTCTTTCAATTAGTAGTATACATTTTTAAACATGTCCCCATGTCTTCTTAGAGCAAACTATCACTTTTACTTTCCAGTATTCTATGTTTGGTTGTACCACTATTGCTTTATTCATTCACCTGATAAATTATTGGCTACCTTCACATCTTACTAATTAAGAAAATCAGTGAGTACTATAATATGTATGTTTATGTGTAGATATATAGTTCTAACACAATTCTATAAATATCAAGAAACATATTTGCTACATCAAATGAAAGAAGGGTTGTTTTTCTTAGAAACTTTCAAACATTTTAAATATTTTGCCAGCAACCAAAAAGTGAAACTTTAGTTTTTCAGATTTTCATTAGTAGTTTCTCAGTGAAGTGGAAATTTTTTGCTGTGGAGACTCAGTTGTGTCATTTGATGTTTTTCCAGAATCTACTTTGAGAGAATTTTTTTTTTTTTGAAGTAGACACTTGGGATGATGTTTTGTTGAGAACAGACATGTAGTATTTATCTGGAACCTGCCTGAAAAAAGGGACACATGGCATTTTGCTAGAGCAGGCACTTGAGAAGACCTGGTGTTTGGAAATAGTGTGAAGATACCCCCATAGAGAATGGAGGACTCTGTGTAGCATTAGTTTACCTTACCATTATTTCCTGGTCTTCACTGAGCTTTGCTGATATTGGGCTTTGCTGACAATTCTCTAGCTTTGGTTTGCCTTGATTTATTCCCTAGCCATCATTGTCTTGACTTTGTGGAAAGAAAGGCACCCAAGAATTTTTGCTGGTGTTCAGGTGAGTTCTTGCTGTTTTGGGGGACTCAAGCCAATTGACAGAGCCTTGCAGTTTTTCCTGAATCAAACTGCCCTTGCTAACTTATGAATGGTGTTTGCGAGTGGCTTGTTCTACCACTTGAACTGAACTCCTGCTATCCTGAGAACAAATATTGGAATCACCCCAAAGAATTATTTCTAAACAAGTCACATCCCCTTCTGTACTATTAACATTTCCTTTCCATAACCTTTGGTGGGTGGTAATATGGAAGGGGGGTTAAAGCATTTATCTGTATTTATGGTTTTGAAAAATATAAGCCTAAGTCTCATAGTTTTGGATTTTATACATTATAATCTGTCCATAACAGCCTACCATTATCATTGTTTAAAATCATTAAATTACATGAAATATTAAGTACCTTTTATTGTGTACATTATTGCACTTGTTTTATATTAAAATTGTATATATCACAATTGAATGTAAATATTGAAGACATGCTACATTTAAAAAACTGCTGAAGGAAAAAATTAAAATTTTAGATACATAGATAATTCTCATGGATAAATTTAGCAATGTATGATATATAGTAAAGTTTATCCATGCTACTTTTACTTTCTATGATAAGAGGATGGTAGATTTTGTGGTTATGAAAAACTACAACTTGTCACCTAAGTCAATAATCGGAATTTGCCTTTGGACAATTAAAAATAGGACCGACTTATGAGAATCCTAATTAACAAGATCTCTTAAAATGACTGAATTCCTGTGCTATTTTTAGCCATCTCATTTTTTGTGGTGAAGCTGTCCTTCCTTGTGTCATACAATGGCCTACTTAGCCCAGCAGGAGAAGCACTGCATGAGTAGGAGGCAAACTTTCCTTTTGAATTAATTAAACATGTCTCTAAAAGAGAAATAGAAGTCAGTGTGGGAATCATGAGACATAAAGTCTAATTGTTTGATGAGTACATCATGCTATATATGAAATATCATACTTTGCTTCTATGTGCCAGCCATGTATGTTGTTAAAAATAAAATATTGCACATAGGAAAATATATATATTCTCACAAATATGCTAGGACATGCTTCAGAGAACATAAATCTGTGAAACAAGCAATGGTATAAATGAAAACTATGAAATATCACAATAATTAATATGAAAAATATAGGCCCTTCACACTCACATGTACACAGACATGAAAGTGGCTAATAGTAAAATAATATTGAATTTTATCATACTTTGTTTATTGAATATTGCTATTAAAGAAATATTCCATGAAACTTATTTAATTTCTGGATATTTTAGCACTGGAACATGTTTTATGCATGTAATACCATTCTTAAATGTCTAGGATAGCACTACACCCTTTATGAATGCAAAGAAAAGGAGGCCTTTCATTAATTCCTCCCAGCTAATATTTTAACTCTGATATTATTTCATTTATTCTTTATTTCAAAAAATGATTTCTTCCCTCCAGACAAGTAAACTTTGAACAAGGACAAATCCATATTCAGTGTTTATTTATCATATATATTTATATAATAAGAAAGCATTTGTTTAACTTAACAAAAATACCTTTTTATGCACAATTTTTTGATATTGTTAAGAGTGAATATCTTTTTTACTTTAATTTGAATATTTTCTCCTTTATTCAAAAAAGAGTAATGATGCACAAATTAATAAGAAAATAAATACAGCATTTGTTATCAATATATGATCAATGATGTTAATGTTTTTAGTAGTAATTCTTAGCAAAGCTCTAGGTATTTTTTGATAGTGAGTTTGCTAAAAACATAATTAATTTCTTTAAGTATCACTCTCAGAAATGAATCTAATGAAATTTTAAAATAGAATTTCTAGATTGTACATGTAGATGACATAGGAAAATTCTTAATTCCTGAATTATTTCCTGAAATTCAAGCAGTTAAAATCCTGGTCAACATATGGCTTAACAATGCAATTTTGAAACTTTAATTCCACTTAGCCACAGGAAAACATGTTAAATAGAATTAAAATAATAAGAACATGGTAAATTCTCTAATGTCACAAGATGGATAAGCTATTATACCAGCAAAATAATCAGGCAATATATCTTCATGTATTCTTAACTTAAAGCACTGTTTTGTTGTTTGCCTAGGTGTTTGATTTCTAAACCTCTCTCTCTCTCTCTCTCTCTCTCTCTATATATATATATATATATATATATATGTATATGTATATATGTATATATATAATATATAAACATATATCATGTTTCTTCTCTCTAAATATATGTTGAGAGAAAGAGAGAGAGAGAGAGAGAGAGAGAGAGAGAGAGACACCTTGTGGAATTGAGTGAGTGGGAAGTTGAATTTATGGATATCTGTGGATAAGAAACTGTGATTAGAATATATTGTGTGAAGTAGGAGCAAGAAATGTGTTTTTTCCTAGAGAAAAGAATACCAACTCATTATTCAATGCCATATTCAGCCCTGAAAACATATATATGAGTAACATTATATAGACTGAATTGGCTATATTTAGGAGTATATTTGTATACATATACATGTGTCCATATAATAACAATTAAATAAGTTAATACTGAAGCCATGAATTAAAAGGATAGTGGTCAGGGAAAATATATGGGGAAAATTTAGAGGGAAGGAAAGGGAGGGAGAAGATTCAAAGGAACTTGCCTACTCTAAGAGCTTTGTTACATATTAAAAGCCAGAGCCAGTGATGGGTAAATCTAAAGTTTTATAAGTGAACAGCATGTGATATAAATTTATTGACATGCAACTACTTGGTGTATGTATTATTCATGTGTTATTATGAATGAAAACAGAAGTGGAGTTATTAAAATGCCCATTAACTAAGTTTGTGTTTTAATAAGTGCTTACATAATTTGCCACATTCATTTAAACCACAGTGATATAAGTAAAATATGTGAGAGTTGGATTCCAACATAGATGCTGAATGTAATCTCGGATTTGTCTGAGTACAGTTCTTGTAGACTCACTAAACTTCAAGTCCATATTGAAAAGTACCCTCTAATTTTCATGCCAAGCAAATATGATGGAAGAGACATGGCTTTGATAGATAGTCTAAAATAAACACACACACAGAACAAATTATTTAGTAGGAAAGCAAGTTCTTCTTTACTAGTGTGAAGAAATTTTTTTTTTTTTAGAAATTTTTAAAATGATAAAAAAACAAACAAATAAACACTTAGGGTTCTGAAAACTAGGATATAAAGACAAAAGAATAACAGAAAATCTTATTCTTAAAACTTTAAATATCAGAGGATGCATACCATGTGTGTTCTTTTGTGCTTGGGTTACCTCACTCAGGATGGTATTCTCCAGATCCATCTATTTCCCCAAGCTCCTTGGTTCTTTCTTTAGCTCCTTCATTGGGGACCCTGTGTTCAGTCCAATGGATGGCTGTGAGCCTCTACTTCTGTATTAGTCGAGTATTGTCACAGCCTCTTTGGAGACAGCCATATCAGGCTCCTGTCATTCAGCACTTGCTGGCATTCACAATAGTGTCTAGATTTGATGATTAAATATGGGAAGGATTCCCAGGTGGAACAGTCTCTGAATTGTCCTTCCTTTAGTCTCTGCTCCATAGTTAGTCTCTAGAACTCTTTCCATGCGTATTTTGTTCCCCCTTTTAAGAAGGAACGAAGTATCCACACTTTGGTCTTCCTTCTTGAGTTTCTTGTGGTTTTTGGTTTGTACTTTGTGTATTCCGATCTTCTGGGCTAATATACACTAATCAGAAGGGTTTGCAGTTCCTTAGGATGAGCAACAATATGAACTAACTAGTACCCTCAGAGCTCCCAGACCTAAAACACCAACCAAAGAGTACACATGGTGGAACAAATGGCTCCAGCAGCATATGTATAGCAGAGGATGGCCAAGTTGATCATCAATGGGAGGAGAGGCCCTTGGCCCTGGGAAGGTTCTATGCCCCAATGTAGGGGAATGCCAGGGCCAATAAACAAGAGGGGGTAGGGTGGTGAGCAGGGGGGAGGGGGAAGGAAGAGGGGTTTTTTTTAGTTTTTTTTTAGTTTGTTTTTGTTTTTGTTTTTGTTTTTGTTTTTTTTTTGGAGGGGAACCTGCGAAAGGAGATATTGTAATTAAAGAAAACATCTAATTAAAAAAACTTTAAATATCAAATCTAATATTAATAATACCAAAATCTTTATAGCCAAAAATATAGACTGTTTGCATCTCATATTTAAGATCCTCCATTCCCACCCACCAAACTTAAGCTTTTTTCCCCCTCTATTAAGAAAACAAGCACATATTTTCTTCCCTCCTCTTCTTGTTGCCTGGCTCCTGTTCACCTGCAAAATCTATTTTGCCCCCTCTTGAGCCCTTCTTGTTACTTAGCCTCTCTTAGTCTGTTAGGGGGATGTGATCTGAGGGAAAGGGGAGCTGGGGGTAATAGCCCTGGGATCCCAGCATCTGGATTGAGTTTCTTTTGGTTGAACAGGTCTGAAGTCAACTAGAGAGCTGTTGGTTACCCAGATATGGGTGCTACTACTCCACGGAAAGAGCCAAAGTAACAGGGAGGCTGCTTCTCCTTGGAATGCCAGAAGCTGAATTCATGAAGCATTACCAAAATGGCTGGTGAGATAGGACCTCACTAAGGATGGCAACAATAAACATCACAATATGGAAGGGGAAAAACTATTGGGCCTAAACATGAACAAAGGTCTATAGGAACTAAAGAATGCTGAGATAGGAGAAATAGTGTTCCCTAGGGAAGAGCCCATGAAACAGTTATGCAATATTAAATGGTCACCTCTGAACATGTGCAAACAAGTAGCACTACAAAAACTGAGTGGGTTGTATTTATGTACTTAACAAAAATATATGTATGCATATGTATATACATATATGTATAAAACAATGACTTACAGGACATAATTTTGAAAATGAAGAAGGAAGCTCAGTTGAAAAGGGTTGGAAGGAGTAAAGAGAAGGCAAAAATGATGTGCTCATATTATAACCTGAAAAATAGAAGAAGTAAAAATAGAAGTATTACCAGGAAAATGTTTATTGATTATATTATATCACATATATTTAATACAGAAAAAATCTATACAGAATGTTATTGTTTCAACAATCTTAAATTAGAGGACTTCTTATTTAGATCATATAGAAACATATTTTAATGTATGTAAGTAAAACTAATTACTTTTTGTTGATTTAAAAAACAATATTGATTCAGCTTGGCATTATGGTACATGCTCCTTGTAGTATGGGGCAGAGGCTGACAGATCACTGAGACTTGTCGGCTAACCTGAATGACATACTAAGTTCTAGGATAGGCAGGCCTGAACAGAAGAACTCTGACTCCAAAACATAAAAACAAAGAGTCAGCACATGAATACCAAGATTTCCAGGATTAAATAACAAATAATCTGAACAGTATTTAAAACTATATTAATTTTGAATTTTTAAATTTTCTTTTATTTTGTTTTACTTTTCTGATGGGAAATTATGGTTTTTGACCACCAAAAATTACAGAATGATGAACTTATTTTTAGTTAGTTTTAGATTTTCCTTTTAAAATATTAACCTGCATTTAAAAATGTCTTACAGAAAAAATCATGTCATTGCAATGCATCTCCACACTTAAAGTGTGTAGAGGACTCTGTTAGCTTTAAACTTGAAAAAAATAATCTTTTTTTATCTATGCAAGCACACAGCTGGCAAGGCTTGGTAAATGACAGAATTCTGTGCAATATTTAAAAATGTATTATATTGCAAACAAAAAAGTTTTCTTTCTCAAAGTTACAAAGATCTAATTAAAAAAATAACTAAAAGCTTGAATATTTTGACAATTTGCTATGCATGCCACCAGGGATGTTACGGATCATGGGGTAAATGAGTTAATTTCTTAGAAAGCTAAGTTTTCAACTTAAACTTAAAGTAGCTTTAAATGAAACTTTTTGTCCTTTTTTTTTTCTGAGTGAGCACATTTTGTCAGACATTCTATTTGCTCTTATTAAGTTGCATAATGTCAATACTAATAACTAATTCATATTTCCAACCTTCTATTTGAAAACCTATTCCAGCAGTCTCTGCAGGGCTGGCTTTGTGCACATGACTTCTTTTATACTATTTTCATCATGAAGAGCTTTGCTTTATCTTTAAATTATGATATACAGTTTTGCCCAGCACAACAATCAAGATAGATATTCATGGTCTTTTAGAATTTGGTGTATGTTGCTCTATTCTCTTCGGACTCTTCAAGCTTCCGTTGAGCTGCTATTAAGATGGATTCCCCTTTCTATGTGACTTGTGGCTTTCCCCTTTGAAGCTTTCAATTCCTTATCTTTTTCTGGTCATTTAATGGTTTAGCTCTGATATCCCATAGGGCTCTTCTTTTCTCATCAAATGCAACTTGTGCTCTTCATATCAGTATGCACGTGACTTTTCTTTTCTATTTTTTCTTTTTTAAATTTAATTTAATTCAATTTAACTCTTTTACACAGGCCTTTTCTTAATGTGGGCAAGTTTTCTTCTATGATCACATTAAAAATCTGAACTATGCCCCTGAATTGTAATTCGTCTACTTGAGCAATGCCTAAAATTCAAATATTTAGTCTTCCTGCTGGTCCAGTCCTTTCATGTTCCTTCCATATTGCTTCAAGCACACTCAATCCAATTTACATGCAAGTGAGCTACCCTGAACTTGGAAAATTGTTATGAGTATATCAATTTTGTCTTCACTTTGAGTTCCCTTTTGCTGATTCTATCTTTTTACTAAGTTAGTTTTTTCAAAACCTACACTGTCCGGCAGTTTCACGAACCGAATTCTGTCTCGAAGGGAGGAAAAGACCTGAAACACAGAGTTCGAGAACAAAAGGACAAGAAGCCAAGTTGAGGGTTTCCAATCAAGGCTCGCAACTTTACTTTTGGGTCTCAGCATTTATACATGAAAGCCAAACTGGATCTCTAGGTTACAATGACATTTGCATAACATAAAAATTGAGAAGTTAGGGAAGAGTCAGAAGGTAGTCAGGAGGGAAGATCACCAAGGGCTCTGCGGATGTCCTCAGGCTATAGGCATGGTCAAGGGGATTTGTACCTCAGCTGAACTTCTAGGGGAACTTCTTTCAGAGATAAGCCTGCTGAAGGTAGTCTGCTGAAGGTCTTTATGCTTAATTCTCTAGGTGACTGCCTGAGGTGGAAGCCGCCAAAGGCCTGAGGCTGAACTGGGCTTGGGAGGCAACAGTCTTCGTTATCCTTTCTCAGCTTTTTATCTGGGGAGAAGTCTTTTTAAGTAAATACAGAGGTGGAGGCTCTCAGCCAACTATTGGACTGAGCACAGTCCCCAATGGAGGAGCTAGAGAAAGGACCCAAGGAGCTGAAGGGGTTTACAGCCCCATATGGGGAACAACAATATGAACTATCCAGTAACCCCAGAGCTCCCAAGGACTAAACCACTAACTAAAGAGTACACATGGAGGGATCCATGGCTCCAGCAGCATATGTAGCAGAGGATGGCCTTGTTGGATATCAATGGGAGGAGAGGCCTTTGGTCCTGTGAAGGCTTGATGCCCCAGTATAGGGGAATGGTTTGACAGGAAAGTGGGAGTGGGTGTGATGTTGAGCAGGGGGAGAGAGGATGGGATAGGCGGGTTTTAGAGGGGAAATTAAGAAAGGAGATAACATTTGAAATGTAAATAATGAAAAGATTTAATAAAAAAATTAAAAAAAAACTTCTTGAAATACCTGATGAGAGTTTCATCATTTTCTAATTTTTTTTTATTATTCTATTTATTTACTTAACTTGCCAATCGCAAGTTCCTCCCTCTTCTCCTCCCAGTTCTCTCTTACCACCCCAAGCCTAGACCCCTCACCTTCTCCCCAGAAAAGGCAAGGCTTCCTATGGATATCAATCACCTATGCCGTAGCAATTTGCAGTAAGACTACAAACCTCTTATCCTACTGAGGCTATACCAGGAAAGGGTATACAGTTTGGGGAAAGGGATACAAATTCAGGGAACAGAGTCAGAGAGAGACCCTACTCCCACTTATGAGTCCCACATGAAGGCTAAATTGTACAGATGTTATATAGATGCAGAGTCCCATTTGTGCTCACTGGCTGGCAATTCAATCTCTGTGGACCCCTATGGGCCAAGTTTAGTTGATTTTATAGATTTTTTCTGTGGTGTTCTTGCCCCACTGACTCCTTCAAACATTCTTCTCACCCTTCCTCAGGATTCCTCAAGTCCCCTGTGTTTAAATGTGGGTATCCAGATCTCCTTTCATCAATTGATGTGTGAGGCCTCTCTGATGACAATTATGCTAGGCTCCTGTCTTCAGACATAGCATTTACAGTGTCCAGGGTGGACTTCCTTCTGTTGTATGGGTCTCAAGCTCTATCAGTCATGGGTTGGCCATTCCCTCTGTTTCCACACCATCTTTAACCCTCCACAACTTGTAGACAGGATAAATTGTAGATCAAAGGATTTTTGGCTGGGTTGGTGTCCCATTTCCTCTATTAGAAGTCTTGTCTGGTAACAGAAGATGTCCATTTCAGGTTCCAAAACCCCTTTTGCTAAGAGTCACTCTCAAAGATTCCTGGGAGTTTTCATTTTCTTAAGTTCCTAGTCCATCTCAGAGATATCCTGATTCCAGTTGCCTTTCGTAGTATTCTTTCCCTCCATCCTCCCAGTATCGCCACCCTCTTCTGCATTCAGTCCCCTCCTTCATTCCATCCCCAATGCCTATTCTATTTAACCTTCTCAAGTGAGACTTGAATGTCCTTTATTGGACCCTCATTATTATTTAGCATGTCTGGGTCTGTAGATTGTAATATGGATATTGTGTACTTTATGGTTAAAGTCTACTTACATGTTAATATGCCCCATTTTCATTATTCTGTGTCTGGGTTACCTCAATCAGGATGATCCTTTCATTTTTCTTCTTCTTTTTTTTCTATGAGACATATTTATTTATTTATTTATTTTTACTAATAGGAAATAGAGTGAATAAAAGAGATTTCAAGTGCTACATGCTTAAGATGGTATATTCTGGAAGCCAGACAGCTTCATAGAAATCTTTTTTTTTGTCATTTAAATACTTTTTATTTATTTATTTTATTTTTTATATTAAATGTTTTCTTTATTTACAATCTCTCTTTTCCCAGGTTACCTTCAAAAAATAAAATATAATATAATAAAAAAACAAAAACTAAAAAATAAAAACCCTGTTCCCTCCCCCCTCCCCCTGCTAACCACCCTACCCCCTCCTGCTTACTGGCCCTGGTATTCCCCTGTCATTATTTTTATATCTGAGTAATACTTCCTTGTATAAATATACCACATTTTCTTTATACATCCTTCGGTTGAAAGACATCTTAGTTGTTTCCATTTCCAAACTATTATGAATAAAGCTGCTATGCACATGGTTAATCAAATGTACTTATGGTATATATGACCAGGAGTGGTATTACTGGGTCTTGAGGTAGATCTAATCCCTATTTTCTAAGAAACCACCAAATTGATTTCCAAAGTTACTGTATAAGTTTGTACTCCCAGGAGCAATGGAGGAGTTTCTCCCTTGCTCTACATCCTCACCAGTATGAACTTTTTTATTAGATATTTTATTTATTTACATTTCATATGATATCTCCTTTTCCAGTGTTCCCTCTGCAAAAAGTAATAAAATAAAATAGAATAAAATAAAAAACAACAATAAAAAAAACCCTGTTCCCTCCCCCTTCCCTGCTCACCAACAACCCACCCTCTCCTGCTTCCTGGACCTGGCATTCTCCTACACTAGGGCATAGAACCTTCAAAGGGACAAAGACCTCTATTCCCATTGATGATCAATTAGGACATCCTTTGCTACATATGCTGCTGGAGTCATTAGTCCCACCATGTGTACTCTTTGGTTGGTGGTTTAGTCCCTGGGATCTCTGAGGGTACTAGTTAGTTCATATTGATGTTCATCCTAAAGGACTGAAAGCCCTTCAGCTCCTTAGGTCCTTTCTCTAGCTCCTTCATTGGGGACCCAGTACTCAGTTCAATGGATGGCTGTGAGCCTCTACTTCTGTATTAGTCAGGCACTGTCAGAGCCTCTCAGGAGATAGCTATATCAGGCTCCTGTCAGCCAGCACTTGTTGGCATCCAGAAGATGCTCCAACATGTAATAAGGACACATGCTCCACTATGTTCATAGCAGCCTTATTTATAATAGCCAGAAACTGGAAACAACCCAGATGTCCCTCAATAGATCAATGGATACAGTATGAGCTTTTCCTACAGTTTTTTATATTAGCCATCCTGATCGCAGCTCCCGGCATTCATAGGAAAAGCATGACCTGGCACTTTGGTGGAGCTGAGAAAGGCTGGGGCTTTGTGAGACAGCCATTGGAGGCAGTTGATCTCGGAGCATAGCACGGGCCGTGGCAATGAGCAAGAAGCAAGCATGCAATTAAAATTACATGTAACAAATATCTTATGTATTTTAAGTTTACTAATAGCTTTCAGGAGATACTCTGCTAAAAATCCACAAATATATTTTGGCTTTTTACAACTAGTAATTGTAGCTGTTTACAGGTAGGCATATATACCAGTGATTATGAACACTTATTACTCTTTCAGAGTGATGAAATTCTATTCTCAGACCATATGGTAACTCACATTCATTCATAACTACAATTCTAGGTAATCCAATGTCTTCTTAACTTTGTATGTACCAGGTATTTACATGGTGCACATAGATGTATACAGACAACTCTTATGAAATTTAAAACTTGCAACTTACATGCATTTGTTTTTAGCTCAGGAGCCAGAGGAAAAGTTCAAAATTATAATATTGTGTTTTGTGATAATATTGACAATTTTTACTTAGAAAGTATAGCTTGATTATACACTGACTCCTTAATTCATCATAAGCCTTTTCTACCTTAAAAAAATGTATTAGTTTTCTATAGTTATACAGTTTCTTTAGTTTTATTAGTTATAGTTTCTATAGGTCTTATAGTTTTCTATAGTATTTTTGTAAAAATGCAATAAATTTAGTAACTTAACACAATGTAAATTTATTACATTACGTTCTAATATCCAGAAGTACAAAGTACGTCCTACAGGACTGCAGTTAGAGCCAGGAGGCCATTTCTTAACCTTTTTCAATGTTGTAAAGCTCTCTATATTGCTTAGTTCATTAACCAATTACTTTATCTTCAAACTAGACTATATCCAGTCAACTTTTCTCATTACATTTTCCTAATTTCCCTTTCTATTTTCACATTTAAAGAGCTCTATGATTATATCAATTTTCTTGAACTGAAGCCAGGGTAATTTTACTTATTTTCAAGACAATCGATGACAGCTTTATTTCTATCTGGAATCTTTATTATGTAAAGTAACATATTCACAGGTTACTAGGATATGAATATGAATTTCTTCATGGTATGTATCATAGCAGACCATATTACCTTGAAGACCACAAAAACATTTTCGTATATGAATAAATGTTATGTGAACAGAAGAGAAGGTACAAAAGAAGACACAGTCACAATTTAAACTATACTGGAGTAAAATCAGGTTGTACAAATGAGGTATTCTGTGAAAATTATTCCAAAGATCTATATAACAATTAAAAAGTAATTGAAAGAGTAATTCTTTATTTTGTGAACACTCCAAACAACACAGGCTAAAGAAAAGATGAGTTCCTAGAGCTTATATGCTTCTCAACAATTACTTTTTTACTCAGTGTATGACAGTAGGCTCACAGGAATACAGCTATCGTGTAAGATGCTTTAGTTCAAATGAATAAACCCGAGAAGTTGAAATATATTTAAATCAATGAACATAAAAATTATTTTCCAAAACAGATGATGACAGAGTAAATAAAGACATCATGAAATTTATTCTATTTATTATTTGGCTTATCAAATAAGACATTACTAATGTAACTATTTAAAATTAAATTTATAATGCAGAATTAGTGAATAATGAAATTTTAATGATTCTTTAATTATCTAAATTATTTCTAAATCACATTTCATGATCCCTAGTATTTATGTATACCTATAAATTCTACATGAAAAAATTCTTCTTTTGTTTGTGTGAAAATTGAACTGCAAACACAAGGCAGAAAATGTGAACTGGAAATGGCATGTGTCTAAACTCTCAAAGCCTGCCTTCACTGTGAAATTTCTCCCTAATGGCCACACCTCTTAATCCTTCACAAACAGCCCCAAGACTGGAAGCCAAATGATCAAGTACATGAACCCAATGGAAATTGCTGTTATACAAACTACCACATCCAATCTTCTGTTCCTCATAAGATAATACACAGATCTTAATGCAAAAATGCATTATTATATAGTCTCAATATAGCTTAAAAGTCCAAAGTCCAGAGACTCTTCTGTGACTCAAGGCAATGTCTTCATTGAACTCTCGCACAAAATTAAAGAGGAAATTATATACTTTCAACAAAATAGCATAATAGCATATATTTGACCATAGCAAAAGGAAAAAAATTAGAGTATAGTGGGAAAATATTGGGCCAAAAAATTCTAAAACCCAGCAAAGTTTTGTTTATCATTCTCTTTCAAATCATCCAAGGAGAATTCCACTAACTGATGAGACTGACTAACTGCTTTTTTACTCTAAAGTCCAAAAATTGTCTACATTTTTAAAAAAGTCTGCCACAGAAACAAACCACTCTCTGGATAAATTTGGTTTCAGTAACTTTTCTGTTTCAATGATAAAATGCCATGACCAAAGCAACTTACAAAAGAGTTTATTTGGGCTTGTGATCCCCATAAATAGAAATCTATCATTTTGGGAGAATCATAGTACCAAGTAGGAGCCATGGTGGCTGGAGTAATAAACTGAGAATTTACTTGTTGAAGTAGAAAAAATGTTACCTGAGGACCCAGCTATACCACTCCTGGGCATATACCTAAAAGATTCACTAGCATATAACAAGGACACATGCTCCACTATGGTCATAGCAGCCTTATTTACAATAACCAGAAGCTGGAAACAACCTAGACGTCCTTCAACAGAGGAATGGACAATGAAAATATGGTACATTTACACAATGGAATACCACCCAGCTATTAAAAAAACAATGAACTCATGAAATTCTTAAGCAAATGGATGGAACTAGAAAATATTGTTCTGACTGAGGCAACACAGTCACAGAAGAACACAGATGATATGCACTCACTGATAAGTGAATATTAGCCCCAAAGCTCAGGATACCCAAAATCACTGACCACATGAAGCTCAAGAAGAAGGAAGACCAAAGTGTGGACAGTTTGGTCCTTCTTAGAAGGGGAATAAAATACTCATAGGAGGATATAAGGAGACAAAGTGTGGAACAGAGACTGAAGGAAAGGCCATCCACAGACTGCCTCACCTAGGGATCCATCTCATATACAATCCCCAAACCCAAAGGCTATTGTGAATTCCAGAAAGTGCTTGCTGACTGTAGCCTGTTATAGCTCTTTCCTGAGAGGCTCTGCCAAAGCCTGACATGTACAGAGGCTGATGCTCACAGCCAACTATTGGACTGAACATGGAGTCCCCAATGGATGAGTTAGAGAGGACTGAATGAGCTAAAGGGGTTTGCAACCCCATAGGAAGAGCTCCCATGGACTAAACCACCAACCAAAGAGTACACATGGAGAGACCCATGCTCCAGCCACATGTGTAGCAGAGGATGGCCTTGCCGGGCATCAATAGGAGGAGAGGCCCTTGGTCCAGTGAAGGCTCAATGCCCCAGTGTCGGGGAATGCTAGCATGGGAGGCAGGAGTGGGTGGTTGGGTGGGGAAACACCCTCAAAAATCAGGGGAAAAAGGGGTTCCAGTGGGGAGACCTGGAAAGGGGAAAAAATTTGAAATGTAAATAAAGAAAATATGCAATAAAAAAGAAGAAAGAGTGAACTCCTCCTGGTCACCCATATTTGGTTCTAAACAATTTCTCGTTGCTTTTGAGATGGGAACTGTAGTTTGGAACAATGTATTCTAAAACTATCACTGAAATATCATTTAATGCAAGTATGTTAGCATTTAAATTATTCATTTTATAAACCTATAGAGCTAATGTCTTTAAATTTTATTATTCTTAATAAATTAAATTAATTTTTCCTAACAGTGGTTATTCAAGAAAAAGTATACATAATGAAAATGAAAACTATATTAATGTTAGTTCTAAAAACCTCCGCAACTAAAAGGGAGTAATAATGACCTTGTGGATATCTCTGGATATAAATATCCCATTTACATTTAAATCATAATTTTAAAAATATAAGGATATTTTTTCATGATTGGATTATTTCCTTATACTTGGAAATGTAAAATACTATATAATTACACAATCAGTATAGCTTGAGGAAAACATTAGTGTTAAAACAAGATTAATCTCTTGAAGGTTACAAAGGATAGATAAGCTGTGGGTCAGAGTTCTGTGACTTGTAGATTTGATCTTAAAGTATGTGCAGATTTCCATTGGTGGCCTTTCTCCATCTCTGACTGCTAAAGTCTGCACACTAAGTTAAAGCATCTGACCTCCTACTTCCACTTCCCTTTAGGCGATTTCATCTGAAGCACTCTTCTATTTAACCTCTAATATATTCTTCATGCATTCTATAACCTTTAAGAAGATACATACATCCTTTAGGGAAGTTGTGAATTTTTAAAATTCATCAATACATAGATAGATAGATAGATAGATAGATAGATAGATAGATAGATAGATGGGTAGATAAATAAATAATTAGAAGAGGAATAGGTAGTTATATTTGTTGGAGAAGTGTATACAGAGTGCCTTGAGTGGACCCATTAGTAAGGTTAATTTTATTGCTCTTTATTCTAACTGAATTATTTCAAAATGAATAATCAAATTATCTCATCAATGAAATTAGAAGTCATATTATCACCTGTTTGATAAGGATTCTCGAATTGAGCAATATTAATCGGTTTAAAACAAAGCCTAGGGAAAGATCACTGTAACTTTAAATAGAAATATTATGACATGACCATAGACTGGGATTTCTTAACGGAAAAAAGTCAACTTTTCTTTAAATTGAAAATGAAATAACTCCTTCAGTCTTTCTCTATCTCCTCCATTGTGGTCCAATTGCTCAGGCTGATGATTGGCTACAAGCATCCACATCTGTATTGGTCAGTTTCTGACAAAGCCTCTCATGAGACAGCTATATCAGGCTCATATCTGCAAGCACTTCTTGGCATCATTGATAGTGTCCAGGTTTGCTGTCTGGATATGGGATAGATCTTCGGGAGCGGCAATCTTTGGATGGCTTTTCCTTTAGTCTCTGCTCTACTCTTTGGTCCTGTATTTCTTTGGACAGGAACAGTTCTGGACCCATCCCTCAACCAGGGGCCTAACCCCTAGATTTGGTTTCTACAGGTTCTCTCTCTCCTTTGTTGGTTATTTCAGCTAAAATCATTCCTGTTTTGTCCTGAGAGCCTGTTGGTTTGCAACCCCACAGGAAGAACAACAAAATCAACCAACAAGATCTCCCAGATCTCCCTAGGTCTAAACCACCAACCAAAGAATGCACATAGAGTGACCCATGGCTCCAGCTACATATGTAGCAGAGGATGGCCTTATCAGGTATCAGTGTGAGGAGAGGCCCTTGGTCCTGTAAAGGCTTGATTCCCCAGCATAGGGGAATGCTAGAGCAGGGAGGCAGGAGTGGGTGGGTGGGTGGAAAGCACCATCATAGAAGCAAAGGGGAGGATGGATGGGATAGGAGGGTTGCAAAGTGGAAACCAGGAAGGGTGAATAACATTTGTAATGTAAAGAAATAAATTATGCAATAAAAACATAAAATTAAATGACTTCCAACAACAGTCCTTCTTTCTTCCCTGTGGAAGAAAACGTGTATGCATTTTAAAGAGCATTTTGCAAGGGTTGTAGTAATCATCACATAAAGGGATATTTTTGAAAACATACATACACACATATAGAATTTTTGGGGGGAGGGTTGCTGTTTGTTTTGTCTTTTGTTGTCCTTATTATTGTCGTTTGGGAAAGAGTTTCCTTGTGTAGCTCTGGCTGTCTGGGACTAATTCTGTACTGTAGACCAGGTTGACATCAAAGAGTTCTGCTTTTTTTGTGCCTCCTTTATGTTGGAATTAAAGTCATGAATTACCACATCCTGCTGTAATAAATGTTTTTATACCATTTATTGGGTCAATTGATTAATTTATTTCTAGATTTTTGAAAAACCGGGCTCACTCTGGTTTCTCTGATGACTGTCCTATTTACTCTCCCACCAACAGGACTGAATGTTCCCCTTTTCAGTGGTTTCACCAGCATGTTTGTCAAGTTTAAGATATTAAGGTAAGTACAGGAGTAACTGAGGGTAAATGGAAATAATGCCTATGGTATAAAGGTAATTTTAGTCTTTGTAAACAAGTTTGTGATTATTTCTTAACATATCATCATGCATAACCTAAATTGATTAAGCAAAATTATGAGTAAACCCACTAAGAACTATGGTATTTTTTAAGTTCAGTTTCTACATTTGTCGAAGTAAACAGATTATATATTGAATAGTTAAGCCAATATCGTAAACTAATATATATAAAGCAAAACTCAAAAATTAACAGGCCTTTGGCCTATGTAGATTGTAAAATTTGCCTATTTGGTATTTCCATTTTCTAGGAAAATGACTAGTCCCTATATTTTAACATATTAAGTAACATATTAAATAACATGCTTATTTTAACATAAGCAATAACATGTTATTGCTTATATATATATATGCATGTATGTATATATATATATACATGTATGTGTATATATATAAACAATTATCAGGAAATATGATCATCTAAAATAATTACATCATATTTGGCAATTGTATTTTGTTTATATCTTTAAACTAACAAGATAATAGTTGCTAAATGTATTTATTAAAGGTACATACAAAATCTAGTATTTAGGAGGATGGGAGCTATATATCTTAAGTAGTTCTTCAGTATTGAATTTCTTGAGGATTTTTTTTTTCATTTCTAGCTGATATTTCCAGGAATAGTATGTAGTGCAATTACATAGAACAGCAGCATTCATCTGGTAATAAGAGCAAAGAAACAAAAGATTGAATTGCACTGTGCATACTTGAATGCACAGGACACTTACATACTTTCCTTTGAGTTTTATGTTTATCTTTTCTGTTGTGTTACAAGGTTAGTAAATAGGAAAATGTAATTTCTGCTTTATTGGAAAGTAGATCCTTGAGGTACCATCCTTCAGTCATCCATTCCTCATGCTGTCTCTTCTTTGTTTTCTTATTTGAACATTGACAAAGCTAGGGCCTCTGGGCATATTCGGATCCACTGAAGATTTACACTAATATTTAATAGTTTTCATTTATTCCTGCTTGCCTGAATACTATAAATCTCAAAATAATATATAAAATTTGTAATTTTTAAAATTGAAAATGGTTTGGAAGCCAACCCCAAGGTTCTAAAGAAAAAAAAACACTGCTGACATATATGCCCCAAAAGCTGCATGGTGGAAGAAAGGAATAAAACTGTTGAAGGAGAATTGGCAGAAGGAAGGAAAGAGAAGCAAAAGAAGGCAAACAGAGGAGAAAATACTAGTACAAAAACACAATAAGGGGGAAAATCAGTAAAACTTTCTAACTGGAATCTCAGATAATTTGTTGACAGTTGTGAAAAGAATTCTATTACATCTGAATTTTAAATCAGGGCACATGATAAATAATTAGGCACTGATTATAGGAAAAGACCTATGATAAGAACACAGTATTTTTAAAAGAATTAAACCTTACATATCCTCAACATTGTTTAAAACAAAGGGTTTTATTTTATATCTATGAACAAGATATGAATTAGTCAAATATTTAAATGAAAGATATAAAAAACTCTTACAACATATACATATTATATAAAGACTAACAGAAGGAAGAAAACACTGTCTGGTTAGAAATATATTCTGAAGTATTTTATATTTCTTCTTATTTTGTTAATGATTCAGTCATTGTATAAACCCAGCATATCATTCACAAATAGCAATAGTTCTTCCCATTGATTTGAATATTTTGAACTTAAAGTATTTTTTATATATGGAATTGGATAATTGGGGGTTGTTATATAAAGCATAATAGCATGCTTTAGAGTATATAAACTTAATGACAAATTAGCAGACAGGTGTAATTCTATCTTCTATAAGGAGTTTTGGCTATAATTCTGTTAGCTAAGGGAAGGTTTATCTTTCTCAGAACATTCTGCTTCTTTCAATAAATCATAGCATTCGGATACCACAATTACTAAGAGTTAAGACTGAGGTACATTTATTTGTATTTGTGGAGCTAATAATAAGAACTATCCATTTACTTGAAGGAGTTTGCAACTCCATAGAAAGAACAACAATATCAACCAACCAGACCCCCTAGAGCTCCCAGGGACTAAGCCATCAACCAAGGAGTACACATGACTCCAGCTGCATATGTAGCAGAGGATGGCCTTGTCAAGCATTAATGGGAGGAGAGGTCTCTGGGCCTATGATGGCTCAATAAATGTCCCTGTATAAGGGAATCGAGGGTGGGGAGGTGGGAGTGAGTGGGAGGGTGGAGGAATACCCTCATAGAAATAGGGGAGGAAGGATGGGATAGGAGGTTTCTGGGAGATAGAGGAAACTGGGAAAGGGGATAATATTTGAAATGTAAATAAAGAAAATAACCAATAAAAAAGAATGTCCATAATAATAATATGGTTAGGTATCATGAAAAGAAAATAGTTGTTTTGTGCCTCAAGAAAAATAGTGTGTTTTTATGACTATGGTTCATATAGTTTGAAATTGAATGTATTTTTTCTTAAAGAGGTATTCTATGCAATCTTATACACATACAAACATCATATAGACCACATGCACACACACACACACACACACACACACACACAAATATGCTTAGACCACTTTAAGTGAAACAATAGATCATTTTAAATAGTTTAGGCAGGAATCCAGTGTTGTACCATAAACCCAAAAGGTAGAAATTGAATGAAATCACAAGCAAGGAACTGAGAGGACATTATGAAGTTCCTCTTCTCTCTTTAAAGTACCTTCATTTGTGAGTTCATACCAACATAAACTTTGCAGGCAAATGAATGGAACTAAAAAAATATCACCCTGAGTGAGGTAACACAGACCCAAATGAACATGCATGGTATGTACTCACTAATAAGTGGATATTAGCCAAAAAAAAAAAAAAAAAAAAGTACACAATAACCAGAATATAAGCCACAGAACACAAGAAGGGCACAAGTGAGAACAATGCCTCTCAGTCCCACATGGGTGGGAGAAGAAGGCAATCATGGGCCAGGGATAAAAAGGGAGGGAGGGATCTGGGTGGGAGAGGAGACAGGGAGGGGAAAAGAGGAACATGATCAGGTATTGGAGGGCAGGACTGAAGCCATGAGGCCCAGCAAAAAGAATGGAAACAGACAACCTCAGAAGGTAGGAGGTGGTGGGAACCTCTAGATTGTGCCAGAGACTTGGGAGGTGAGAGGCCCTCAGGACTAAAAGGGAGGGACCTTAGATGAAATACCCTGCAGTGGGGAGAGGGAACTTGTAGAGTCCACCTCCAGTAGAAAGACAGGACATCAAGTGGAGGGATGGGGTTGCCATCTCACAGTCAAAATCTCTGACCTAGAATGGTTCTTATCTAAAAGAAGTGGAGGGACAAAAATTCAGAAGAGACTGAAAAATAGGAGGTCTAGTGACAGGCCCAAATTGGAATCTATCTTAAGAAGAGGTTCTAAGGCCTGACACTATTACTGATGCTATGGTTTGCTTATAGCCTAACCTGGCTGCAATCTGACAAGCACAACCAGTAGCTGACCAATACAGATGGAGATAATTACATCCAACCAATGGACAGAAGCTGCTGTCCCCTGTGGTTTAATTAGGGAAAAGCTGGGAGAAGCTGAGGAGGAGGGCAACCCCATAGGAAGACCAGCAGTCTCAACTAAACAGGACCCCTGAGATCTCTCACACACTGAACCACCAACCAGGTAGCATATACCAGCTGATATGAAACACTGACACATATATAACAGAGGACTGCCTGGTCTGGCTTCAGTGAAAGAAGATTCACCTAATCCTACAGGGACTTGAAACCCCAGGGAGTGGAGAGGTCTGGTGGGATTGGGGTTGGGGCGGTGTGGACATTCTCTTGGAGATGGTATGGGATGAGGAACATTAATAGGGTGAACAAGGAGAGGGATAATGACTGGACTGTAAAAGTAAAATAATAGTAATAATAAAATTAGCATGAAAAATAGCTTCGTCTTTTTTTAAAACATCTTCTAAGTTTCTTAAATTACAGGGAGAACATGAAGCATCCTATAAATTTTAATCATAATATGAAATGAAAATAAAGTCATATAAAATTAAATGAATTAATTATTACTACCCCAGTCTCCTCATGTTTCCAGAATACAAGAAGGTGATAGGACAGAGATCAAATCATATTCCAATGTGTCTTTGGGATTCAGTCATGTTAGTATGAATCCTTCATTAATCTAAACTCCTACGTAAGCTATGCAAATTCTCTAATGGATTTTTATAGTTAAGATAGTTTTCTGAGATTGTAAAGTTTTAAAATAATAAATTATAACCATTAATGATAACAAATAATGAAATAAAGTAAATGAAATTCACTCTCATGGTTATTGATACCAAGTACCCATGGCTAAAATTCTCTTCATTTACTATGGGTATGGATGAGAAACAATTTCACCCTTTCTTTAGTGGATATTTCTGGAGGCTAAAAGATCTCTGAATCACACTTTTTGGAACACACAAAGAATTGTGTGTACTCATGAAAGAAAAGAAAAGTTTGTTCCTGCTTTTCCACTAAAATACTACTTACAGTCTTCTATGGGGCAATAGAAACAAAGTAATGGGTTGAAACTAAGCTGATATTGAATGCAGAATTTTCATATATGAATGATCATTTTTCAGCAGTTTGAAAAAAAATCACTTGGCAATGTATTTTTGAGTAATAGATGCAACATTCACTAAAATGTTTCTATATAAGAATTGTTTTAAAAAATTCATTTTTTTTTCAAATTTGTGCTTTCCTTGGACTTTCTTGTATATGAAACTAATTTTTATGGCTGCATGCTCCCATGTCCAACTTGTACTAATAAATTTTGAACCTACCCCAAATCTTTCCACTCATACATATATATATATATAATATTTCTTCATTTGTTTGCTTTTTAAAAAACTTTTAACATGAGTATGTAGGTTAGATATGTCTTCTACAAAGAAGTTGGTCTATACTATGAGTGTATACTAGAGTTTGAGGTAAACAAATCAGACCAAGGCCACCAACCATACCAGCACCTACACACATCTCACCTCCTCCTCTGCATAGGATGTTAACAACCTTTGAGGAGGATGCCGTGTAAAACCCAATGATCTGTTCGCAGATTTTGTTGCGGGCTTCCATTTTTCACACCAGTTTAAGACTATGACAACAACATTTACTGACACTCTCTTGTGGTCACCTACCTTTGTAAGTACTCTGAATGAGCCAATGTTATATAACAGTAAGTAAAATGTGGAGATACTGAAATGCTACAGTGCTAAAGAGACTATCCAGCTTTTTGCAGAGGACACCAGTTAACCTTACAGAACCCACATCCAGCCACAATACAAATCACCCTCACTTCCAAATAATGAGTATTTGATGCCCTCTTTTGACTTCTGCAACCAACTACAGTCACTTATATTCATAATACTGATACTCATGCATACATATAATTTTTAAAAAAATCTTTTTTTTTCGTTTAATCTTTATTTTTATACTCCAGATTTTATTTCCATCCAGATCCACCCTTCTATTGTTTCATAATTACTCCCCACCACCCACCCTCTATCTCACCAGATATCTAAGCTCCCTGGAATCTCCAGTTTCTTGAGGGTTAGGTACATCTTCTCCTACTGAACCCAGACTCAGCAGTCCTCTGTTATATATGTGTTGGGGGTTCATATCAGCTTGTATATGCTGTCTGGTTGGTGGTCCAGTGTCTGAGAGATCACATGGGTCCAGGTAAATTGAGATGCTGGTCCTCCTACAGTGTCACCTTCTTCCTCAGCTTCTTCCAGTTTTTCAAAATAAATCACCAGTTTTTTTTTTCTTTTCAATCCTAGTGTGCTACCAGATAAGATACATCTTATGAACTTTGTAAAATACATCATTCTTTTTTATTTCATATATTTTATCTGGATCAAATGTAAACTTAAATATTAGAAATTCCACTTGGGAGAAGTACTTAGAAGCATTTGGTACCATTAAGATTTTACATACTACAACCATCCATTTGTGGCCCCAACAAAAAACAGATCATAATTTTTATTCTTACTTTCATTATAAGGAAACAATGATGACTTTTGGAATATTAATGCTCCCTCTTGCAGGTTATAACTTTCAGTTTCCTGGTAAACCATCTCATGAGAATTTTTTTAAAAAAATATTGCCTTTCAAAATATAAAATATCTTATATACTTTCAGAATGACATGGTTTTCTATTGTAGAATAAATTTTATATAAAAGAATGTACTTTCAAGAGAATATGCTTTTTGGAAATATGTTTTGACATGAACTTCTACCATAAACTAGCCTAAGGCAAGTAATTTTATGTATCAGGGTTTCAATTTCTGTGTATGTAGTATAAAAGTGATTCAACCCTGAGGTCCCAACTAATTCCACCATTTAATGATATAGGAATTGACAGGACATGGATAAAGTGGAGAACTGATGAAATAAGGAATAGAAGGAGAATATAGTGTTTACACTACTTAGCAGAAATTCTTTCTACAGAAATCAGACACACACACACACACACACATATATATGTATATATATTTGTGCTTATGAATTTTACATGCAAACTAAAACCATTTCAAGCCCTGTATCTGCTTTATATGTTCAAAGAAAAAATGGCTAACATATCCTATAATCTCTTAAAAGTCACTAGTTTTTTGCACAAATTTCATAATTTTAGGGAAACAAAGTTATATAAAGTTTCATAATGTTTTTAAAAATCACACAGTTTAATGTTCTTACTGATTAAAGTGAACATACTTATCAGTACAGGCTTTAGTTAAATAATCATTGTACATTGTATGTTGGAAGTCCATGGGAAGAAAGTATCTTTAGTCAATACCTGTTAGTTAGTTTTCTAGTTCAAAAATTTACCTTCCCTTATATATTTTGAAAGTACATTTCTTTAAAAATGTGTTGCTAGCTAAGACTCCTCTGATTTATTACTTAGTGACTTGATATAATTCCCTTCTCTTTTATTTTATTTAGGAGGGTGTTGCACTTTCTGTAGTATGTTTATGAGTGTAAATAAATATTTTTTAGTGCAACACAACCTATGATGGTAGTCTCTGTATTTATCCCATTGGTCCTGACCAAAAAGACTTTAGAAAATTTCCAAGGAAGCCTTTGAGCTTGTTTTCTCTTATCCATCTGTTGCTTGGCATGCACCCACAAGAGTAGTTTATTTGTCCAGTAAGAGATTTTTCAAGGAAACTAAATTTTCATTTGCAAGTGGCCTTCAGTGGGTAATAGTGTCTGTGTGGAAGATTAGATACACTTCCCTTCTCAGCACTGGGACACCATCTGATTCAGACCTCCCATGACTATGAACTCAAATGTGCAGAGATCCTACAGTCTTTAGAAGGCCTTATTTCCCGGGTGTTCTTCAGCCCCTATTTTTCTTATAATCCTTCCACCTCCTCTTCTACAGGGTTCCCTGAACCCTGATTGGGGATAGGGCTGGGGGAGAGGCAGAGTTTGATGGAAATGCTCTGTTTAGTGTTGGTTGAGTATTCTGAGGTCTCTAATTTTCTGCATACTGTCTGGGTTTTAGTCTACATTTTTTTTCTTTGTACTGCAGATAAAAGAGTGCCCAATGATAACAGAACATAGCACTGATTTACAAGTATAGCAGAATGTCATTTAAAGCCATCTCATTACCATATTCAATTATTGGAATGGAAGCATTTGGTTTTACCCTAGATGTGTAGGCTGTCTTAGTTCTTGACCACCCAAGCAGTGTCTTGTGTGGATCGCATATCATGCAATGGACCTTAAATCAAGTGTAACCTTGGCTGTTTACTCCTAGGAGCTTTGTGTGCATATTGCAATCTGTTTATTTTGCAAGTATTTCACTATCACAGATTAAGCTTTTGTAGCAGGGTTGCTGTTCATCTTTCTACTTTGGTTTTATGCAGAATATCTTCCATACTATAAACAATAATACTCAGTTGTAAAGGTCTGAAGTAAGGACCAACTCAACTTTCTCATTTTCAATGAGCTGTATAAGTCTTCAAATAGTTGTATTGTCTTTAGTAATTAGGTTTTAATGATAGTTTTTGGAAAGCCACCATCAGCCTTGGCAATAGCCTGGGTTGTTTAAATGCTCCACTCGGACCCCTTTGGTCAACAACTCCATTAGATTAAACACATTCCTTGTAGTGGAAGCTTCATTTGATGACAAGAAATGCCCAACTGGGCTTCTGTCTCCCCCATTATTTGGTTATTCATACTTATAAATAATTTATCTCTAAACTTGTTTCTGATTTTTTTCTATGTTTTCATTATAAAACTGTTGATGAAATATAGTTTGAAGGTTCAAACTGTTCCTAGCCAGAACTGTTAATTTCCCCCATCTGGATAGCCACTATTATCTTATGTTCCAGCAGAATCTAGGAATGAATGTGTAGATGCTCTTTTATATTCCAACAAACTAGTGTTCTAGACTTGATCCCATGGAGATAGTTCTATGACCCTTGCTAAACTGAGGTTTTATACCTACTTTGCCTCAGGATCTTGGTAAGACACTGTGGGTAAAAATTCCTTTATGAACACCAAGGAATCAAATCCCACAGTATTCTCTACAGTTCTTACCTAAGAAGGAGTTTCCTTAGTTTCAGATTCACTGGACATAAAATGCATTCTTACTTTTGTAGTTCTGGTATACAGAATAACTATGATAGGCCACATTGTACCCTCATCTCCATTGACCAAAGCTCAAGATACATTTCCAAAGAGCCAGGGTTCCATGAAAACTTCTACCCAATTAATGAAAGTTATTCTATGTAAATACGTTTTTTAAATGTGTCATAATATCAGGGTGTACCACTCATGGTCTCATTAAAAGTGCAGACCAATGACTTCAATTTGCCAGGAAATATCAGCCTTACAGCTTCAGTCTTGGCTCAATCTTAGCATACAGTATCACTCACTGACACAGAATTCAGACTGTCACCAAAGGATACAGACTCTGTTTCACACTTTTGCATCCAGCCCCAGAACTACAATATGAGTAAAATTGAAATTGTCAGTTCTGTCCAAGTAAAGAAGTAATAACTGGAGAAGCTGGATCAATGTGCCAGCATAAAGGCAACTCCGTTTTTATGAAAAAAGTTCATTTTGGTTCACAGTTCTGGAGTTTCAACTCCAAGATTGAGTGACATCCTTCCCTACCACCCCCATTGCTTTGGATCTCTGGTAATGTTAACGTATCATAGCAAGAGTGCATGCAGGCATGTTGTAATTACAGTTGGGACAGTGAAGGAAAAACTAGCAGTATACTGTAGGGTATCCCCTTCAAGGTATGTAACCAGTGACTTAAGGGCATTCCACTAGGCACCTCTTTTTCTTTTTTTCTTTTCTTTCTTTTTCCTTTTTTAGTATAGAATAGAGTTTATTCAGGCCATGGGAAGGGGAGTTAAGAGGGTAGCAGAGGAGAGAGAGGCAGAGAGAGGCAGAGAGAGAGAGAGAGAGTAGATAAGTGGATGCCAGCCATGGCCACATGGAGGGGGAAAGAGAGGGGGTAAGAGACAAGAAGTGAGAGAGAGGTAAGAGACACCCCTCCTCTTCAAGGACCACAGTATTTCCCAATATTACCATTATGGGGATGAAAAGACTCATAAATCTTTTATACACTCAACCAAACCACAGTACCATGTCTGTACATTTCTGTCTGAGTTTTGCCCAGGCTGTAGTTGCTGCTTTCTTTTCCTAATAAAATGAAGTCATAGATTCAAGAATGGGAGATGAACACAAAAGGATACCAAAGGAAGCATAGGAATAGAAATAATGCAGCTATAGCTCATATATGAAAATCTCCAAATAAAAATAAATAAATATTTTGAAAAAAATTAAAAATTATGAAGAGTCACTTAAATGAAAACTGAAAAAATTATGAATTATCAAAATACAAATTTAATTGAAATTAAAATTATTTTTCAAACTCCAAGTACTAACTGGGCATGGTAACTCTCTTAGTTATGGTTTATTGTTGTCAAGAGTCACCATGACCAAGAGAGTTCCTATAAAGGAAAACTAATTGGGGCTAACTTACTGTTTTAGAGGTTTAGTCCATTATCATCATGGTGGGAAGTATGGTAGCATGCAGACAGACATGGTACTGGAAGAACCCTGAGAGTTTGCATCTTTATCTGAAGGGAGCCAGGAGGAGGGTCTCACTGTAATGGGTGGAACTTGGGCACAGAAAACTCAAAACTTACCCTCTGTCTCTGCTGCCCCAGTGATACAATTTCTTCAACCAGGCTACACCTACTCCAACAAGGCCAAATCTCTAAATAGAGCCACTTCCTATAGGCCAAGAATACACAAACCAACAAAATAACCCAAATCTGGAATACCAGAGCTTGAGTATCTGAAACAGGAATATTCAATCAGATTAAGGCCAGCCCAGACTGTGAAAGATATTTTGTCTTATAAAAATAATAATAAAACCAAAATAAATAAACAAGATAAATATACAAGTTGAAAAACACAATGTGTGGAATGGAGAAAACATTCACAGTGAATTTCAACATATGAGTCAGTAAGAATATATATACATACATATATGTATATATATATATACATATATATATATATGTATATATGTATATATATATATACATATATACATATATATATATATCCCCAAATTGCTAAGTCACAAATATGCATCCAGAGGAAGAATGAGTATTCTTTTAGTTGTCAAGAGACACCATGATCAAGGCAATTGTTATAAAGGAAAACATTTAATTTAGGGTTAATGTACTGTTTCAGAGATTTAGTCCATTATTATGCACGAAGCATGGCAGCATGCAGTCAGCCTTGGTACTAGAAGAACCCTGAGAGTTCTGCATCTTGACCTGAAGGGAGACAGAAGGAGGGTCTCTACTGCTGAGATAATGAAACACTGTTGCCAAAGCATCACGGAGAGGAATGTGTTTATTTGGCTTAAACTTCTGTATGACAGTTCATCATCAAAGAAAGTCATGATAGAGTCTTGAGGGAAACTAGACAGAAAAGCTGATGCAGAGGCCATGGAGGAGTGATGCTTACTGGCTTTATCACCATGGATTGCTTAGCCTGTTATCCTTCAGAAACCAGGACCACTAACTAGCCCAGGGGCAGCACCACTCATAGTGGACTGGGCCCTAAACAACCAATCACTAATCAAGCAATTGTTCTACATTCTATACTGTAGCCTTCAAGCTTGCCATAATTGAGGTTCCTTCTATAGTTGAACAAATTTAAGCTTATCCTTGTCTAGCTTACAAATGAATGGGACTCAGACTATGATTATTTTATTTGGCTTTGACAATTACTGGGGTCAGCCCGATCTAATTTTCTAACTGCTGGCATGGTTACCTTACCAGTGGTATATCCTAAATGTTGGTTGTTTCTCCTGGCCATGTACTTATGGTCCATCTCTCCTGTTGGCAGCTTCATCCTCTCCTGTGTCCTTGATCCTCCCTTTCTCTGCTACCCAAAATAGGTAAATCAAAACCTGCCTATCTCTAATTCCTGCAGTAGACATTGTTTATTTTGCATTCAATTATTTTATTTATTTTTATTTACTATTTTTTTCTAAATTTCTTTATTTATTCCCTTCCCTTCCCAATAGCAGCCTCTTCTCTCCTCTCAGTTTGTCTTTATACAGATCCTCCTCCAGTACTCCCACTTCCCTTCTCCTTGAGAAGCTGGAGCCCTACTGGGTTTCCTATTTTGATTTGTATAAAACTTCTGTTTTATGGTTTCTCATCCACTATTTAATTTTGTAGTCTCATTTTCTCCAAGTCTGGGCTAATTATGATCTCTCCCAAAGAAGGCATGCAAAATTGTAATCATTGAATAAACAGACATGAGTATATTAATAAGGAAAGCAAGATCATATGAAACACAGATGCTGTGTGTCACTGTGTTCCCTCCATCCCAAATATAGAAATTTTTTGCTCTTTAATCTCAAAACTTCTCCTAAGAAATTTATGTAAGGGTCCAACAATTGCTGAAGGAAGACCCCAGGCTCAAATATGTAAAAACAATGAATATTTGTTCTGCAGACATACATTCAACTATTTTCCAAAATGGCAACCCAAGACAAAGGCAAGCAAGCTTTCTTACAAGGAAATGGTTAGGTAATCTAAGATTTCATTGGCGGGTGCTACAGGGTCACAGGTGGTCATTGGTGCATTCCTGTGTCATGAATATTCAACCATGTGATGAAAAAGGTATGTCCAGTGCAGATAGCCCATCCATTTTTTGGTTATCCCAAGGCTGTTTTTTGGGAGGGGGTTTTATCATCGTTTTATAGATTTTATGGTCTATTCCTAGATCTGGTGTCTTATGACGTAATTTCTGCTACTTATGGTCTATCCCTGGAGCTGTTGCTTTATGGCTTTTTTTAAAAAATCAGGCCTGGACCTTAAGTGGAGACAAATGGGATCCTAAAGTGGTGACAAATGGGGTTTCTGTTGCCTTTTCATTTATATTTTGTGTTTAAAAATATTTTTTTATGATTTTTTACACCTACCTTCCCTTTTATTGTACTTTAAATTCAATACATTATCAGTTTAGGCACTTAGGACTTTGTTCTCCTTGGGCTTTATTTACCTGGCCCCAGCTGTTCCACTAGCTCAAGTATTCTGGCTCTGTTGTCTTTCAACCCAAGCCAAGCCTTCCCAAGCAACCATGCAGCAGTAGGCCTTGGTAAGTGGGCATCTGCTAAAGTAGCCTTTGGCTTATGTGGCCTGCCATGCTTGGTTGGGCCTGCTGGCAACTCCGTGACTAGTCTCCTGGTTTTCTCCATTGACCTCAACAACAAACCATGCTTAGTGCTGGTTATTAGATAGCTCTTGAGAAAACCAAAGAAATTTAAACGATTTTTTTGAAAAAAAATATTTATTAGATATTTTCTTTATTTACATTTCAAATGTTATCCCCTTTCCTGGTTTCCCCTCTGAAAACCCCTTATCCCATTCTCCCTCCACCTGATCACCAACCCATAACTCCTGCTTCCCTGCCCTGGCATTCTACTATACTGGGTTATCCAGCTTTTATAAGACTATGGGCCTCTTCTCCCATGATTAATCACAAAACAGGCTTGAACAGACACAAGAAGATTAAAATAACTCCATGCATCCTATCAGATTACCAGGGACTAAGGCTGATCTTCAATAAAAACATAAACAATAGAAAGCCCACATATATGTGGAAGCTGAAAAACACTCTACTCAATGATAAATTGGTCAAGGAAGAAATGAGGAAAAAAATTAAAGACTTTTAGAGTTTAATGAAAATGAAGTCACAACATACCCAAACTTATAGAACACAATGAAAGTAGTGCTAAGAGGAAAACTTAATAGCTCTGTGTTTCCTCCAAAAAGAAACTGAAAAGAATATACACTAGCAGCTTGACAGCACATCTGAAAGTTCTAGAACAAAAAGAAGCAAGTACACTGAAGATGAGGAGATGGTAGGAAATAATCAATTTCTGGGCTGAAATCAAACAAGTAGAAACAAAAAGAACTATACAAAGAATCAACCAAACCTGGAGCTGGTTCTTTGAGGAAATCAACAAGATAGATAAACCTTTAACCAAACTAACCAGAGGGCACAAAGGCATTATCCTAATTAACAAAATCTGTAATGAAAAGTGTGACATAACACAGAAACTGAGGAAATCCTAAAAGTCATCATGTCCTACTACAAAAGCCTATACCCAACACAACTGGAAAATCTGAATGAAATAGTTGAACCAATTTAAATGTATCCCAGTCTAGCTTACAAATGAATGAGAGTAAGACTATGGGTATTTTATTTGGCTTTGACAATTACTATGGATGAAACACCTAGTCAACTTTTCTAACTCATGGCCTAAATACTTCTCCCAAATACTTGCAGTTTCTCCTGGCCATGTACTCATAGTCCATCTCCCCCCCTCGTGGCTTCTCTGCCATTTTCTTTCTGATCATATTAAAACACACCTCCTACCATTATTTCTCAAAATATTTATAGCATCAGGCAACTCTTTTAGCATGATATTTCAATTCACTCCATGCAGTGGATGAGTGTTCCCCTTATACCACATAGTTGCCAGCATGGGCTGTAATTGTATTGATCTTCTCCATCTTGTCTTGAAATGGAATTTAAAAGCAGTTTTGATTTACATTTCTCTGATGACTAAGGATGTTGAACATTTCTTTAATTGCTTTTTAGACATTTATGTGAATCAGCATCATAATATATCAAGCAAGATAACATCACAACTTTACAACTGTAAAGTAAGAAGATAAGCCGTTGCAAAATTGAATTAATTTCCTTTACCAGGAGTAAGGCATCTTCATTTTGCACTGGAAATTTGCTTCTTCACATCTGTTTTTTATATTCTGGGTAAAGAGTAACATCACAGTATTCAACATTGATTTTTTTTATCTTACATATGGCCAAATTGTATCAAGTTTGTGCTCTATGCTCTGATCAAGCTGGTTAATTTATTAGGTTTATATAGGGCAATATTTAATTTTGGTTTTATTAAAATAACACAACTTAACTAGGTCTTGCATCTACTTTTAAAATTATTTAATGACACAATAGTACAAATTTTCTCTAAAAAAGCAAATGTTCACATTCACTAGCATGTACAATACCATATTTATAACCAGATGTAATAACAAAAAGTCAGTGGAGAAATTACAGTTACCTACTTTAATTTCTAGATTCTAACCTCATTAATTTATCTACAAGACAAGTGAAATTGAGAGACTGGAAACAAGAATCTACATAAGGAAATTGAAAATACCAGGAAAATTAAAGGGTATGGGTGGAAAAACATCCTACATATCTTTATATATTTTGGGTAATTTACTTAACACATATATGTTTTACATTGCAGTTTTTAGACTAGAGCTACAGGACACATACTATTTTTATTTAGAATTTTATTTTCATTTATGTTGCCTAAGCAAGCAACACTGAAAGTTACAATCTTTAAAGCAGACTCTTATTTAAGTATGCCTAGAGCTGTGAACTAATTATGGCCTCAATGAGTTATAAAGACAATTTTGTCATGGATACATTATTTATAGACAGATTTTGGGAAGTTTGTAACAGCAAAGGTACTAAAGTGACATTTCCAAAGACATTAACATGAAAATGAGGAGAATTTGAACAGAAAAAAATTCAATGTACAGCCTCTTATGAAGATCTTCTTCAATAATGTATATTGCTGCTACAATTTTGTTTCTAATATATACATGTAAAATTCATGGGCATCTAAAGCTTGCTTTAAATTAGGTTTGCATGTATAAATAAGAAAATAGAAACTTAGTGATGGTAAAATTTATTTGATAACAAAATTATATCTAGAAATTGTTACCACATGCACAATAAATATGAAAGAACAAAATATCGTTAAAAGTTGTTATAGACTGTGCATTTTTAAAGTAAATTTATATCATTTTCTTGTTATGATATAAATATTATGTAGTTTAGAAATACCAGTGAGAGTTTTATTGTATTTTAGATGATTGGTACCTTTTAAAGATTAAATAACAAAGAAATGATCACATTATATTCAGTGAAGCTTGTTATTAAATTTAATATAGCAACATTGATGGCTATTTATGTTTTTAAAGCAATGATATTATGCTATTGTTTAGAAAGATCTTACCAAGATTAGCTCCTTTCAAGAAGGTGAACAGAAATAATCAATGCAATAATTCAGAGACTGCAGGAGCTATGGCTTCAAGCACTGAAAGAGAAAAATTAATCAGAAAGGTAAGATGAATTTAGCTCACTTGTATTATCTATTAAATTTCAAATCTGAAACGGTGAAGACATAAGCTTGGAAATACATTTTCCGTACTTTTTGTGCTAAGATGTGAAATCCAATCACAGTTCTGCCACTCATGCATCACTCAACCGTCATGTAAGTTACAACAGTAGTTTGTGAATGTACAAGATGCTGTAATTTAATTACTTCAGATCTGAGTAAGCTGTCCACTATTCAGGAAATATGTATATGAAGATCAATAAATTATCATATTTTATTTTGTGTTCGTATCTTCAGATTTAGAAACTCGTATTGGTTAACATTTTCAGATGGTGAAAGTATCTTTTTCAAGAAATTATTTTGACTTTCAATTTTTAGAAATATCTATGGGAAATTCAGCCTATTTGATTTGTCAGTTTATGGGTTTGGCCCCTAGGAACTTAAGACATTTTTTTTTATCCTCTATGTAATTCTTAGTCTCATTTCTCTGGTGACTATTATGATTGAGAAAACATAAATATAATTTAAACAAACGTCATTTCATTTTTTGATGCAATGGTCATTGCTTTGTTCAATTTGTTGAAGGAAAACTTGGTTACTTTCTGCCGTTGTTGGTGTATTGTCTACCAGTGGCAAACGAATGATTTAACAGTTTGAGAAATTAACCTCCCAAAAGCTTTCAGGTGATTTTACTTTTGTAATCAAGTATTGGCTGGTTTTCTTCATACAGCTACGACTTTTACCTAAGGACAGCTAAGAGATATTTTATTGTTTTAAAGGTGATATAATGGATGATCGAGGAATAATTTTCTACTATTATTAGTCAGAAGATGTGAAGCCCTTGTGTCTTTGAGGACTTCATATAACTATTGCTTACTTCTTAGAACTTCTAATATACTCTATTTATCATTTTTTGGCTTTTTTTTTTTTTGAGACGGGGTTTCTCTGTATAGACCTGGATATCTTGAAACTCATTCTGTAGAACAGGCTGGCCTTGAACTCAGAAATTGGTCTGCCTCTGCCTCCCAAGTGCTGAGATGAAAGGTGTGAGCCACCACTGTCTAGCTTAATCTATTTAACATTTATGGAAGTTAGAATTATAGAATTATAACATCCAAAGAGGAGTCATTTCCACATATTTATTATAATGTTTCTAATAAAAAAAATTTCAATGATAGCTGCCATCACTTAGAATGTAGATAACCAAGTAGCAGTTTTAAATAAAACAGCCAACAAAAATAATGACTTGGAAGAAACATTTTATTCCATGTAGGTCTCTATTATAATGTTTCCAGGAACTCCAATTGAGAAGATTTTATTTCATAGTATATTAAAATATATAGTATTAAGAGCATTTGGGAGTTTATACATTTTTAAAATATTGTAACACTGTTGCAATTTTACTTTACCAAGTATGCCCACAAGGGCAAAGATAATTGAAATGATCTCTACTCCTGTTTGCTATAATAGATAACTGCTAGAGACACAGTATTTCCAACTGAAATAATTAATCCAAATGGCAATTTTTAAAATGATAATTTTAGAAATAGACCTATAAATCTTTGAAGATGTGTCTAGGAAAGTGAAGGTGCAGCAAGTGAAATTCTGATATGCTCTGCTTGAAAGGAACTAAAGTCAAATTAAGTCCCTCAATTTATGAAGGGACCTAGGTGCTTTGTTTAATGTCTAATCATGTAGGAGGTTTTCCCCTAGCAGGCTCCCTGATAATGATTTGCCTATTCATCTATGTCTATACTTACACTGCATAAAGGAGAGACCATTCCATTTCTTTTCTCTCAGTTCTCACAGTTAATTTTAGGAGAGATAATCTTGAAATGACACATATGCAATTACCTTCTGAAGCTAGGATTTGACCCCAAAATATGAAAAGTCACTTTTGGGAGAACATATATGAGTAGTACAAGTTTGTAACAGTTTCTGTCCCTCTAGTAGCAGGCAGGTGAGTGCAGACTATGATTGTCTTTCAATTTGTTCCTAGCATGATATACTAATCTATTGTTTGTGTCCTGCAAGTACTTATTGTGTATGTTTCAGACACTGGTTTAATAGTGCAGGCAATCTTAGCTTTTTCTTTGCACAATGCATTATTGCTCAGTGAACACTTATGGTACTAGACACACAAACACAAGACTAGAGCAAGTGATTCAAAAGAGAGATAACCAAGAGAGTTTGTCTTTGTAGAGGTGGCACCTTTTAATGTCACTGTTGACTAAGAAATTAGAAGTGTTAAGGTGTTACACTGAAAGGAGGTAAGAAACAACAAAAGTACAAAAATAGTCTGTTCAAACTCATAACAAGAAATACAACCTGAAGATTCATGAGAAGTTTGTGAAGTAGCGTATATCCTCTCCCAATGTATTGTTACTAATCATCAATATTTTTAAATTATCACTTGATAATAAGGTTTGCTTAAATAAATGTTTTGAGTCTTCTATGATGCAAAATACACTATATTAGCTGAGGATAAAAATCTAGGACATATACAATGTCAGAAACAATTGTTATATTATGTTTTATGTAGAATTTTTTTTGTACCACAGACAAAAGACAAAGGATTTTAAAACTGAGGAATGATTTAAACTACTTTTTTATGCTAACATTGTAATTTATTATTTTCTCTTTAATATATATTTACTTGTAAATTATATAAGAGTTCTAACTAAATTGTGGGATTTCTATGTAGAAAAAATTTATTAATAAACTATGCAATATTCATCACACATCTTAATGTATAAAGAGCCTCCCTCATATATTTACTTAATTTAAGTCTTGCTTTTCTAAAAAGTCTTTGTTCCTGTGCAAAAAGTTGTTTAATCAGTAGTGCTTTAGATTCTGTAGTGTAATATAAACACAAGAATACTTCATGTGAGAAGAAAGATATTTATGAGGATTAAAAAGAAAATGTGTAAGGATAACTGCAGTGTTTTCTTCACCAATTGTAATATGTTTCTCACAATCTAAAGATATTTTTACCTGTAAAACAATTATTACGCAACTCATCTGTAGAAACTTTCTATTTGTGTGTTAATATTATTTTGTCAAATAAATTTGGGGCTTACTATTTTTACTTATTTTCTACCAGAAAGTTTATATATCAATAAGGAGATTAATTGAATAATTCATTCCAATTTGTCATTAGGAACAGTGATTATTTATTCTACTTTTGTGATTTGAGTTACGATAAGCAGAGGTGTATCCTGCCACCGACTTTCCAATCTCTACCATAACAGTAGGGTTGCCTCTTATACTCCAGGAGATGTATTCACACCAAGATTCTAAAGAGAACAAATTGTTAACAAGTTGTTTAAATTTAGAAGACACAGTTCAGGGTGGAATGCAGACCAAGGTGGGAGGCAACAGCAAAATATTTCCTCTAGTGTATCTGTGTCTTTGTCTACTGTTTGCCCTCCCATTCACCTATTGTGAGTCATGATAGTTTCCTTTCTGGAATTAGCAGAGGTCTTCTCAGGAACTATCCTTATCCACAATTCAGCTTTCGAGGTTAGATGCAAACAAATTTATAATGATGTACACCTATAAAATTGAATTTACTAAGGAAAAGGTTGTATGTACCTGGCATGTTTCAATAAGTGTTGCTCCTTAAAGTCATCATGGAGTTTGTCTAGATTATTTTAATAGTAATCCTACCTTTCCTTTTATCTCTGTCATGCCCTACTACAAGCCTCCTTTAATAGTTTCTGCAGTGTATCCAACCTCACATTTACTTTAGCCTTAACATATCTTAGTATGAAATATCATTCAATCATTGATATGGTATAGTGCAACTCACAATAGTCAAGGGGTTTTTATTTTTTTTGAATCTTTAAAAATAAGGATAAAAATAAATGTTCAAGTCTTAGATAGTGATTATACATAATTCACATCAATAAAGAAGAAAAGTGTTTATATTTAGTTAAGCCATCATGGGAATAAAACAAAGCCTCAAATTACAGCCTTTCATTCATAAAATACTTCAGTAGCAATATATATTATTTTTTAAAGTTAGCTTGCAGAGTTCTTCCCCTATCTTCCCCTCTTTGCCTGTGAGAAGGTGTCCCCTTGTTAACTGCCAAAACTGGGCATCAAGTCTCTATTGGATTAGGTGCATCCTTTCCGACAGATGCCCTACAAGGCAGCCCACTGTTACGTTTGTGCCTGGACCTCTCACCAGTCTGTATTAGCACTTTGATTGGTGGCACATTCTTTGGGAGCTCCCTTTACTTTCAGTTACTTCAATGCTTCCCCTAACTTTCCATAGGATTCCCTGCCTCCCAAAGGATGGATTTCCAGTTGGCCTGGGGCATTGGTCCACAATTAATTCCTTCTCTGCTCCATTTTCATCCCTGCATTTGTTTTAGACAGGAGCGACTTGGGGGTTGAAAGTTTTCGAGGTGGTTTGGTGACCCCATTCCTTTACTGGAGTTTGTCTGACTACTGAAGATGCTTTCTTCATGTTCCATTTTTTTTTGACTAAAAGAATAATTTTAGGGAAGGTATCTGAAATTTCAGAGATATTTTTACCAAGAAAATAATAAATGACATTAGTCTAGAATATTATGACCCTTTCAGTAGAATATTTGAAATAAGTTTAATACTGTTCCATTTTTTCCTCATGATTGCTTCACATATTTATATGCATTACTATTATTTTTATACAAGGTTTCTTCTTGCTAATATTGGCTTAATTTGTCATTTTTTCTTGACTTTAACTTTCAAACTTTAAGTACTTTGTGTTTATTTGTATGTGTGTGGGTTTTTGTTCATTTTAATTAATTAATTAATCAATGATTGTATTTTATCTTAGCCTGGCACCTACTATGTAAACAAGGTTTAACTGAGTCTATGCATAACTCTAACTTCCACCACCCTAGTACCAGGATTGTAGGTATGAGTGCCACTCTGCCAGCTTTTATGTATTTGTTTTATCTGTGGTATTTTATGAGATTGTTTAGCTATGGATTTTTTAAATCCAATCAAATGGATTTAAGAAATGAAAATCAACATATTTACAATTTACAATCATAACTTCATTTTTTAGATGTTACTTTTAGTTAAAATATGTTCTCTAAAAGCTGATGGTAGAGGTAAGGGCATTGCCAAGGACCATATCCACACAGATCACTGAACTAGAGATCTAAGGCTGTGAGAGGCATGGAGTCCTCACCCCTGCCTTTTAGTATCCTTGAAAAGAGAAGGTACTCTGCAGAATAAGGAAAGAGAAACCTGGACACCAGCATAGACACAAACCCTCCAACTACAGACACCTCTGTCCTGTCCGCAAATGTGTTGTGGCAATGGTGGTAGAGAACTTGTGGGAGTGACTATCTAATACTTGGTTTAAGTTGAGACACATGCCATAAGAGGGAGCTCTTATCATACAAATGTCTGGATGGGCAAGGACTGGAGACTGGCCAAACACAAAAAAAAAAAAAAAAAAAAAAAAAAAAAAAAAACCACCATCACAAGAACAAAACAACAACAGGATTGAGGAAGCTGAAGAGAGGGTAACTCTATAGTGTAAACTAACCTGGAGCCTCAGGACCTCCCAGACCCGAAGAGCATGGGCTGCTCCTAGGCTCCAGGCACATTTGTAGCAGAGGACTGCCTTGTCTTGCCTCAGAGGGAGAGGATATACCTAATTCTATTGAGAATTGATGCACAGGGAAGGGGGATGTGGGGAAGAGCAGCAACTCAGAGGCAAAAGGGTGGGGTTATGGGGAACTCTGGGAGCGGGGACTGAGAAGGGGAGCAACATCTGGGATTCAAATAAATAAAATAATTAATAAAATATATTATAAACATAATAAAAATATAACAATGAAAAGTAGAAAAAGAAAGAAAGAAAGAAACCAAAACAAGAAAATCCAGTCAAATCAACCAATGAAATGATTTGTAATGATATTCTGCTCGGCTCACAGACTGGTGCCTTGTCTAGTCATCATTAGAGAGGCTTCGTACAGAAGCAAATGCGAAAGGATGCAGAGACCCACAGCCAGACATTATGCAGAAAGTCCACATTGGAGAACTACAACAGTATCCTCTCCTTAGCGATTGGGGAAACCATCAAATCAGGGAGGAAATAATTATAACAATCTGAGGTCATATGACCTTATTAGTAAAAGAACACATAGGAAATACAAGTATATTAAATAATTATGGGCAATCTAAATTATTTTTGTCTGAAATATGATACTCCTTGAAACGGTACAATATTAACTTAAAATACTACTATAAATAACTACAAAAACTAACATTTCAAAAATGAAAAGGAATTGGACATTATTGACTGAGAGAATAAATTAATTTTTTTTCAAGACAAGGTTTATCTGTGTAGCCCTGACTGTCCTGGAATTCACTCTGTAGACCAGGCTGGCCTTGGACTCAGAAATCTGCCTGCCTCTGCTTCTCAAGTGCTGGATTAAAGTGTGTGCAACTACTACCCAGCAAATTAATTAGGTTTTAGCTAATCTATGTCAGTGA
Source organism: Mastomys coucha (assembly GCF_008632895.1). Taxonomy (NCBI): domain Eukaryota; kingdom Metazoa; phylum Chordata; class Mammalia; order Rodentia; family Muridae; genus Mastomys; species Mastomys coucha. The sequence continues at coordinate 76,467,904 of NW_022196915.1, forward strand.
GAAAGGCTTTTAGAAATACACATCCCTTGAGAGAACTACATCACCAGGTGATTAATTCTCAAGACAGCATTCTTACATCCTGGGCAAAATAGTGAGTTTAGAACCAATTTAACAAAGAAAAACAGAGGAAATTACCCAAAGTTGATTCTACCCTCTACATACATACACATGAACACAAATATTCCCACAAACATGAATGTATAACTTTCAAACACATTTAGCACACACAAAAGCAAATATACCTAAACTATGTACACTCCCCAAAGAAGAAACCTACAGTTCTATCAAGTCTTTCAATCATAATTTCACAAGGAATTTACCACTTGGATATAGAGGAAAACTACACTACACTACACACATACACATACACACACACACACACACACACACACATACACACACACACACACACCCACCAATAATAATAAGAAAAAGTGGTTAAAAGCCCATATATATGAATTCAATTTAGAAAACACATTTCTGATTGTGTGTACATACGCCTAAATTAAAATGTCTGAACATTTTGCATATGGTCTTCTAGTATCTTTGCTTACATTTTTTACTAGAATATTTTATTTTATTTTATTTTTTATTAGATATTTTCTTTATTTACATTTCGTATGTCCTCCCCTTTCCTGGCTTCCCTTCTGAAAACCCCTATTCACTCCCCACCCTGCTCACCAACACACCCTCTCCTGCTTGCTGGTCCTGGCATTCCCTTACTATATTCTGGCATAGAGCCTTCATAGGACCAAGGGCCTCTCCTACCACTGAAGACTAACTAGACCATCTTCTGCTACATACGCAGTTGGAGCCATGAGTCCCACCATGTGTACTCTTTGGTTGGTGGTTTAGTCCCTGGGAGCTCTGAGGATACTAGTTAGTTCATATTGTTGTTCGTATTTAGGGGCTGAAAACCCTTTAGCTCTTTGGGTACTTTCTCTAGCTCCTTCAGTGGGGACCCTGTGCTCAGTCCAAAGGACAGTTGTGAGCCTCCACGTCTATATTAGTTAGGCACTGGCAGAGTCTCTCAGGAGACAGTTATATCAGTCCCCTGTCAGCCAGCACTTGCTGGCATTCACAATAGTGCCTGGGTTTGGTGATCATATATGAGAAGTATCCACAGATGGGGCTGTCTCTGTATTGTCCTTCATTCAGTCTCTACTCCACACCTTGTCTCTGCAGCTCCTTCTATGGATAATTTGTTCCCCTTTTAAGAAGCCTCAAAGTATCTACACTTTGGCCTTCCTTCTTCTTGAGTTTCTCGTGGTTTGTATCTTGGGTATTCTGAGCTTCTGGTCTAATATCACTTATTAGTGAGTGCATACCACATGTGTTCTTTTGTGATTGGATTACCTAACTCAGGATGATATCTTTGGGATCCATCCATTTCTGTAAGAATTTCATGAATTCATTGTTTTTAAATAGCTGAGTAGTACTACATTGTGTAAATGTACCACATTTTCTGTGTCCATTCTTCTGTTGAGGGACATCTGGGTTCTTTACAACTTCTGGTTATTATAAATAAGGCTGCTATGAACATAGTGGAACATGTGTCCTTATTACATGTTGGAGCATATTCTGGGTATATGCCCAGAAGTGGTATTGCTGGGTCCTCTGGTAGTACTATGCCCAATTTACTGAAAAAACTCCAAACTGATTTCCAGAGTGGTTGCACCAGCTTGCAATCCCACCAGCAATGAAGGAGCGTTGTTCTTTCTCTACAACCTTACCAGCATCTGCCTTCACCTGAGTTTTTGATCCTAGGCAAATCTGGCTAGTGTGAGGAGGAATCTCAGGGTTGTTTTGATTTGCATTTCCCTGATGACTAAGGATGTTCAACATTTCTTTAGGTGCTTCTAAGCCATTCAGTATTCCTCTGTTTAGAATTCTTTGTTTAGCTCTGTACCCCATTTTTAATAGGTTTATTTGGTTCTCTGAAGTCTACCTTGTTGAGTTCTTTGTATATATTGGATATTAGCCCTCTATCAGATGTAAGATTGGTAAAGATCTTTTCCTAATCTATTGGTTGCTCTTTTGTCCTGCTGACAGTGTCCTTTACCTTACAGAAGCTTTGCAATGTTACAAGATCCCATTTGTCAGTTCTTGATTTTAGAGCATAAGCTATTGGTGTTCTGTTCAGGAAGTTTTCCCCTGTGCTTGAGGATCTTCCCCACTTTCTTTTCTATTAGTTTCAGTGTATCTTGTTTTATGTGAAGATCTTTGAACCACTTGGACTTGATCTTTGTACAAAAAGATAGGAATGGATTGATTTGCATTCTTCTACATGCTAACCCCCAGTTGAGCCAGCACCATTTGTTGAAAATGCCATCCTTTTTCTACTGGATAGTTTTAGCTCCCTTGTCAAATATCAAGTTACCATATGTGTGTGGGTTCATTTCTCAATCTTCAGTTCTATTCCATTGATCTACCTGCCTGTCACTGTACCAATGCCATGTAGCAATCAAAATTGCTCTGTAGTACAGCATGAGGTCAGGAATGGTGATTCCACCAGAAGTTCTTCTATTGTTGAGAATAGTTTATGCTAACCTAGGTTTTTTGTTATTACAGATGAATATGCAAATTGCTGTCTCTAACTCTATCAAGAATTGAGTTGGAATTTTGATGGAGATGGCATTGAATATGTAGATTGCTTTCAGCAAGATGGCCATTTTTACTTTATTAATCCTGCCAATCCAACAGGATGGGAGATCTTTCCATCGTCTGATATCTTCTTCCATTTCTTTCTTCAGAGACTTGAAGTTCTTGTCACAAAGATCTTTCACTTGCTTAGATAGAGTCATCCCAAGGTATTTTATATTATTTGTGACTATTTTGAAAGGTATTTTTCTCCCAATTTCTTTGTCAGCCTGTTTGTTCTTTGTGTAGAGGAAGGCCACTGATTTGCTTGAGTTAATTTTTTATCCATGTACTTTTTCTGAAGTTATTTATCCAATTTAGGAGTTTTCAAGTGAAATTTTTGAGGTCACTTAATTATACTACCCTATCATCTGCAAATAATGATAATTTGACTTATTCCTTTTCATTTTGTATCCCTTTGACATGTTTTGTTGTCTAATTGCTCTAGCTAGGACTTCAAGTAAAATATTAAATAAGTAGGGAGAGAGTGGGCAGCCTTGTCTAGTCCCTGATTTTAGTGGGATTGCTTCAAGTTTCTCTCCATTTAGTTTGATGTTGGCTACTGGTTTTCTGTATATTGCTTTTACTGTGTTTAGGTAGGGGCCTTGAATTCCTGATATTTCCAAGACTTTTATCATGAAGTAGTATTAGATTTTGTCAAATGTATTCTCAGCATCTAGTAAAATGATCATATTTTTTTTGCTTTGAGTTTGTTTATACAATGGATTACATTGATGTATTTCCAAATATTGAACCATCCCTGCCTACTGGGATGAAGCCTACGTGATTATGATGGATGATCCTTTTGATGTATTCTTGGATTTGGTTTGATATTCATAAGGGAAATTGGTCTGAAGTTCTATTTATTTGTTTTGTCTTTGTGTGGTTTAAGTATCAGAATAATTGTGGCTTCATAGTACAAATTGGGTAGAGTACTTTCTGTTTCTATTTTGTGGAATAGTTTGAGGAGTATTGGTATTAGGTCTTCTTTGAAGGTATGATAAAACTCTGCACTAAACCCATCTGGTCCTGGGCCTTTTTTGGTTTGGAGAATATTTATGCCTGTTTCTTTCATTAGGGAATATAGGACTGTTTAGGTCACTTATCTGATCCTGATTTAATTTTGGAACCTGGTATCTGTCAAGAAAAATTTTCCTTTTCATCTAGGTTTTCCAGTTTTCTTGAGTATAGACTTTTGTAGCAGGATTTAAGATTTTTTTTGGATTATCTCAGTTTTTGTTGTTATGTCTCCCTTTTCCTTTCTGATTTTGTTACTTAGGATTCTGTCTCTGGCCCCTATAGTTAGGCTGACTAAGAGCTTATCTATTTTGTTGATTTTCTCAAAGAACCAGCTCCTGGTTTGGTTGATTCTTTGTAGAGTTCTTTTTGTTTCCATTTGGTTGATTTCAGCCCTGAGTTTGATTATTTGCTGCCATGTACTCCTCTTGGGTGAATTTCCTTCTTTTTGTTCTAGAACTTTCAGATGTGCTGTTAAATTGCTGGAGTATACTCTCTCCAGTTTCTTTTTGAAGGAACTCAGAGCTATGATTTCTCCTCATAGGACTGCTTTCATTGTGTTCCATAAATTTGGGTATGTTGTGGGTTTATTTTCATTAAACTCTAAAGCATCTTTAAATTCTTTATTTATTTCTTCCTTGACCAAGTTATCATTGAGTAGAGTGTTGGTTGGCTTTCTTGTGTATGTGGGCGTTCTATTGTTTATGCTGTTATTGAGGTCCAGCCTTAGACCATGGTGATCTGATAGGATACAAGGAATTATTTCAGTCTTCTTGTATCTGTTGAGGCCTGTTTTGTGACCGATTATATGGTCATTTTTAGAGAAGGTACCATGAGGTGCTGAGAAGAAGGTATATCCTATTGTTTTACGATAATTTGTTCTATAGATAACTGTTAAATCAATATGTTTCATAAGTTTTGTAAGGTTCAATGTGTCTTTGTTCAGTTTCTGTTTCCATGATCTGTCCATTGATGAGAGTGGAGTGCTGAAGTCTCCCGCTATTATTGTTTATGGTGCAATGTGTGCTTTGAGCTTTAGTAAAGTTTCTTTTATGAATGTGGATTCCCTTTCTTTTGGAGCATAGATATTCAGAATTGAGAGTTCATCTTGGTAGATTTTATCTTTGATGAGTATGAAGTGTGCCTCCTTATCTTTTTTTGATAACTTTAGGTTGAAAGTTATTAGATATTAGATAATAGATATTAGCATGGCTACTCTAGCTTGTTTCTTGAGACAGTTTAGTTTTGTTGAAAGAATAATTTCTTGCTTTTCTAGGGTGTAGTTTCCCTCCTTGTGTTGGAGTTTTCTATTCTTTTTTTTTTTTTTTTTTTTTTTTTTTTTTTTGAATGGCTGGATTTGCGGAAAGATATTGTGTAAATTTGGTTTTGTCATAGAAGAGCTTGGCTTCTCCATCTATGGTAATTGAGAGTTGGATATAGTAGCCTGGGCTGGGATTTCGTGTTCTCTTAGTGTCTGTATGATATCAGCCCAGGATCTTCTGGCTTTCATAGTCTCTGGTGAGTAGTCTGGTGTAATTCTGATGGTCTGCCATTATGTATTCGTTGACTTTTTCTCCTTACTGCTTTTAATATTCTTTCTTTGTTTAATTCATTTGCAGTTTGGATTATTATATGACAAGAGGAATTTCTTTTCTGCTACCAAGTATTTGGTGTTCTATAGGCTTCCTGTATCTTCATGGGCATCTCTTTCTTTATGCTAGGGAAGTTTTCTTCTCTAGTTTTGCTGAAGACATTTACTGGCACTTTAAGTTGGAAATCTTCACTTTCTATACCTATTACCCTTAGGTTTGGTCTTCTGATTGTGTCCTGGATTTCCTGAATCTTTTGGGTTAGGAGCTTTCTGCATTTTGTGTTTTCTTTGATTGCTGTGTCAATGTTTTCTCTGGTATTTTCTTTTTTTTTTTTTTTTTTTTTT
>NW_022196915.1:76482347-76528587 GCF_008632895.1 Mastomys coucha
GGGTGCTCCAGTCTCAGAACCTCACCCAAGAGACAACAGGGGATCCTGCCCGGGTCTCTGGCTTAATGCCTTCTCTGGTATTTTCTTTACCTGTTATTCTCTCTTCTTTCTCTTGTATTCTTTGGTGATGCTCACATCTATGGCTTCTGACTTCTGTCCTAGGTTTTCTATCTCCAGAGTTGTCTCCATTTGTGATTTCTTTATTGTTTCTACTTCCAATTTTAGATCCTTGGTGGTTCTGTTCAATTCCTTCACCTGTTTGAATGTGTTTTCCTGTAATTCTTTAAGGGATTTTTATGTTTCCTCTTTTATGGCTTCTACCTGTTTACCTTTGATTTCCTATATTTGTGTAAGGGAGTTATTTATGTCCTTCTTAAAATCCTCTATCAGTATCATGAGATATGATTTTTAAATCGTTTTTTGTTGTTGTTAATTCTTTGTAATCATTTAAATATCTTCTTTTTTTTAAACTTTTATTGAATTATGATGAGAAAAGTTACATGATTTCAATTTATCTGAATTTGTTAACATTTAAAAACATATTTTAATTAAATAGAATTAAATCACATTCTTGTTTCCCTTTTGTATCCCCACTCCTCCTAGAGACCCCCCTTCAATACCCACATTTTTTGTTATATTCCTTAAAATTTACAAAATATTATAACAATAAAAATAAGTATTATAAAAGTTGTTTGATATATAACAACAATCAATTTAACAGACTTATGTAGATGTTAGTCTACAGCAATAGTGAAAATACCTTTTTCCCAATATCAATTTTAAATAACTCCAAACATATTAACTGTATACTTCAAAATAATACATCACTACTAGTATTTTCTTAAATGAACATAAATATATAAAGTTTTAAATCTTAATCTTGCCTTTCTGCTGTGTTCAGGTATCCAGGACTTGCTGTGGTGGAAGTACTGGGTTCTGATGATGCCAAGTAGTCTTGGTTTTTGGTGGTAAGATTCTTGCATTTGCCTTTTGCCATCTGGTAATCTCTAGTGTTAGATGTTCTTGATATCTCTGGCTGGAGCTTTTTCCTCCTGTGGGTCTGTAAGCCTGTGTCAGCACTCCTTGGAGACAAGCTCTCTTCTGGCAAAACACATGCACAGAGGGCTCTAGAATAGCCTCATCTCCTGGGTGTAGATGGATGTAAGAAGGACCCTGTCCCAGCTGCTCTGTTGCTTCTGAGATCTCTGCCTCCTGGCTGGTCCTGCCTTAGACAATCCTGGAGAGATGATGGTGATCTCACCTGAGTTCCATGGTCAGGTCTCTGCTGGCATGAATGGTGCACAGAGGAACAACCATACACCCTAGGGATACATCGAAGCAGGAAGGAGCTTCCCAGCTGTCCCAGCTGCTCTGCTGCTTCTGTGGTCTGTGCCTCCTGGCTCCTTCACTTACATTTTGTGTTAAAGTAGAAGTGTAACGGCTCATCTTTTAAAACATTTTGTTCTTTTTCTTTGTTGTTTTGCTGACTTTATTTATTTTTTCTATGTAGCCTTTCTTTTCTCCTAAGAATGCTTTTTCACTTTAGCTCCATTTTCCCATTATTAAAACTGTGACTTTAGAATAAAAGGAATTTAAATGTAATATCATTTCAAAGCTAATATTGGCTTGTGTTTCTGAAAATGAGTCAAAAGCAGTTATTTTTCCCATTGAACGTTCACAGATACTGCATGGGTCCACCATGTGAAGAAAAGATCACAGTAATAATTCTAGATTTCTCAGGTTTAATATAATGATAAAATTGCCTGAATATATTTAGTTTTTCAATTATGTTTTATATACATGCCAACATATATATCTATATCTATATATCTATATGTATTTTATTAGTTATTTATGAAATTGAGAATTGTTTTGTTTTCCATACAATTTTACTATTTAGCCCGAGATTGCCTAGTACTTGCTGTCTAGATTAAATCTCCTTCACCTCTCAAACCCCTGCCTATCCTGTCTCCCAAGCGTTTGAATTTAAGGCGTGATAGAACCCAGAGCTTGTAGGGTTATTACAGACAAGAATGTTTTGTCTAGGTACAGTCATGGGCCCTAATGATATTATTCTATCAATGTACCATAATACCAAATTGACTTCTGATGAATTATCAAATGCCCATATGTCAGTGCATTTTTCAAGCTTCACCAGAGAGGATGGCTTTTTCAGTAGATGGCAATTAACACCTAGGTTCTCAACTGGTCAAAGAGCAGAAACTAGGTGACTGCAGAGTCATCAGATCTAAAGAGCACATCTACATCCCATCTCTTTTTAGTACTCTTGGGTCATTGCCAAAGAGAGGCAGAAAGACTGGAAGATACAGAGGAAGTGAATGCGTGCAAGGAAATAGTGTTTGGCAAACAAAGAAGACATTTTTATACATAAATGCACTCTGGTTTTGAGATCAGAATAAGATCTGTCAAAGTTCACACTGCAAACATCCCAGCATGGAGATGGGCAGCACACATGAAGTCTTATCCTCCCTCCCCTCCCCCAATTATTCTCTCTGTCTTTCTCCTTCCACACCCTGTGTCCCACTTCAGTATGTTTTGTCAGTCAATCATTAGTGGAAAATGCAAAGCACAATACATTGCTATTTTCTATTTATGGCTTTCTACACTGTCAATTTGTTATAGAAAACTGAATGCTTGTAGTTGACCTTCGTTGAGTATGGGCTCTTCATGTTTCATCTTTGACAAAAAACACATGGTGAGTGTGCTATTATGGTAGATTCAGAAAAGGCTTGCATTGAGTATCAATTTGAATTTCAACAGGGATTTAAACATAACTGTAAGGGAGAGTCCTAGGAAGATTAGTTTCTGTTGATATATATTTATATTATACAACAATAATCTCCCTCTAGTTTTATATTCTACTATTAAGCATATTTGTTGTGTATGTGTATGTGTGTGTGCGTGTGTGCGTGTGTGTGTGTGTGTGTGTGTGTGTGTGTGTGTGTTTGTGTGTGTAGTACCTTCTCTCATTATAAAAGCTATCCAGTTGGGGTGAAATTTTCTGGTCAGTTTGCTATTGATTAATACATAGCTTGCAATCAAAGTATGTATTTACAACAACAGGGACATACAATATAGTAACATAGAGTCAATGATAACAACCTGTGTTGTTTTACTTTCCTCAGAACTTCAAAACGAATATTATATAGGAAAACATCTAATACCTTTTATTTTGATTTCATTTAATATCTCCTCTCCTAGAATTTCAATTGTTGTGAAGAGACATCATGACTCTGAACTCTTATAAAAGGAAACACTTAACTGAGGATGTTTGACAGAAACAACAGGAAAAGGTTAGTTTTCATGGGTTTCATGGGAGAGGAGGGCCAGAAGGAAGAAAAAGGTGCAGGAGAGGAGGAAGAAGCTGTTGTCATGGATTAAGTGTCAAGAGAATATGGCTCTGAGGGCTGCCTAATTGGAGTTAACTTCAGCCCAGATGGGATATAGTAATTAGTAATAATACAGGCTTATCGATAGGAAAGTAGATTCTAATAGCATCAAGGATGGGCAGCTCTCCAGTTCTTGTAGTGTTTAGGATTTATTGTAATTATAAAGGATGTGAGTATGTCTTTCTCCCTGGGATCCAATAACTAAAGGTAGGAATTTAGAATATTTACTACAACAGGGCTAAGTCATAGTTTCAGATGTTTAGTTCATTATCATCATAGTGGCATGCAGGCTGACATGGTGCTGGGTTGGGAACTGAGAGTTCTACAACTTGATCTTCAGGCCACAGAAGCAGCTGAACTGTCTGCCACACTGAGAATACTTTGACCATTTGAGAATACACTTGAACTCTATTTGTTTTCTTCCTTATGGAGGATGTAGAAACTAGTTGGCAGGCTTTTTGACTTCTTTAACCTTGTACTTAATTTCTTTCCTCATTTCTCCTCCATGGATGCACCTCTGTTTATTCCCTAGCTTTCTATCTTTTCTCATTTTTATTTACATAGTTACTATTTTAACTTAAAAAAATAATTAAACAGACAGTAAATCAGTTTTCTCACCTTTTGAAGGAACATCTCAATATTCATTGTTTCAGAAGTTGCTACACCTAATCCATTATCCAATTATTGTTATTATTTACAATTGTTATTGTTGAAGAATTTAAAATATCAATAATTTATAAATCAGATTATAAACTTTGAATAAAAATAAAAAAGAAATGGAAAAACTAAAATTGTTAACTTTTATTAGGTTACATGTTGTTGATTCCCTGATGTTGACTGATTTGAAATATTAATCATAATGTATAAGTTTGCCAAAAAATTTTATCTAATATTCAACTGTAGAAACATAATGCCTAGGCCATTACTCAATAGAGTTACTTGTCATTTTGTCTAATTAGTAAGATCTTAAGTTTCTTTGGACCAAAGTTTTATTTACCTGTAATATACATAGTAATTTTGATAAAGAATGATACAGATGAATTTGAAATGATATATGCTAATCCTAAATGAGGATAACAGAGCTTGAAATTTTAATTAACATTTGATTAAAGTTTAATTAAATAACTTAATTATGATTAAGATTTATTTAAATTTAGGTGCTGGTCACAATAGAGACAGAGGGTGTTTGGGGATTATATGAATCACATTTAATTCTTTAAGTAACATGATAGACAGTATAGATAACTAACTTTAAATGAAAAATATATTAGGAGCTCTTTGGAAATGGAACTATATTGTAGGATTTCTTTAGATCTCAAATACCAGTAATGTGGAAGTAGTATATTTTTACAAATATATGATACTGAAAACAGACATACAAATAACTGCTTCATGATAGAAGCCCTGGAGAGAACAGGACTACAAGGTTCATATCTAAACACAATAAAGGAAATGTACAGCAAGCCAATAGCCAGCATCAAATTAAAAGGAGAGAAACTTAAAGCATTTCTACTAAAACTGGAGATAAGATAAAAAGAGATTCTTACGAAGGAATTCTTGCTAAGAACTGGAACCAGTGGTTGTGTTACTTTTAAGTTGAAGATTGCTGAATCACTCAAATACTGTATCTTACTTCATAATAAAACTGATGAATTTTAATAAACTTATCTTCACAAAAATAATATGGTAAAAGTAAAAAAGAAGTGAAAGTGCCATAATTCTGGGTATTAGATAAATAAAATTTAGTATATTGCAAAATCTAGCTTTCTTACATGACAGGCTTTAAAAAAATTCTTGTGGTCTGAAATGCATGTGTTTAGTTGATTCTCAGTTCTTAATTACTTATTTATAAAAAGGCTATGAATATTTAGAGCTTAGTACAGCAATAAAAATATAATTTATGTGGAAGCTTTAGAGTACTATAAAATTATTTCTCAATTATTCAAAGCAATAACAAAAAGGTTATCCATGCATGGCATTCTGATCTTATAGCATATGAATCTGTTTTTGTTGGCAGAACAGGAAATACATTTCATGACAGATCCTCCTATATGAAGGCTTGGTTTCCTGAGCAGCAGCTTGAATAAAAATCTAGGTGTATTGCATTTAAAACGGAGAGAGAACAATTTTGATATTGAGATTTAATAATTGTAACTACTGGCCCTAAATATTACAGACTGCAAGATAATTTTATTATGATATACGAAGGAATAGAATGAATATATTCTTCAAATTTTATTGGTATCAAAAAGTTAAGTGAAATATTCAAGAATGATTTTTCTACTTACTTTCTAATTACTAAAAGTAGTTAACTGTGAAGAATTTATATTTTTACTTGTGAGCTCATCCTTTAAGGAGGAGCAATCTTTCCAAAACAACAATGAAATTTCAATATTTTAATTGCGTCTTAAAATTGTACATATTACCTTATTACCTACTTCCCATATAAATAGATTTTGAAAACTGTTGTTAATATAAATGATAAAATGATAAAAGAGAAAATCAACGTCATGTCCTGATCTCAGAGGCAGGAAAGCTCAGAATAAAATTTTGTTAACTTGATTGAAAATATACTTTCAGAGAAATATGCTTAGATAAGCAAAAAGATGACTTCATAGAAAATAAGTAAGTAAAAATTATTATTTCATAATATAGATAGGTCAGAGTAAAACATTTTGAAGGCTATAAATCCACAGCCAGAAGCAAAATGTGTTATAGTTATGAAGTATTGGGATGTCACATTAAGCCAAATATGGTAGTTCTCCTTCACTAATTGTGTAGTGTTATAGGAAGGCTTGATTCACTTGCAAACAATTATAGTTGATGGCAAGGTTGGATATAAAAACCTTATCTAGTTCAATTCTATAATTATCTGACGAGTTCTAAATTCTATATGAACAGAGACCTGGCAGTCCTCTACTGTACGTGTATTGGGGGCCTCATATGAGTTAGTGCATGCTACATGTTTTTGGTGGTCCATGTTTAAGCTATCTCGGGGGTCCAGATTAATTGAGACTGCTGGTGCTCCTACAAGATCGCCCTTCTCCTCAGCTTCTTTCAGCTTTCCCTAATTCAACAACAGAGGTCAGCTGCTTCTGTTCATTGGTTGGGTGCAAATATTTGCATCTGACTCTTTCAAAAACTTGTTGGGTCTTCCGGAGTGCAGTCGTGTTAGGTTCCTTTTTGTGAGAGCGCAATAGCCTAAGTAATTGTGTGAGGCCCTAGAGCTGGATTCCACTTTGTTTTCTCAGGTTCCTTTCTATTTCCATCCCTGTAATTCTTTCAGACAGGAAAAATTATGGGTCAGAGTTGCGACTGTGGGATGGCAACCCCCTCCCTCACTTGATGTCCTGTCTTACTGCTGGAGGTGGACTCTATGAGTTCCTTCTCCTTACTTTCAGGCATTTCAGAGGTCAGGTGGAGTGGGAGTTGGGGCATCCATGTGGAGACAGGGGTGGGAAGGAGATATGGGATGTGGAACAGTAGGAGGGTAGACAAAGCTGGGGAAATAAAATGTGGAATGTAAAAAATAAACTAATAAAAATAATTAATAAAAAGATTTTATCTGTCAGAAAATTACTTCTGAATAAGTGTAACAAAAGATGTTTTAGTGTTTTTAATAGTCAAATCTGATATGCTTTTTGGTAAAGATTTTTTTATTATATTTTCTTTTTATCAAATGAATTTTTACTTTATGTAAATATGTGCTTTGCTGTAGGTATGTCTAGATCCTGCATGTATTTATTGCCCAAAGAAACAAAAAAGAAGTCAGCGGCCCTGGTTTCGCATTGTTGTTAGTCACGCTATAAATGCATAGAGAAAAAAAAATCCATCTTCTTTCTAAGTAAAACAAGTACTGTTAACCACTTAGCCATCTCACCCACCCCACCGTATTTCACAACTGCAATGCCTTTTAGATTTACAAAATGATATATTCGTATATTAATTTAAAAGAAACATACAGAAAATTATAAATGTCAAACACAGAAACAAAACATTTATAAGATGTTTACTAAGTTCATAAGTATTCAGTAAATTAATAAATAGGTAAACAAATAAGTCAATAAAGGCGTTTTCACAACTCAATTTGTACACATTAAGACAGAACATCACTTAACTATTATATTTGAATGAAATTAATAAGGTAATTGATTATTTGAGGTCAGTTAGAAGGTTTTCTCACTACTCACATAACAGTATCCAGGTGAATAATTTTTTATTGATTAAAGACTTTTTTCCTTAAAAAGTTTGCTAAATAATTATTTTAATGATAATAGTTCTAAGTAGGACAGCACAGTGAAAAGGTGATTGGAAGCTTGTCTTTGTCTTAACATGTGTCCAAAATACACTGGAATTCACTAAGAGATAAAGGGACAATTGGAATCCATGAAAGAAATTAATGATTTGCTGGCCTATTCCAAGATAGGAATATAATGCCTACTTTATGGACTTATCATTTATTGGTTGTCTTCTTGTAATTATAGTTTAAAAATAAAATTATATGAGAAATTGCTAACAATTTACTGCAATAAAATGAACATGACTATATTTCAAGTGTACTTCAGCAGACCCCCTTCACATTTAATTTCAACTTAAAGAACTACTTTCGTGACTCGGAGAAGTATGCAGAAAAGGAGGAGAGCTAGTAAGGATGGAGGGTACCAAGGAAACAAGACCTGCTAGACACAGCAGGACTGATGCTATGAGAACACACAGAGACAGTGACAACATGCACAGGGCTTGCATAGGTCCAAGCTAGGAGTCCCAGATTCCAAGAAAGGAAGTAGACACATGGTCCCATCTCTAGCCAGAAATTTATCTCCAATTGTCACCTGCTTGCAAAGAAAAATAATTTTACTCCAAAGGATTTAGTTACATCCACACTTAAGGTCAGGTCCTGTACTCCAGCAATAAATGGCTAATATATTGAGCCAACCCATGGCTCAGTTGTATTTGTAGAGATTGTGTGCCTCGTATTACTTTGTTTGGATTTTTATTTCATCTTATCAGTCTTTTGCTTCTTATTATATTATGGCTTCTGTGATTTTTTTAATGTGTGTGTGTGTGTGCATGTGTGTGTGTAGGTATGTGTGTATGTCTGTCTGTCTGTCTGAATGGGTATGAGTTTCCTATACTTTTTCTTTGGTTATTGTTGGATTTTTAAAATTCTGATTTGTTTATTTTCATTTTTTTATTGTGTATAGATACATATGAGTTTTTTGGTTTTTTTCCTTTTTTTTTCTTAGACATTTCTTTATTTACATGTAATATGATATCTCCTTTCCCAGTTTCCCCTCTCAAAAAAAGAATAAAATAAAATAAAATAAAATAAAAAAACAAGGAAAAAAATCCTGTTTCCTCCCCCCTCCTTCTGCTCACCAACCCATCCTCTCCTGCTTCCTCACTCTGGCATTCCTCTACATTGGGGCATACTACTTTCACAGGGCCAAGGGCCTCTTCTACTATTGATAACCAACTAAGTCATCCTTTGCTATACATATGCTGTTGGAGCCATGAGTCCCACCATATTTACTCTTTGGTTGGTGGTTTAGTCCCTGGGAGCTCTAAAGAGATATAACAAAGGCAAAGAGTAAATGAACAGGAGGAATATCTGAGGAAATTTGGAAAGAGAAGCTATCATCAGAATATATTAAATGAAAAAAGTTAAAGAAATATTGTTGGACATTGAGAATTTCTTACATATCTATGGTGCATATTAAAATGCCTTTTTGATATTAGCAATGTTAAACTGGTGATGCCTGATCATTAAACTATGACAGATATTATTCATAGAATTTTTATTCATGTTACATATAGAAAATACATCACCTCTTATGAATCATGCTGGGGGTCCCAGCACAGCTGCTGAGACTGTGGCTGGGCATTAGTTAAAAGGTGGCAAAGTTAAAAGGTGGCAAAGCATAATCATGAGATATTTTATTATAGGAAAGAGAAAATACTCCCGCCATGACCAAGGAGAGAAAGTGAGGAGAGAGAGAGAGAGAGAGAGAGAGAGAGAGAGAGAGAGAGAGAGAGAGAGAGAGAGAGAGAGAGAGAGAGAGAGAGAGAGAGAGAGAGAAGGAGAGGAGAGGAAGAGAGATGGCAAGAGAAGAAAAGAGCAAGAGAAAAAGAAACGAAGCAAAAGAAGAAAAAAGCAAGAGAGGAAGAAGTCAAGAGAGAGGACAAAGAGCAAGAGAGAGATGAAGAAGGCAAGAGAAGGGGAGGGGCGAACCACCCCTTATATATTGTGAGGTGTGACTCTCTGTCTGTGGGGCGGGCATGCTTGGCTGTGGTCAGATGACTGGGAGTAGGGTCCATCTAGAATGCTGGATGCTTGGGGCATTGTCTATGTGACAGAGCACACATCTCCTATGGGGGCATCTGTGGAAGGTTGGGACTGAAACAGGAGCCAGAGACCCTGGAGTTATGGTCAAACACCTCCTATCCCTTGCAGGTGGAGATTACTCACTGGGGCTCTAGAGTTCTAGACTTATACTCGACCCAGCCCAGGTCGCCTGAACAGACCACTGTCCTATATCATGCTAATGGGAAGGCACATTGTCTTGGTTAATTTTCTATTGTGAATAGACATCATCATCAAATTAATTTATAAAAAAAAATAGTTAATTGGGCCTTGTGAGTCCACAACCATCATGGTTGGGAGCCTGGCAGCAGATAGGAAGACAGGCAGGCAGGTAGACAGGAGCTGGATCAACAGCTGAGAGTTTTTATCTTATCAGCAAATTTGGGAGAGAGAGTAGGAAGAAGGGAAGGTAGCATGGTGGAAGTAAAAGGGAGGGAGAGATGAAGGAACAAATGGAGGGAGAGAGGGAAGGGGGAGGGAGGGAGAGAGACAGAGATCCTTGCATAGGTTTTTGAAACCTCAAATCACATTCCCAGTGATTTACCTCTTTCAAGATCACAGTTCCTAATCTTTCCTAGAAACATTTCACCAACTATAGACATCTAGCCAACATTACAGTATTCATATGCATAATCCAATGGGACCATCCTTATCCAATCCACCCCTCCACACATACAGAGTCAGGAAATTCTGATACAGACATCCTTCAGGATTAATACTTTTGGGGAGCCATGAAGCTGGAGAGGCATTCGCCATGGCGGGATGGCACCTACTTCCGCTGTTAACTCCTAGTGGACAACTTTTTGCACATGTGCATGGAGTGAAAAGGACGCCATGTCACGGCCCATCCCTGGGCGTTACGTAGGGTAATGAGTGAACAGCCAATCATGAGCAGACACGCCACACTGTGGGCAGATACGCCTCACTGTGGTGTATATAAGCAGTGCAGATTTTGGGCTCGACCCTTTTTCCCTATGGATGAAGACAAATAAACGTTGCTGCAGAAGGAACCTAGTGTGTCCGCGTGTCTTCTTGCTGGCGAGACGACCACTTGGGCTACAAATACTTAATTATTGAAGGTTGTTGTTTTCTTATAATTTCTGACCATTAATAAAGATTTTCAAACTATTGAACAATATGTTTTATCTGAAATGGTAAGGTTGTTAACTGAAAATCTGAGAAGTTTTTCTCTAGAAATCTATATTATTTCAATTTAAAAAATAAAAATTGCAATTTCAAACACTGTTTTGGTAGAAATGGACATAGTAATTTTGAGTCTTTGAATCAGAAAAAAGTCCTATATGATCACAGTTTCTCTAAGACTTTATAATGTTTTCTATTACTTGAATTAAATTCTTTAATATTAGTATATTTTCTAATTACTGTGTGCTAGATAACAAGAATTTGTAGCTAGCTACTATAGGTACTTTTAGGTAGATAGATAGCTTTATAACAAGCTAAAATATATTTGGGAATAATTATTTAGAAGAAACACAATATGTATAATTATATCCAAAGAAAGAAATACTTTTTTTTCTGTGACATTCTTCCCAAAACAATTTATGAAATTTAGATGTGGTCCAGTTTTGTAGCCTGCAATCTACTGGAACTCACTATAAAGAAGTTGGCCTCAACTCCACTAGAAGAACAATGACAGCTGGCTAGACAATCCAGTGCTTCCAAGGACTTGAACACCAACCAAGGAGTGTATAGGGGAATCCATGGCTCCAGGTACATATGTAGCAGAATATGGACTTGTCTGATATCAGTGGGAGGGGAGCCCCATGATCCTGTGGTGGTTTGATGTCCCAAGATAGGTGGATGCTGGAGCAGTGGGGCAGGAGAGGGTGGGAGAGTACCCTCATAGAGGCAAAAGGGAGGAGGGAGAGGACAGATGTGGGATGGGGGGTTGAGGAGGGGTAACTGGGATATCATTTGAGATATAAATGAATGAATGGAATGATTAATAATAATAAGTAAATAAACAAACAAACATATAAATAGAAATTGACCTCAAGCTCCTAATCCTCCAGTCTAAGTGTCTCAGAGTGATGGGATTAGAAACAAGCACTAGTAAAACTGGCCGATATTAATTTTATACAGTTGTCTATTGCTCAATTCATAAATTTTAGTGAAATTAAATAAACTAATACTTACAACTTCTGGAATTAATAGTTTCATAATTAAGTCCAAAGGTAATTGTCCTTATTCAGGCAGCTCTTTTTCTTACTTACACTTCTGAGATAGTTGGAAAGTCTTAAATAACTCATAATACACGGTGTTAAGAATGAAGTGCCTAAGTGTTCAAACCAGACTTAGCCAAGGTAAAAGTGAAAATCAATGAGCCTTTCTTGTTCTCTCATTAAAAATCAAACTGTTAAAAGATGTAGCAAATAAAGTCATGTTGTGAAGCTATTGCATGTTTTTCTCTTCATTTTATTTTATTTTATTTTTTACACTTGCCAGTTAAAATCACAAGCTATCTTGTATATCACAGATCTATCTTTGTAGATTTTGTCTTTTATTCCCCCCTCCAATGAACAGTTGGATTTAGCATTACATATATAAGCAATATATCATAAATATGTTTCTGTGAAAATGAAACAGCAGCAATCTAAGCATCAAAGGAGAATCAGTTCACATGTCTTGCAGCACATGACCAGAAAATCACACAGGAAGTTTCTTTGAGATTTTAATATGTATAAACATAGAGAAGAATACTTTAGTCACTTGGCTTTTTTATATTGAGAAAATATTGAAATATATTTATTTTTATTGAATATTTTCTGTATTTCCATTTCAAATATTATGCCCTTTTCCGGTCCCCTTCCCACTGAAACCCTATATCCCACCCCCTTCTCCGTTTCTATGAGGGTATTCCCCTACCACCCACCCACTCCTTCTCCTACCCTTGAATTCCCCTTAACTGGGACACCCATCCAAGCTTCACAGGACTAAGGGCCTCTCCTATCATAGTTGCCTGAAAAGATCATCTTCTGCTACATGTGCTGCTGGAGTCATGGGTCCCTCCATGTGTACTCTTTGGTTGGGAGCTTAGTCCCTGGGAACTCTGGGGGTTCTGGTTGGTTGATATTATTGTCCTTCCTATGGGGTTGCAAACCCCTTCAGCTCCTTCAGTCCTTTTTCAACTCCCCCACTGGGGATCTCATGCTCATTCCAATGGTTGGCTGCAAGTATCTGCCTCTGTACTTGTCAGGCTCTGGCAGAGCCTTTCAGGAGAGATCTGTATCAGGCTCTTGTCAGAAAGCAGTTCTGGGCATCAACCCACAATAGTGTCTGGGTTTGGTGACTGGATATGGGATGGATCACCAGGTGGGGCAGTCTCTGAAAGGCCTTTCCTTCAATCTCTGCTTTACCCTTTTTTCTCCTTATTTGCTCCCATATTTTGTTCTGCTTTCTGAGGACCAAAGTACCCCACTTTGGTCTTTTTTCTTGAGCTTGATGTGGTCTGTGAACTGAGTGTTGGGTATTCCAAGCTTTTGGGATAATATCCACTTATTAGTGAGTGAATACAATGTGTGTTCTTTTGTGACTGGATTACCTCACTCAGGATGATATTTTCTAGTTCCATTCATTCACCTAAGAATTTCATGCATTCATTATTTTTAATAGCTGATTCATACTCCCTTGTGTAAATGTACCACATTTTCTGTATACATTCCTCTGTTGAAGTACATCTGAATTCTTTCCGGGTTTTGGCTATTATAAATAAGGCTGCTATGAACATAGTGGAGCATGTGTCCTTGTTATATGTTGGAGAATCTTATGGGTATATATCCAGGAATGGTATAGCTGGGTCCTCAGATAATAATATTTGCAATTTTCTGAGGAACTGCCAGAATTTCCAAACTTGTACCAGCTTGTAATTCTACAACAACAGAGTATTGTGCCTTTTTTTACACATCCTTGCCAGCATCTGCTGTCACATGAGTTTTTGATCATAGCCATTCTGACTGCTGTGAGGTGGAATAACACCATTGTTTTGATTTGCCTGATGACTACGAATTTTGAACATTTCTTTAGGTGCTTCTCAGTCACTCGATATTCCTCAGTTGAGAATTCTCTGTTTATCTCTGTTCCCCAATTTTTAGTAGGGTTATTTGATTCTCTGGAGTCTAAATTCTTGAGTTCTTTATAGATATTGGATATTAGCCCTCTATAGGATGTGGAATAGGTAAAGAACTTTTTCCAATCTGTTGGTTGCCATTTGTCCTATTGACAATGTCATTTGCCTTACAGAAACTTTGCAATTTTATGTGGTCCCATTTGTCGAGTCTTGATCTT
The DNA here is from genome assembly GCF_008632895.1 of Mastomys coucha. Taxonomy (NCBI): domain Eukaryota; kingdom Metazoa; phylum Chordata; class Mammalia; order Rodentia; family Muridae; genus Mastomys; species Mastomys coucha. Next base: position 76,496,427 of record NW_022196915.1, read on the forward strand.
AGAGGATAAGCCGTTAGTGTTCTGTTCAGGAAAAATTTCCCTGTGCCCATGTGCTTGAGGCTCTTCCCCACTTTCTTTTCTATTAATTTGAGTGTTTCTGGCTTTATGTTGAGGTCCTTGATCCACTTGGACTGGTGCTTTGTACAAGGAGATAAGAATGGGTCCATTTACATTCTTCTACATGCTGACCTCCAGTTGAACCAGCACCATTTGTTCAAAATGCTGGCTTTACTCTACTGGATGGTTTCAGCATTTTTGTCAAAGATCAAGTGGCCATAGTTGTGTGGGTTCATTTTTGGGTCTTCAATTCTATTTAATTGATCTTCCTGTCAGTCACTATTGTGCTGTACTACAACTTGCGGTCAGAGATGGTGATTCCCCCTGAAGTTCTTTTATTGTTGAGAATAGTTTTCACTGTCCTGGGTTTTTGATATAAAAAAATAAATTTGCAAATTGCTCTTTCCAACTCTATGAAGAATTAAGTTGGAATTTTGATGGGGATTGCATTGAATCTGTAGATTGCTTTTGGCAAAATGACAATTCTTACTATATTAATCCTGCCAATCCATGAGCATGGGAGATCTTTCCATCTTCTGAGATCTTCTCCAATTTCTTTCTTCAGAGACTTGAAGTTCTTGTCATACAGATCTTTTCCTTGCTTAGTTAGAGTCACACCACAGTATATTTGTGACCATTGTGAATGGTGTTGTTTCCCTAATTTCTTTCTCAGTCTGTTTATCTTTTGAGTAGAGGAAGGCTACTGATTTGTTTGACTTAATTTTATATCCAGTCACTTTGCTGAAATTGCTTATCAAGCTTAGGAGTTCTCTGGAGGAATTTTTGGGGTCACTGATGTATACTTTCATATCATCAGCAAATAGTGATGATATGAGGCCAATGTTGTGGCCTTCTCACCTATGACCAGGCATGTTAGAATGCCTGGGAGTTGAGCTTTCTCTGGGTGTTGTGGCAATCACTTGGCTTTAGCAAATGTTCTTTGACTTCTCATAATTTTCTCTTATATCATGATGATAACCCTTTCCTTCTTCTGTGTAAAAAGATACAATAGTATTTCAATTATCTAACAAAATATCTATAGTAAGTTGATATTGATAATTTCAGAAAGAATTGATATTATGCAGATTATTTTTGAATAAATTCTTAGAAAATAAAAATCACAAGTTATTACCTGCAACATTTGTGAATTTAAACATACGGCAAATGTATTTGAACATTTCTATAAAACGTAAGTATTATGACTGACTACATATATTTATACATTCAAATGAAATATGTATGTAAATTTGAAAGAATAACCATTTGTTGTTCTAAATTTATGTACATACATACATATGATGCAGGGTTTGCTTACATGATTGTACCTCTAGAAAAATACAGAGTATGGATCTATTACATAGTGTGAATTTGATGTTGCTTAAGGGTATGTTAAGTTTCAAGTAAATAACAGAATGAACTTATGAAAAATTACTTAGCTTGTAAAACTTAAAGACTTGAATTAGTGTCTGGACCCATGACACCTTTTGTGCATTCTTGAACAAGTTCTATAATCTTTGTGAAACTCATTTTTCTTTTGAAAAAGGTGAACATTAGAATCTCATTTTTGTCAGAGCTAAATATTATAGTGGTTAAATAATCTAATGAATGAAGATAAGGAAATTGCAGTTTCTTCTCATGGTAGACACTCAATTAACATTGTACACCACTCCTTATTCTAATGTGGCTTAATGATATCAGTTTTGGGAGACATTATTGTGCATTTGTGCAGGAGAAAATTTAATTTAAAAGGGATTCTAAAGACGTGGCTCCATTTACAATGAAAACAATAAAATGATCAGGCTGAAAGATATTATTATATTCTTTTTGCTTGAGTTAGCTGAATATATGTTACTAAGTACCAGAACTTTTTAACAAAAAATCCTGTTCACATCCTCTTCTTCGTGTATCAAATTATCTTACATCATGCTTTATGACATATTCAAATAATTTGATTCATTGCCTGTGATCATTATTCTTTCATTGTACCATATACAACTATCATTTGGGCATTTTGTGCTCTGTAAATGCCAACTTGGCCATGTAACACTGTAATCAGAATCTTTCCAGTGCTGAAAACACAATGGCAACCGATAACCTTGTTATTGGGGATGGATTCCCAATGGCAACCGATAACCTCATTATTGGGGATGGATGTCCTTCTGCCTTTTATTTATTACATCTGTTAAATTTGGATCTTAGGAATCAGTTGTGAAAATGGTTTTTCTGTGTTAACTTTCATGGCAAGATAAATATTAATTGAAAATACTATTTAGGTCAGGTATCTTTACTTGAGTTTTTAAAATTTCTACATAGACAAGTTTTATCACTGTGGGGAGACTATCTGTCTCAATATCTGTCTCTCTTCTTCTGTTCTATTTATTAACAGTAGCTCACAAAATAGTTAATATTTATTAATAAAAGAGTTGTTTTACTGACTTGTTTATTAAGTATTTTTAACATGTATTGTTAGTAATAAATCTGACAGTCAATAAATCTTTATGAATTTCTAAAATTTTGTGATAATTGCATCACTGTTTAATGCATTAATGTAAGTGATCACATTAATAATTAATGAAAAAATAATTAACAGCATTTTATGGTTGATCCCTAAGTGTTTTAAACTACTTTAATCCAATGAACAAACCATTCATACTTGACACAGCCATGAAAATGGCAATAGTCATGAGCCAGCAGGGTCTTGTGACAGTTACGGAAAGCTGAACAAAGTGATATTTACATCGTCTTCCACTTTGGGCTTCTGATCTCTATATGTTGCATTTGAGGGGAACTTTTTACATTACAATTCATTCATGTGTTTTTCCCTGAAATTTATTTCTGCTTTCAATGAAGGAAGCTTATCTGGCCCTACCCAGGAGTCATCCTTCCATGGAGATGGTGAAAACCACAAAATGTTACATGTTTGAATGTGCAAATGGTACCTGAACAGGGGTAAACTGATTAAATGCAATCTATGCATTTCTGATTGCATACTTGTAATTTCAAATTTTAAGGAGACTAAGGCAGGAAAATTCTTAGTTCAAGACCACCCTATACTACTATCATTACTACTATTATTAAAATAAGAATTATAAAGTCAGCTTTTGCATGATATTGCTTTGTGATTAACTTACAGAATCTGTTATTTATCACATGTAGCTGTCATATTTGTAAACATTATTGTATACAAAACAAGAAAGGTACATCCTCCAACAGATCAATAGACAACACATGCCGTGTTTCTATGTTTGTGTGTGTGTGTTTATGTGTGTGTATGTGTGTGTGTGTGTGTGAGAGAGAGAGAGAGAGAGAGAGAGATAGAGAGAGAGATAGAGAGAGAGATTGAATTTGTGTTAAATGATTCTTATAAAATTATTGAAAAGACATATTTTATTCTAAAGAATTATAATCTTCAGCTTTGTAAGCTTCTTGAGTTCTGTGTGAATTGAGGACCCAGGGAGTGGGGAAGCTTGGTGGTAAGGTGAAATGGGAGGATGGAGACATCCTCTTGGAGATGGTCGGGGAGAGGATGAATGTGATGTGGAACTGTGGGAGGGCCTATTGGGAGGGGGATAATGACTGGATGGTAAAAAATAAAAGTAGTAAAACAATTAAAATCTTAGACCAAATCTTAGTACAAGTCATTAATATTCCAACTGTTTTCTGTTTTTAAAAAATTAGTCTAAAGCCGGGCGGTGGTGGCGCACGCCTTTAATCCCAGCACTTGGGAGGCAGAGGCAGGCGGATTTCTGAGTTCGAGGCCAGCCTGGTCTCCAGAGTGAGTTCCAGGACAGCCAGGGCTATACAGAGAAACCCTGTCTCGAAAAAAAAAAAAAAAATTAGTCTAAAGCAGAAGCTGAAATAATATGGACATTGGTTGATTAATAGTGTACAGATTTTGATAATAAAAAGTTAGTTAATGAATATGTTTAAAAATGAAAATGACTCCACATATAACAATAATATCTTCCTTAGTCATATTGATCATATGGATACTTACATGTAAAGTTAAGTAACATAATATATTAAGGCCCATGTTCAGATTTTTAGTATCATTGCTAACAAAACTTTGGATAGAATGTATTTTTAAAATTGTTTTATGTTACAACAAAACAGAATAGAAGATACAAATATTACTCATGTATCTTCTGCTCCTGATCGACATATTAGTCACCTCCATGATAAATATTTCATACCAAAGTAACATATTTACCACAACTGATAAACTTTTCAGATGCAATGATATCACTAAAGAATGGTGAATTACATTGCCTTTCATTCCTATTGCTGTTCAATTGTGATTTTAGGACAAATGCATACTAACTGCCTGGGTAAAATGATTGTCCTAAAAGTACTTTGTGGTGTGTCAACTGATCACTTGTCTCTAAACAACTGGCTTTTCTGAACTGATAAATGACTTATTTTCTATGACTTGAAAATTTCAATATAATTTCATTGATTTATACAGCAATGATATATTTGACTTGCTTATTAAAGAATAGGCAAATAATAGACACCATGATAATAACTTTTGTTATAAATAGAGAAATGTAGATATTAGGAGAGCAGTCAGATTTCCTGGGGTCACACAGAGAAATATTGTAGCTACCGTGAATGGATTATAATATCTTCATCGATGGATACTTTGTATACACTTAGCACAGTGCTTCATGAAATACCTTTAAGTTAATGAATCTTGACTTGCTAATAACTAGATGACTCTGATCATTGCAAATGTGAGATTAGCATAGCAGTCCTTTCATTTTTCATGACACTGTAAAATATTAACAGAAATGACACCGATTAACCAAGTCTCAATTTAATATTCTTAGTATCAGCAGAAAACAGAGAGAAGGAACTACATCTTTCCCAGAGACATTGATATATCCCTACTCCTTCACATTTCGCATAGAATGAAACTTTTTTGTGTGTATTCAAAAAAATTTTAAGGAAATGAAGCTTGAAAGAAAAAAAGTCCCAGAGAAAATGGCAAACATTCTTAATAGTGCATTATATCTGCAGAGTTTTCTGTACAAAGGATAGGGAATTTTTGTATCTATGAGATTAACCATTCTCACTCTATATTTTAGGGGAAAATAGGTTATATATCTCTATCTCTTTCTCTAATATCTATCTATCTATCTATCTATCTATCTATCTATCTATCTATCTATGACATAGATCTTAAATTTCCAAATGTTGAAGGCTCAGTCCTCTGTCTTTGGTACTCATAAAATGTCATAGAAACCTTAAGAAGTAGAGCCTATGGAATGTCCCATAGCCAATCTTGGGTGCTCTTATTTGAAGAATGGTATCTATAAATTACTTTTCCTCTCTTTCTATTCTGATAGTGAAGCATGGCCACAGGCAGCCTGTCCAGCCTGATAAGCTATCTGTACACTAGGAATGCTGGTCAGGCAGTCAACATGACTCAACCTAGGATCTCCTAAGAAAAGTAATTATACTGTCAACTGTTCATGTAAATGTAAGTCACATTTTGATGAATTATTTAAGTGAGGGTTGGTCAGGACTGACCCTTTGTTGGCATGGCCACATCAGTGTAATAGGTCCTAGATTGGATAAGAAATCAAGATAAAAATATCTATGGCTAGCAGGCCAGTATGTCACATTACTTTCTGGTCTTTGTTTTCAGGTCTCCTCTCAAGGCTCCTTTTTTAAGTCATGTCTTGATTTACCTGAGTGATGGACTGTGACATGGACGCCATAAGGCAAACAAATCCTTTCCTCCCCAAATTATATATAGCAAATTATCTATTGCTTTATCTTAGCAATAGATAAACAGGCTAGAACAAACATTGACTCCATAGAAAAGGATACTTCTGTGATAGATCTGGCTATATTGTTTAAGGGAGAATTATGGGTGGGTTTGGTATCTTGGGCTTGAACAAATCTTGAGTGTTCAGAGCTTAGTGAGTTATTCTGTTGGAATTTGGAAGAAAATACTGTTCTGAAAAGTGCAGATGATACATGCCTGCCTTGTGAAATTTAAGAGGGAGTTTCCAAGTACCTCAAAGAACCACACCTGGATATTTGGTATTTTTCTGGTAAGCTGGACTTAAAAATCAGCCATGATAAGAAAAAGACCAGCACTACTGAAGTGAATCCTTCATTTCATTGGAACAATCAATCTCAGTCAGCCGTGGTTAATAAAAACCATGTACCATTGAAACACTTTTTTTTCTAGGAAGTAATTCCTTGGAATTATCAGTGGTGAGTTGAAGTCCACAGTGCTTGTATGTATGGGGTGGGAGTGAGGTGAGAGTGGAGAAAGGGTAAACATTAGCTGTCAGCAGAACTTGACAAATCATGTGTAAGTCTCTCACATGGTACAGGTTTTTAAAGGCATGAAGAGGTAATAGAAAGAATCAGGCTTGGAACCAAGTGGCATTTTAGAGTCTGTAAATGAAAGCCATGATGTGATTGGCCAGGGCAGTTTCAATTCCACTGGAGATTTTAGTATGTAGGAAATGCCAGGAGCTTAGAAAGAGCACAGGAAGAGTGGGAGTTGTGAAGTGAACCCATCTCGAGACAAGTAGACAGTGAGTGTGTTTTGAATGGCAGAACTTGAAAAGTGAAGCTGGCCAAGCTCTTTTGACCACAGAAGTACTGTGATTGTTTGTCAGATATTGAATCGTTTATACTATTAGAGTTTGGCTTTATTTGGATTTTATTGCAACTGTGCCCTTTTTCTATCTTTCAAATGAAAGAAGTATGTAACTCATTTACTGTTAACATGTTAGCAAAGTCGTTCCACTACTGATTTAGTTTTGTCAATATTTTATCTCAGCAACAAGGAAGCAAACTTGATAATCTGGAAAAATTCTGCTTGTATAATTGATTACAAGACAAAATATGACTTTTAATTCATTATGTTGATTCATCTCAGATATCGGTGAATGAAATGAATCACTGAAGAATTAAGAGTTAAATAACAAGTATTACATTAGAAATGTTTATTTATGTTGAGGTGTTTTTTGAAGGACAAGTGGATATGATTTCATATATAAACATTTAAATACATATTTAAGCAGAAATTGTACTTACAGAAATTCATTTTATACCTATAGATACAGGTGACCAAAAAAAAATAAAGATTTATGATCTATTATAAGAGAAGGGAAAATTAGACTTTTTTGTAATAAATAAAATATAAGTAGAAGTTTTTTGTCTAGCCTCAGTGGGAGAGGATGAGCCTAATCTGGAAGAGACTTGATGCTCCAGGGTAGGGGGATACCCAGGGAGGCCCCATCCTCTCCGATAAGAAGATGGTAGGAATTCTGGGAGTGTGGTATAGGAAGGGTGAAGCACTTGGAATATAAATAAATAAATAAGTAAATGAATAATACATTCTGATCAGCTGGTAAAACTATACACATAATAGAATAAGTGAAAAAAATAGACAAATATTTTAGTACAATGTAACTTGTGCAAAACTAAACACAAGTGAATAACCCTAATTTTTATAAACTTTTGTTGATATATTTGTCAAATACATCTGGAAAGATATACACCAAAATAGGTGTCGCATTCTTTACATAAATTACTAAAGTTCTGTAGTGTTTGAAATATGTTGATCCCTTAAATATATTTTCAGTTTGATGTTTATAAGATATATTTAAAATGCAAAATATTTTGTAGGCAATGCTGTGCCTCTTAAAATTTTACCAAAAATAATTATAGATATAAAGAAAATAAAACAATAAGATAGGAACAAAGAAAAATAAACTAATATTGTCCTTGTAAATTACTGTATGAGTACCTGGTACTTTCTAGTGAGTAACCTTTTCATCTGTCTTACATCTTGTAGTGCATATCTTAATTCTAAACTTAAGCAGCATATATTTTCTATTCTCTAATCTAAAGTGATTCCTCTTTTATTACATAGTTCATTTATTGGGATGGAATATTTAAGTAGGAGCTAAGAAGTAGAACAAACTATAGATTAATTATTTGACTTAAGGATCCTATTTTGTACATATACAAATAATTCTTTTACATCTGGAATTTATGGCTAAAATTAGACACACGGGTATACTGGATGAAACACTTATGACTTACATAAAGATAGTGTTTTAAAATTCCTAATATTAGGCATGGAATCAAGTGACCCATAACATACAAATAGTTATAAAAGAATTTTGATGTATCATTTTACTTTTATAATCTCATTTTCAAAATGGTTTAAAAGCTTGCAGGAAACAACAGAAGAAACTTATGCCTTCTGCATTATGCAAGGGTGCTCTCTCCTAATGACAGTGTAACTAGGGAGTATAAAAGCAACAATTGTAACGCGATATCACATCTATTTCCTACTTGAAAGAGAAGAAAACTTTTGTTTTCAGCCATTTCTTTGCTATGAATTCAGGAACATGAACACACACACACACACACACACACACACACACACACACAGATTAGTTTCTCTTGGTTTAAAAGCCTGTTGCCAGATTCATAGAGAACCTGAAAACATCACACATTCTGATATAACAATTGGTGCTGTACGGTAAATATCCTTTGCTATCATCTTTAGATAGTTTACGTGATTTAAGAGTAAGTTGCAAACATTTTCTTGGGCTATGATACCATGATTTACTTCAGACCTGTGCCAGGGAAAGTAGCAGCATAGTGGAGATAAAAGTAAATGGATGCTGGCAGGATACATAGGAAGCCAGAAATAAGATGGGGATTCAGTTTACAATTCTCACAATGAAAACAAGATGTGAAATGAAGAAAAGCAGGGTGTGTGATTATTTTAGCCCATACTTTTATGGTTCACGTACTTTGTGTCTTTGAATCTAATTCCTTATTTTATTCCTGTTTCATACTTTGCATCCTTAGGAGTCATAAGAAAAATAAGAATTGAGTGTTACTTATATTGCACTACTTAGGTAAATAAATCTTCATTAACTTAAAGCTATGTACTAAATATTAACCAGATTTTGTCAATGCACTTTCAATTAATCAGTTATGCAAAAATCATATTGTAAAATTATTGAACATCAATTATAAACAAGCTCAGTGAAATTAAAATCAATCGTCTCAACATATTTCAACAACTGTATTGTGTCTTTCTATGAAAGATAAAAAACAAAATTTAACTTGATTCAGAAATAAGACAATGGTAAATGACAAGTGGAATTCAGGGAAATTTCAAAAGAGATTATTTTATTTTAAAGAATTGGCTGCAGAAATTACTTAGCTTGGCATAATATTTTCAGATATCTCTAATCAAATATAATTCATGCCACCTGTGGCTTTTTGATTAAATTATTTATAACAAATGAATGCTATTGCTGCTTGTGAAACTAAAACAAGTCTGTGTATACAGAAAATACAGTTCAGTTATTTTCTTATTTTTTCTAAATATGACCTGAAATACAAATTCATTGGGAAAGCATTAATTAAGCAGAGAGTAAATGAAGTATGCTAATATGCAATGATTCTAAACTACCACAGGGTGGTAGAAGATTCACTTTCCACAACATTTATCTAATTGGCAGAATTAACTGCTTTGCTACGCTTCTCCCGCTTTCAAATCCCTCTTCAAAAACTATTATTGCTCTGTTCATTAAGTGTGAAGAAATCACAGAGGAAAATCATAGTTTAACATAAACTATACTTCAACAAAAGTCACATTGAAATAAAGGACTATATTCATACAGTAGATGTATATTTTGTCCTATTTAAAACTTTTCCTTATTCATTAAAAAGATGTTTTATCTTTAATGATAAATGAAAATAAGACTCACAGAATACATGAAGTTATTGTATATTGTGCTGTCAATATAAAGTCTTTTTAAATATGGCATTATTAACTCACAATTAGGATTTACAGAAATACATAAATTAATAAAGACCTTTTACCTTTTTTTAACCTTAAAAAATTAAAGCAAATATTTAAAAGATTTAGTTTCCACAATTAGACATATATGTAATACAATTTTATGTTACAGTTCAAAAAACACTTGCATTTATAACTTAAAGACATACAAAGATATACAATAATTGTCATGTGTTCAACTTACAAAGTTATAATCAAGTCACTATATATTTCATTTTGGCAAAAAGGAGATTTAAAAATATCTACCTCACATGAATGATTCAGAGGCGATTCATCTGAATACTTTTTCTTTGGAAATAGTTAATATTTTCATTATGCACACCTCTTTCAAAAATACCTTAATAATTCCTTTTGCTTAACAATTAAATTTAGAAACATGAATTACTAGTTTCATTCATATCTCTAGTAATTTTTCAAAATATGTTTTGTTTTATACTGCTTGTGTGTGTGTATAAAGGCACATGTCTGTGTGAGTATGGGTGTGTGTGCCTGAATAAGTTCTTATATGTACCATGTAAGTTCTGGTGCCCAAGACACTTAGCTGTGAGTGCCTGCTAGGAACACTAAGCCACCTCTCCAGCCACATCAGTTTATTTTGTTTGTTACTGTAACCAAGATAGATGTCATCATAATGATAAAGAGTTGGAGCCCAATAAATTCTTATTCTAGAATGAGAAAAAATAAGATCCTGCTTGATCATATAAAATTTATGAAAGAGAAAGAGAGAGAAGTCAAAGTGAAGGTTGAGAGGTGAAGAACACTAGCTACTCTTTCAGAGATCCTGTGTTCAATTCCCAGCAACCACATGGTGGTTTGTGATCATCTATCCTGAGATCTGATACTGTTTTCTGGGGGCTACAGGCATATATATATACAAGCAGAATACTGTATAAATAATAAATAAACTGATCTTTAAAAAATAAAAGAAAGAAAAATTGTAACACAAATTTATTTTGCCAAAATATATTTTATCCAATAAAGGATAAGTGGTGAGTGTGGCTAATTAAACCATCTATTCTACCCTATTGGGTTTTACTGTGTATTTCTAAGACTCCAAGTAAAACATTAAGGCCGGAGAAGTTACATTTCTAGAGTAGCATTGATTTGTAACCCCAAATAAACCAGTACATCCAAAGAAACTAAAAACTCACAGAGCAACATCGATAGCTTGGTGAATATGAAAGCAATACAGTTAGCCATGGTATTTACTGCTTCAGTAAGACAGAGTAATTTAATTTGGGGAAAAAAGAAATCATTCATTTATCTCACAACACTGATTCCATGCTCATTGTTATTGCTTTTAGAAAACAAAATACCTATTTTTATATTATTATATCTACATATTGTAAATGTTTCATTTTCTTCTTTCTTAAATATTTTCCAAACCAAAGTGTCTCTGAAACTAATATAAAATTACTTTGATTGACTTCTGCTGTCATATATCTAATAAAGATATGTCTGTGACTAATGTTCAATAATTATACATACTTATTGCAAAATTATATCAGAACCTATGTTGGGTAGTACATACCTGCAAAAACCAGTATTTATAAGAATATGGAAGCAGGACAGCAAACCTGAAACCATGCTTGTCTACACAGAAAAAAATAACAGAATCATACAAAAAACAAATTTGAACGAGACAAATCTGTAAAGCAGAAGAACAACACAGAAGAGGAATTGAAGAAATTTTAGTGGAAGTAATAAGTTCATTTTGTTTCCCGAAGATCAATGTGTACACATGAAAATTTCATTTTCAAGGCCCGTTTCCTTTGAACATTCACAAAGTACTCAATTAACAAAAGAAATATTAAGTGATATTATCTAGCATGAGAAGTATCTCCAAAGCTCTTTGTTATCGAGCTTTACAAAGCCTTCCTTGTTCATTTGTGAGGTGCCACCGAAAACATGTTAAGGCATTCCCTTTATTAACAAAGAAAATATTTTGGCTATTCTGGAAAGTCAAAATAATATGAACACTTTTGTGAGCTAAACTCAAAACTTTTCATTTATATTAAAACATTGCATAAATAGTAAAAACTATTCTAGGTGAATATGTTACCTTCTTTCATGTGATAATCCACAGTATGAAGCCAGGGTAGTCATGTCCTAGATGCTCCCAGTACTGGTAGCAATTAGCAATTGTTCCCACTTTGAATCCCCATCAGTGGTTCTCTAGCAATAAAAGAAAGGAGTATATATACTAGGCTTAGGCACAGTGCCCTAATAATGAACAATGGGTGCTGGAAAATGAAATACATCAGGATATTAAGATTATCATACCTTGGGGCATCCAGTTTATGTTGCAGTTTTTTGATGTCTTTCTAAATATTAAACATGTTTATGTTTTCCTTTTCTTTCTTCTTTTCCTTCTCACTTTCTTCATATGAGCTTAATATTTTATAGGTGCATCCTATACCAAAAAGTCTAAGTTGGTGAATGAGATATAACGGCTAAAAATCTGAGAAATGCAGTATGTTTTGTCATACAACAGAAGGTATTGAAGAGTTATAAAAATAAACATAATTGTCAGTGAGTGAGGCAGAAGATTGGACATTCAAAAACAAAATGTTATTACCCTCGTAACCATGCATGAAGCAGTTCTGAAGAATCCAGAGATTTGAACGTATTCTGCAAAGATCACTCTGAAGAGCTTTTTATCAGTGTGCATGAAATTGGAAATGAGAGTTTTGAGTCATTTATTTTGCTATAAATATTCACACCAGTGAGGTGGTGGTTATGAAGAACATATCCTACAGTGAGAAGTGGACCTAAGAGAACGAACAAGATACATTTTTGTTTTATCTTATTTTTGTTAGTTCTTTGAGAATTTGATACAATGCATTCAGATCATAGTTAAGTGCTCATTCAACTCTTCACAGACCATTCCCCATTTCCTATCAACTCAAGTGTGCGTCTTCTTTAACAAAATTAAATTAGCATGGTTTGTGCTGCTCATGTACTCTTAGACTTATGGAAGTTATCTTGTAAGAACAGTGGAAGAATCATAAAACTATTGAGTGAATATTCACTTAGTTAAAAAGGCATTCTCCTAGGTTGGTAATGGTGTGCTGCTTAGGTACAGTCCCTAACTAGTTTGTAGTTCAGAAGGAAACACTTCAGGAAGTGACTGTCACTGCTCTAATACAATGCCAGCATACTTTTCCTCGTTGTTTCTCAGGTATGTTTATGAAGGAAGTTTATCTATACCAAGCCAGGCCAGGTGAAGATAGCTGACTTTAGATCTACACAGCTTTTACTAACATTTTCTTTGATAGTACCCGTCTGTCTCCAAAGGTGATCTTATCTTTGGATTCAGAACAGTATAACAGAAAAGTTGACATCGCTTTACTGGGAATTGCCTGTATTTACCTGGCAGAATAAAAGGCTCTTCCTTCAGCATGATTTTTAACAAGGATACACACCCTCTGAATCACATCACCCAGAATGATTTCTCGTTGGTGCTTCAGTACAGGAATGATACATTTCTTTGTGAGATTTGATGATTACTGCTAGAGGAAACTACCATACCCCAGAAAAGACCAATATTACCGGAACCATCAGAGGATGACGTTTGTTCTGCTGGAATGAGCATCACTTAACTTCATTAACTTACAGAGAAAAAGATGCCACGGTGGAACTGGTAAACTACAGTTCTGAAAAATCAAAACATCCTTTTCCACAGGACTCTGAACAAACCTTTGAATGACAAAGGAGGAGGAGGTAGAGGAAGAGGAAGGAGAAGAGGAAAACAGAAACTAGATAATTGACTTCAGCAGTGAAATGTACAGTATATTCTGCACAACTACTCTTTCCCCAGAGCGTTCATGAGCACCTACATCAGGAGTTGCCCTTTAAACATTACGTGACAGTTCGTGGAAGAGAGCATCCCCAAGTGTCTCAAGATTCAGAAGAAACCACACAAAAATCCCATTCCTTCACAGTTCACAAAAGAATCACATGTTTCTAACAGATATGTAGGGTAACAGCAAACCAGGCCTGAGAGACCAGTCAGTTCTGAACCAGACCTTATACTATAGGAATGGAAAATGTTTTGTCCTGATCAGTCTATGTGGTTACACTGCAGATTCATGAGCAGGAGTAGAGCAGATGTCACTATAAGCACCTGTGGTGTTGTGACCAGAAGGAGTTGACTTAATTGGAGACCAAGCCGAAGGCTCAGATAGATGGTCACAACCTCAAACTCCAGAAGGAGACAAAGATGCATGCCAACAACTCATCTATTAAATTGGAGAAGCTGGCTAAGTAGCAAATGGCTAGCATAGCAAAGGAGACAAAATAATTATAGAAGATGACCATCTCCACTAGTAGATCTTGGCTCAGCAGAAGATAGATATGTCATCAGAAGAAACTGTATAATAATTGTAAAGAATATATGTAAGGAAATGAAGGAAGAAGATACCAAGAAAGAGATCCAAGAGCAGGTAGAAATGCATAAAGACAAGCTGCAGCTCAGGCAGTCTGAAGAGGAAGTCCCCCTTTTCACTCAAAGGAAACTGTATTAAGACCAAAACTGCATTTTTTCTACTAACAAAGGAGTGGGAACAATAAATCCAACTGGGGTGTTCGTTATGCTATTGAGAACCTCAGTGGGTTGGGGAATGGCAGCAGGCCCAGTGAGAGTCAGGAATGGGTCAGTTTCATGCATACCCATGGCCTTTTCTGTCACCATACTATCTGACAGAGCCACAAACATCAATATTAGAGTTAAGATGAGATTTTCTAATCAGAAAATACAAAAATACATGGTACATTGTAAGAAACTACTTGCATGATTCCATTTTAAACAATTTCACACACACACACACACACACACACACACACACACACACACACACACACACTATGAAAATCAAAGCAAACCAAAACTCTGTTGATTTACCTTCAGTTTTACTGCCCATGGAAGCCAAGTGGTCATCCCTGAAAACAGAACCTAGATTTCTGTTTCTATAAAATGTTTGGGCATCAGTAATTACACACTGTGATTGAATCAAAATGATTATCTCTCATTCATTGGTAAGATACCAATGAAAATCTTGGTATCAAAAGTTCAATCTGCTATGATTTCTAATTAGAGGTGCATTTCAGAACATAACTAACATAACTGAACTGCTTTTTATAAGAATATATCCAGTTTTCAAGATTTTGGGTAGCCTTTTACTGCTTAAATGAAGCCTGGTAAAATACTCATCATGTGACAATCAATGAATGCCCATAAAGCATGGCTTCTTTCCCCATCTGCTTATTTACAATTTACCAAGATGTGAGGAGGAAGGGGGACAGAAAATATGTATAATTTAATCCCAGCATTCTTTTGCTGTTCTTGTATCATATACTACATACTTATCGAAGTTTCTCCAAGCTCCACTCCACTCCATCCACCACTGCCCCCCCCCAAAAAAAACATTTCCTCTCTAACCAAGATCCACTCCTCCTCATTTTTCTCACTTCGAGAAAGAACAGGTTTCACAGGGATAACGAACAAACATGGAATGACAAGTTAAAGTATAACTAGACCCAAATAACCACGAGTCGAAAATAATCTTTTCATTTGTGCATTTTTCACATACCATGGAGAACCACTTTAAAATATAGGACCTACAAAACATCACTGACAATATGAAGTAAGTTCACATTAACATTTGTAATTAACTAATTGTATTTTTTGTATTATGTGAAAACAATTTTTTAAATGTTTGAGTTAACATGTAAAGCATTTCAGAGAAGAAAGTGAATCCCATGAATAGACCGTCTTCTCTGTAAGAAGAACAAGTAGAGAGAATGTTACATGCTATCATTAATGATGATTTAGAAAATGTTACTAAGTATATAATGTGCATCTATAGTGATGGAAATCTATCTTTAAATGGTTGTGTCTGCTGATAGTTTATTTTAAATTTATTTCTTTTATTTTTAAAATTGCAATATATTTAAATAGTCCCCTCTTTTTCTTTGCTCTAAGACCTTCCTTATATCTTTCCTTAACTTCTTTCAAATTCAGGGTCTCTAGGTTTCAATAATGTAAACAAGAGTTGAACAGGACAACAGTAGACATCCGTAAGCTGACAGAAGAGTCCATGAGGCCTCAAGTCAACACAAAGAGCTACTGGAATTCTGCAACAAAAAGAAATACTTTTCTCCAGAAAAGAGTAAACCAACTAGTTATCCAGTACCAAGTGATCATCCATGAAAACATACATACAAGTCACATTACATAAACTGAATGTATTGTATTAACACACTTAGGAATATGCATGTAATGAAGATCCCTCTTTTGTACATGTTAATCAGGCTACACTCTAAGAAAAATTATGAAACCACATTACTATGGTGATATCACTATATTTTTAAATTTTCTTCCAAAAGACTTTCATATTATACATTTGTAAACAATGAGATTAAAATCATATCTATCATTTGATCTTACACCATAACAATTTTCCCTACATTAAAGATAATTTTCAGAGAATATTTAATAATTAGACACCGATTTGTTTTTTTTACATTATTTGCACAGCTACTGAGGTCACTGTTAGTACTAGATAGAGTAGAAAGCATAACTTATAAATGAAAAAACATGAATATTAGGAAGAAAAATTACCATGTAATAGATATATGATATACATATACAGATATTTATATGTGAAAATAGGTGAAATAAAAATCTGAACAGTTTTAAAACATATGTATTTTTATTTTATGTGTATGACTTTTTCCTTGAATGTCTGAATGTGTTCTGTGTATATATGTGGTTCTCACAGAAGCCTGGGAGGCCATCAGAATTCTAAGAGTTAGATTTAGTGATGACTTTGAGCAACCTCATGAATGTAGGACGCTGAATCTAATTGTTCTGCAAGATCAGCAAATATTGGTGAACTGTTGAAAGTTCTCTACAGTTACTTAATTTATTTTTAAATTAACATTCTTTCCTATCTATATCTTTGCTAATAAATCTGTGACAAATAAAGGCAATCAAGAGAATATCATATAAGGTCAGAGATAATCTGAAATAGCTTGCGTATGTCCCTTATAATTGGAAGGCTGAGAAGCAGCTGTGCCTTCCTAGTATGTGACGCTGAGTGGATAGCCAATGTCTCCAATCAGATATTTTTGAGGAGACTTTCATTTTCCATATATGCTTGTGTTTTGACCTCAAGAAACCTCTGCTTATCCTTGAAAATTGGTACAATTATGTGTACATGTTTTGATTTAGTCACAAACAGGGCAATGCATGCTGAATAAATTGCTCAAACTGAAATCAATTCTCGTACCTCTCTGCAGTATTTTTCTGGGGTGAAGTTGTATGTAGCTAATATCTTTGGTTTCAGTAATTCCAAGTTTCATACAAACTCAATTATCTTTCATATTCCCACAATTCCCATGGGTTTGGAAATGAATCAAGGTTATATTCCCCACGGGTTATCACATAGCTAAGGATGAGTTTAACTGGAAACACTAGCTGTCTGTATACTTTTCTTAAGACTGTGAGATTAAAGTAAACTCACATTTATAGTCATTTGGCCTGAAAATCCCTAAGAAACAAAGAAGTATGCAGGAGACATAGCAGCAGCGATCTGTATTTGTTTGAGAATGTCCTGGTATTATCTGCTGGTCTTTATTTTTTAGTATTTCCTATAGCAGAATAGTATTTTTCCTTGAATAAACAATTAGGAATACATTCTGATATATGTTTCCTCACCACACAGACAGAAAATGAACATAAAATACAAGAAACTCATATATTGTCATCTACATTGATAATTTTTATAGGTCAATTTTTGTTTGTGTCACTTTTAAAATTTTATCTCTAAAATAGTGTGAAATCAAATTATATTTCTTTATAACCACTCCATATTAAAGTCAATAAAAGATATTGTAATTAATATTTCATAGAAATCTTGGATGTGGGGCACCGGGCATGAGGAAATAAAGGAGTAGGAGAGACCCATGTCCCGCCAGAGCTCAGATAGACTGGGCAGGAGAACATGGGAAATTGCCGAGGGACCTCACAGAACAGCCAAGGTACTGGCGTTGGGCATGTTAGGCCTCCTGACCTGTTCTAGGGGGTGGGGAAGGTGCAGGCTCTGCTCCAATTCTCAGGCAGCACAAACTGCTGGGTACCAAGGGAGAGCTGAAGCTGGGGTCCCTGGGCTGCACAGAGGCTAGGGACGACAGGTTCTCAGTCTTGGACATCCCAGATGCCAGATGCCATTGGATGTCACAGAAGAGCTGAGAACAAAGTGGGCAGCTAGATCAGCTCAGGGGTCGAAGAGGAGAAGAGGCAGGAGGAGAAGGCATTGGGCGCTTCCTGTGCAGGCAAGAGTCTGGTCTGGTGGCTGGAGATGTTAGAAGGCCTTCTGTGAGAGATTATACACAGTTCTTTAGGGTTAGGACTAAACCATTGTTCCAGTACTGTGAGTCTAGATGAAAGGAGGTAGTCCATTTAGATATGTTAAGTATTCAGGGCTTGCTGTAGTGGAAGTACTGAGTTCTGATAGTGCCAATTGGCATTGACTTCTATAGTATATGTTATTTTGTTTGTTTCTTGCCATCAGGTTATCCCAGGTGTAAACTGGATTTTCTGCTTAAGTGGATCCTGTCTCTCCAGTGAAACCATGAGCTTGCTTGGGATAGATCTCTTGGGAGTAAAGCTGTCTCTGGGTGTGGGAGGGTGTCTGTAGCAGCACCTCTACCCCAGTCCAAGTTTTGGGAAAGAAGGAAGATCCAAAATATCTAAACTAACAAAATCATACATGATAATGGAAACATAACAGTATATATTCAAGGAAATTCGGAGAATCCTGACAATATATTTTAAGAAGCTGTACTTAACAAATTAGAAAATCTAAAAAAAATGGATAATTTTCTCCATAGGTAATAATTACCCAAGTTAAATCATGATCTATTCCCCTAAAGAGTTAGAAGCCATCATTAAGAGGCTTCTAAATGTGGCCAAGTAATGACAGATCCAACTTGAGACTCATGCCATGAGAAGGAGACCTCCTTTGATGAAGGGTTACAAGAACCAGAGAGGTCAAGGACATCAAAAAAAACTCACAGAAGCAACTAACCTAAGCTTATAGGCCTCACAGAGATGGAACCAACAATCAGAGAGCATGCATGAGTCTACCATAGGCCCTATGCATGCATATATGCTATGATTGTGTAACTTGATCTTGTTGAACTCCTACCAGTAGAAGCAGGAACAGTCTCTGACACTTTGACTGCTTTTGGGACCTACTAGGTTTCCTTATTCATCCTCAATAGTCTTACTGCAATTTGACATTCCATGTTTGATGAATAACCACATGGTGCCTACCATTTTGTAAAGACAAATACAGAATGAGTAGATGGAGGTGGGTGTGAAGAAAAAGGGGCTTGGAGTGAATCAGAGAGCTAACGTGAATTTGGATATGATATATTATTTAATAAAATATAATAATTTAAACAAGTCTCTAGAATGAATAAACAAACAAACAATCACACAAAAAGCCATATTCCAGGTGGGTTTGGTTCGGAATTCTACTAGACATATGATTTAATGGCAATAGTTCTCAATTTATTCCATAAAAAAAAAACAAAAAAAACCAAAATGAATATTGTTCAACTCATTTTATGAGGGCATAGTTACTCAGATACACAAACCATGTGATGACTCAATATAGAAAGAGAATTACAGATCAATTTCCTGAATGAATATAGATGCAATAAAATACTTGCAAACTTAACTTAAGAATGCATCAGTGAGTTCACACACTGTGATCAGATTGGCTCCATTCCAAACCTGCAAATATGGTTAGTATAGGAAAATTAGTAATTATAATACACTACATAAACCAAAAATAAAAAAGTATGTGATCACCTAATTAGATGAAAAAGCCTTTGAAAAATTCAACACCCCTTCATAATAAAATTCCTGGAGAAATAAGGGGTGAAAGGTCATATCTAAACACAATAAAAGTGATTTACAGCTACACCATATCCCACATCAAATTAAATGAAGAGAAATTCAAATAAATTCTATGACAATCAGAAACAAGAAAAGGCTCTCTACTCTTTCCATATTTATGTAATATTGTACTTCAAGCTTTAGCTAACTCAATAAGAACCTAGAAGTAGATCAAGGGGATAAAAATTACCAAAGAAGAAGTTATAGCATCATTATTTGAAAATGATATAAGATAGTATATATAGTGATCCTTGCAATTTCACTAATGAACTTCTATAGCTGATAAAAAAATCTTAGCAATATAGCTTGATACAAGATTAACTCAAAAAATCAGTAACCTGCTCTATATAAATAGCAGATGGATTGACAAAAAATTAGGCAATAACACCCTTCACAATATCCTCAAAAATATAAAGTATCTCTAACCAGGTAAATGAAAGACGTGTTGTCATAAGACCATCAAGTCTTTGAAGAAAGAAGTTAAGGAAGATATCAGAAGATGAAAAGATCTCCTATGCTCATGGATTGATAGGATTAATATAGAAAAAATGGTTTTCTTTACCAAAACAATCTAGAGATTCAGTGTAATCCCAAACAAAATTCAAAAACAATACTTTACAGACTTTCAAAGGACAATTTTCAACTTTATTTGGAAAAACAAAAGCAAGCCCAAGTTATTTAAAACTATCTTGAACAATAAAAGGACTCTAGAGATAATCACTATCCCTCATTTCAAGTTGTACTACATAGATGATATATTAATAAAAGCACATGGTATTTGCATTAAAAAGGCACACTGTCTATGAAATAGAACTGAACACTAAGACATGAATTTACACACCTGTGAACAACTTATTTTTTATAAAGAAGCTATACATACATACTGAAAAAATGGTGTTGGTAAAACTGGGTGATTACACATAAATCCACTCATGTGTATCCCTCTATATAAAACTCAAGTTCAAGTAGAACAAAGAGCTTACCATAAACCCAGACACAGAGAACTTGATAGTAGAGAATATGGGAAATAACCTTGAACATATTGAAACAGGTGACATTTTTCTAAACAGAATACCAATAGTACAGACTTTTAAGTTCGACAGTTAATAAATGGGGCATGACTCTTTAGGACAAAGGAAACCACCATCTGTCCAAAGTGACAGCTTATAGAATGGGAAATAGTTTTAATATCTCTACTCTAATAAAGGTCTAATATCCAAAATACATAATCAAGAAAGTAGATATCAAAAAAGCAACATAATTCAATTAAAAATGGGTACAGGTCTAAACAGAGGTATCTTAATAGAAGAGTATCAAATGGGTGAGAGACATTTAAAGAAATGTTTAACATCCTTAGCAATCAGGAAAATGCAAATCAAAACTACTTTGGTGTACTCAATCTTACACATGTCACAGTGTCTAAGAGCAATATCACAAGTCATGATGGCAAAAATGTGGGGAGAGGGAATAGTCTTCAACTGGTTGTGAAAGTGTAAACTTTTACAGCCACTACAAAAATCAATATGGCTATTCCTCAGAATAATGGCAGTCAATCTACTCAAGACCCAACTATGTTCCACTTGGGCACATACCCAAAGGATGGTCCATCCTAACAAAAGAACAGTTGATCAACTATGATAATTGTGACTTTATTCATAACAGTCAGAAAATAGAAACAACCTAATTATCCATAACCCAAAAAAGAAAAAGAAATATACATAAAGAAATTGTGGTATATTTATGAAATAGAGCATTACTCAGTGGTTAAAAAAAAAGAAAAAGAATCATGAAATTTGCAGAAAAAAAAATCCTGAGTGAGGTCACTCAGACACAGGAAGAAATATATCATAATTATTCACTTTATAAGCAGATATTATCTGATAAATGCATGTTAGTCAAGCTACAATCTAAAGACTCAGAGAGGTTAGATAATGAGGAGTGATCTGGAGGGAGCACATGGTTCTCTCTGGGAAGGGAAAATAGAATATTTGTGGCAGAAATGAGGAAGGATGGGGATTGGATCTGGAATGATCAGGTAGAGTAGAGGGGATGAAGGGAAAAAGTGCCAGGAGAAATAGTGGAAACTGGGATGCATTGTAAGCTGTGTGCAGACCTAGTATAATGGAAGCTTCCTGGAATCTGTGAGAGTGACCCTAGATAGAACTCCTAGCAAGGGAGAATATGGAGTTTGAACTGGCCATCTTTTGTTGCCAGGTAATTTGGTGAGATTGTGTTGCCTTTATTGAATTGTTTGCTCAGGGTTCCTGTGAGGCTCCCTAAACAAGCCAGGCTAATGCTTGGATAGAAGGTCACTCAGTAAAAATTGCCAGCAGGAATCCATTGCTTAGGATAAGTTTTACACAGTTCATTGAACGTAGCTTTTGCCTGAAACAGTCTTCAAGCTTACATTCTGGTCTCTGTGATGTGAGAAGTTAGTCTGAAGGCTATGGAGAAAGAAACCTGAACACCAATCCAGGCATAAAAATTTGGACCTACAATCTCTCCTACCTTTAACATCATTGGAGAATTGATGGCACAGAAATTGTAAGAGTGGTTAACCAATGTTTGTTTTAATGTGAAGCCCATAAAGTACTACACCATGGCTAGGAGCATGAGACTTCGTAGCCCAGAGGCCTAAATCTACCAGAAAACAAACTGATGAAATGATTCTTAATGATCTTCTCCTACGCTCATGTATTGATGTTTTCTCCAGTGGTCAAAAAAAGAGGCTACCTCCAGCAGTAGATGGGAGCAGGTGCAAAGAATAAAAGCAGACATCATGTGAAGAGACAGTCTAAACTAGTGTTCTCTTGTTTGACTCTTGTGTCTTTGAGGCCTGCTCTTTTCTGAAGAGGAAACAGGGAGAATGGGTATCAGAAAGAGGGGAAGTGACAGGTAGCTGAGAGAAATGAAGTCAGAAAGAACAATGCTTGTGACATATTGTATGAGACAAGAATCTGATTTCAAAAATGAGTGAATGAGTAAGTAAAAGTTAAATCTTTCTAAATATTTTCAAGCTATAAATATAAACAATACTTTCATTATAGGTATGTCAACATAGCCTATATATTTTCCTTTTAACTATCCCCAAAAGATTCATAAATATACTTCTAGAAGTTTTATCCTAGTATGTTTATCATTAGCTGATTATAGAAATGTGTAATAGCACTTATCTATGAGTTCTCTCCTGTTAGACACCTGCAACCCTTGCTTTTTGCCAAAATACAAGAATTACAGCAATCCAGCCCTTTCAGGAACTTGACTTAATCCTTGTCATATTGTCCCTCTGCTTAATTCTGGCTAAGTATTAAACTAATACAATAAAATTGCCCTCTTATTAAAGAGGAAGTCAGTGAAAGTTTTGTCTCAATTTTTTTTGAAATTTGACTATTGATTCAAATTACAGTCAAATTAATTTATCAGTTTATCTTTACACCTGCTTACTGAAATATATGTATACCTTTGTTACATTTATTAATTATTATTATATTAATAATTATTATAATATATTATTTTAAGTCCTTTCTTCTGTTTTTAAGCTGTTTTTAATGCAATGTAGTAAATTTTAAAGAAAATATTTATCTTGAATCACAATTAAAACATTAGCTATACTAAAAACATTTGAATCTTGATAAGAGTGCATAACCACAGCTCATGTTGCCCTGATACCTGGAACTCTGAAAGTCTGTGGAAATAAATGAAATGGCTATTCACATAATTCTTGAGAAATGAAAAAGAAACTATTTGTTTTCAGTATGGTGTTGACTCATGTTACCTCAGCTCAAATCCATGCCCTTCTGGAACTTATGGATTTGATCTAATAAAATATAACTTTGACAGATGTCATCACAGTAAGATAGATTATATTTGAGCTACTGTGGATTGTACACAGTGGCCAATGTTCTTATTTGAAAAGAATAATTTGAAAGGATGATGTGATCCAGACACACATTTATGAAACCAAAAGCCAAAGAACACCAAAGAGACCTGAGACGAATGAATCCAGAGAAGAAAGCAAGCCTCTCTCCATTCTCAGAGTTTGAGAGGATATGTGCTGCCGGACACTTTGCTTTCATACTCTATCAGAGCAAAATGTAATGTTTAAAAAGCTTCAGAGTCAGATCACCCAATCAATTATTCACAGCTCAATTGGGCTCACAGAGACTGAAAAGGCAAGCTCCTGGCCTGCATGGGTCTGCACCAGATCCTCTCTACATATACGTGGTGATAACTGTTAGCTTGGGGTTTTGTGGGACTCCTAATAGTGGAAAAAGCATAATCCTGACTCGTTCATCTGCTTTGGAGACTTTTTTTTCTCTTATTGGATAGTCGTGCCTAGTCTCAATATGAAGACTTTTGCCTTTTCTTATTGTATCTTGCTTTCCCTCTTTGGCTGTTGTCTTTGGAAGGTCTGCTCCTTTCTGAATAGGAAATGGAGGAGGGGTTGATTTAGAGGAGGGGAGATGTGAGAATGGATCTAGAAGGAGTGTTTGGGATGTATTTTATTAGAGATTAACCTACTTTCAATAAAAATTAAAAGAAATAAAAGAAGTGCTCATGGGTCAGTGCCCTTATCTTAACATTTCTGTAGTTTACTGTTTGAAAAGAAATTTCAATGTTAAGTTTTTGAAGGAAGGACCCAGAGGAACTAGCAGATACTCATGATATTAGAAAAAGAAAAAAAAATCAGAAGACTTCTTTTACTAGATCCCTGGTAAAATATCAATATAGAGAGAACTCGATTCACGTGGTTATGAATGTCTTGCCATATGCCTGCATCTAGAACTATCTCTCCTACCTTTTTTCTTACTTGTCCTTATGTCTTTGGTCCTTGTTGCATTTTGAGTAGATTTTTGGCAGAGTTATTCATATATAGAACTAGTTTTGTTAATTTACATGTGGTTATTGGGTTTTCCTTGTACTACTTGCTGGAAAAGCTGTCTTTTAGACAACATGCATTTTGGTTATCTTTTTTTTCAAAATTAACAGGGAATCATATTATATGCAATTAGCTCTGAGACCTCTATTTTATTTCAGTTGCTTACTCATCATTTATATTTTCTGGTATCAATAATGTCTTTGTATTTTGGTTCTATACAGTAACTTGAAATAAGTTTTGATAAATCAACATAAGTGTTTTACTCAGGAAATTTTATGATATCTGAGCGGGGTCTTGTGTGCATCCAGGTACATTTTAAGACTTCATTTCCTATTTCTTTTAAGAATATCATAGAAAATTTGATAAAGAATACATTAAATCAGTAGCTTACTTTTGGCTTTGTCAGTTTTTAATTTTAACATTGCACAAGCATGGGAATTTTCCTATTCTTGTGTCTTGCTTAATTTCCTTCTTCACTGTTTAAAGTTCCATTGAAGAGCCTTTACTCTTTCTTTTTACATGTATTGTAAGATATTTTTCCCCTGAGGTAATTGTAAAGAGAAGTCTTCCTTCCCTGAATGTATATCTGTGCACTACGTGCATGCTAGTCATCCCATCATCAATAAACTTGAGTAATCTGAAAACCCAAAAAAAAAAAAAATGTTAAACAGTATGGGTTACAGTGCAAACTGATAACAAAATCAACAAAAGCAAACAAATGTATTGACTCATAGGTGATGCACCTTAAGTAGAAGCCTAAGGCTGTGGAGTCATGAAGTGAAAAAAACAATTATATTATTATTATGAAGAATTAGCACGATTTGACTTAAAACTGGAATCTGAACGTTTTTGTAGAATTTTTATTCCTTGCTAGATTTCAAAACTAATATATATATATATATATATATATATATATTTGAGAATAAAAACTCTTTCCTTTGGTACAAGTAGAGAATGAGCAATCATGATGAAATGCACTGTGGTCTGTCTCTAGTAAAAGCCTTCTCCCCAGAAGAAAAGACCTTAGCAGAATTTTCCACCACTTGGAGTAAGGACGCTTTTTTTTTTCTTCAATTTTTAGCCTGTGGAGAACCACTCTTATCTAAGTAGGAGAAAAATGCTGAGAAACACTTGTGAACATTACATCTCAGGGACTCTGAACACTGAGATTTAATCATAAGATTACAGAATACTTCCTCCCACATGTATCTTACCAACAGAGAAACAAGTCTCAAGTATAATAATAGTGGTTTGCAGGAGAAAAAGCTGCTATTCTCAGAGGTGTACTTAAGGAAACCCAGAATCGATAGGAGAGATTAAAACAAGGACACTAGAGAAAATGTGAAGCCTCTGGCACCCACAGACACAGCAAACTAAACATTCCCAAACTCCAGCCAGATTAATATGGAGCCTGCTACAAAAGCACCGCTTCCCTCAAATTATATTTCTCACTTTCTTCAATTAATTCTAAGATCATGTAAAAATAACACACACATACACCACAAGGAGAGAGAGAAAGTGAGAGAGAGAAAAACATAGATAGAAACAAAGACAGAGGCAGAGAAAGTCATAAAGAAGAAAATAAATCAGAAGCTAGCTTATAAATGACAGGTACAAAACATAGAATACAAATTGTTTGATAAGTTAAAACCCTAATAATGAGTAATTTAATGTATGGAAATAAGTAATGGAGGCCGAGATGGAAACTTCAGAGTAAAATCAAATGAATTGTTATCACCTCCCAGGAAGAATGTTTTATGAGTTTAGCAACAGGCAGAGCCAGCAAATAAAAGTATTGGTACTCTCTGCCAAGAGGCTGAGTGTTTGAAAACCAGATGACAAGGTGAAAGTGTCCAATAAAAGCGCAAATGTGGAAAACATTTAAATTGTCCCAGTTCAGAGTCCTACAAATAAATGCAAATGCTTTAACTGGGGAAAATATGGAGTGGAACTCAATGTTAGATATGACAGAAGCAAACATTACAAGGGAAAATATGGAGTGGAACTCAATGTTAGATGCTATAGGAGCAAACATTACAAGGCTGCACATATAGACAGAGGATTCTTCACAATAATCTGTTTTAAAAACTCCACAAACATAACCATACTTGATACAATTTTCATTTTAATATCTGGAGAGGTCAGATGACATAAAATATATTAAAAAAAATAATAGCCCAAAGAATCAAAATGTGCTGAAAATTGTAGACCAAATATTTGAAGTTTAATGAAACTGAAGTAGCAGAGGTTAAAAGAAAACTGTGCAAATAATTTTTCCCATCAAGATACTTAAAATATTTTTTAGATTTATTGACTTTTATTATGAAGACTCTGAGTGTCTGGCCTGGATATATGTGAGTTATGGGTTTGCTTCCCAGGACGCAGTCATCCAGTTAAGGGGAATCTGACGTACCCAGATCCCAAATAAACAGGAAGTGGATGGAAGGAGAGTGAGACAAATAATTCCAAGGACTGGGTTTAAAAAAATATTGTTTAGAATGGTTTAGTTTGCTTTGGTTTAAAGAAAATTTCAACCTCTCCCCATATATCATGCATAGTTTTGGACATTCATTTTACATTATTTTTTCTTGTTCACCTCTAGCCTACAGATTAGCCAATGTATATTATATTTTTTAAATTGTTAGGTATTTGAGAAAATTCTGAGTGATTCCTAAAATTTAAACCTCATTAGAAAAAACTGAAAGTCCAAATATTAAAGATAGATCCGTATTTTAGTGTTACAATTTTTAACAATTTATATGATAAACCTTAGCCATCATCTGGTTACATCTTAAGAATCTGGTTCAAGATTCAACTCTTGCCCTAGGTAAGACAAATATGAAACAATCACATTTACTTTAACAACTAGATTTTTTGTTTATTTTTATATTTATTATTTTTTACTTGAATACATGCATATGCACCACATGTTTTCTGTAGTATTCAGAAAAGGAATTGGAGTTATAGATGGTTGTACATCACCATTTGCATGCTTGGGAACAAACCACAGTCGGTCCTCCACTAGGGCAAGGCATGCTCTTGACCACTGCACAATCTTTGCAGCTACCTCTTCTCGTAATTTCCTTTTTCGGTGCTGACTTGTTTGACCACAACTGTGGTGTGCCAGTTTTCTTTTAAATGTAATGTTTGGTTTAGCAATGTTTCTGGTATAAATGATAAATAGAATTTTTCAAAATGATGTGCATATATGCATATATTTGGAGGTTCCTATTTCATCAAAGATTTAGTGAATCCAGTCAAGAAGAATTTAATGCTACCCTCAGTACTTTGTAGTTTACATAGTTTCCTTTATCAAAAAAAATTGAATTAGATGGAGGTTACTGAGTATAGCTATAGTAGCTTACAAATTTACGAATATATTCTTTGGAGATAGTTTTATATGTGCTAAATCTATTTAATATTTACTCATCAAACGCCATGGAGAATACTTTATTCTTTTAGTTCTTCTCTAGCAGATATAGATATGATCTTACCTAAGTGGGACTTAAGATCTGGACGTGTAGCTTAGTTGTTTAAAATCCATGCTTAAAATTATGCAAAGTACTGAGTTCAATCTCCAATCCCTGCAAAAAGAAAAAAAAATCCATTCACTGTCTGTATAGTTACAGGAGGAGGAACAGGTGAATTATGTATAAATATCAATTTCTCTAATAAAAACACAGAATGTCCTAGATTAAGAACAAAACAAACACACACACACAAACAAACAAACAAAAAACCTAAGAAGTACAGATTTGGGGTGTTAGCTCAAAGGGAAATATGTTTGTTAGGCAAGCAAAAAGTTCAAGTATCAGGATCCCACTATAGCTGGTTGTTGCATCTTACATCTGTAATCTAGGAGCTAATATAACGAAATGACAGATAGATAGATAGATAGATAGATAGATAGATAGATAGATAGATAGATAGATAGATAGATAGATGCCACACACAATTTGCGTGACAACAGTTTATGAGGCAAAAGCTTCATGGAAGCCAGTCTCCTTGCATGGTCTCCTTGGTATAACCTAACTCAGAGGTAGCACAGATATGTCCTTGTTAACTCACGTGCTAAGTGCCCACCAAGATATGATTTATTAATAGCTAGACAAAATTGGACATTGCTCTCTGACCTTTACCAAGGTTCCAACATCTTAGCCAAACCCTGGCTTGGAATTTTGTAAAGAATGTTACCCATCCAGACTAATTGCCTTCGGCATTGTGGGTAGGGCATTGCAGTTTACAGAATGAGAGACTTATCACAGGGCAAGGTCAAGTAGAATCCTCATTCTCAGTCGTGGACTGCAGCTGAACCACTCCTAGGAATTAGCAAGAAAGAGACTTGTCTCTACTAGCCTAGAAGGTTAGCATAGTGGGCGTTTTACTAAGGATGTGCGGGACCTTGAGTCAAGTGTGTGTGTGAGAGACAGTGTGCAGTCAGTCGAGATTCAAGACTCGATATTCTTTGAGCTTCGAGCCTCTACTCTCCTGGCTGGCACACTCGCAACCCCCCAGTACTCCGGCTGGGCCCATGCGGGCTTGAGCGTGTTTGGAGCCTTGGGGTGCTGCACCAGTCCAGAGGAGATGGCTGCTGTTCTAGACCCAATGTGTTTTAGATGGCCTCAGAGGTATCCTGACCACTGAGCTGCCAGAGTTTTCATTTCTCTTTTGTAATGACTGTAAAAGTCTGATGCCATTTTAGTCAGATCCTGCACTTCCATGTGTCGTCTCTGCCATCATTTCTTCGCCTACACCTTGTCAACCTGATTAGGACCCCGTTTCTCCCGTGAGTTAAGGGAGGCCCAGAATGACCAGAGTGGCAGATAGATAGATAGATAGATAGATAGATAGATAGATAGATAGATAGATAGATAGATAGAAGAAATCCCTTTGGTCTAGTGAGCTTCCTGGGCCAAGGTATACAGTATTGTGAGCAACAACAAAGGGCCCATTCCTTGAACAATGATAGTGAGAAATGACACTCAAAATTATCCCTGAACTTCACATATGCATAGTGGGGTGAGATAGGTTCACAGAACTTCCTAAATATACAAGGCATGTACACAAGACAGAGAAAATTATAGGTGACATTTCAAGAGCAATAATTATTAGCTAATGTGCTATAACATTTTTCACAGTGAATGAAACCAAGATTTTATAAATTAAGAAACATATAATAATTATACCATGATATTTAATCATTTTAGATTTTGTAAGAAAAGTTAATGCCAGTTAGGTCTATCTATTTGCTACTTATAACTATATCAGGAACCTGGAACAGTCAACAATGAATTTGTTACCTGATACAACTATAATAACAACTAATTTCCACTTACAGACATTTTAAATATTAAAATCATACTACATTTTCAAAATGTCTTCTCTGTGATAGATTACTAATAAATACTGATTTTTCTGACCCATGGTTTCTATGAGTAGTCCTAGCTGTCCTGGGAAACTCACTTTGTAGACCAGGTTGGCTTCAGTCTGCCTCTGCTTCCCAAATGCTGGGCTTAAAGGTATGTACCAAATATTTTGCTGAGGAATTTTTAAGTGTTTGTGAACTATCTTAAGATTTTTTAAAAAAATATTAAACATCACTAATGTTTATGATTTGCACGTGAGAATTGACAACCAATGACTATATTTTTAGTTTGCATTTTAGTTTATCATACAGAAGAAATTGAAATTAATCACAAAATGTGTTCTGTTTTATAAAAAGATAAGGAGAGAGGTTATATGTTTGATAGACATGTTTGATAGATGTGTAATCAAGTGTGGGCAGGAGGGTTGTCTCTGTAGGCCTCATGCTGAGGTTCCCCTCCCTATTGATGGATTAGCCACAAGACAGTATAATATAGAATAGAATTTATTCAGGGCATGGAGAGGAGAGTTAAGAGGGTAGTAGAGACAGAAAGGCAGAGAGAGAATAGAGGAGTAGAAGCCAGCCATGAGCACATGGAGAGAGAGGGGGAAGGGAATGAAGAGAGATGGGGGAAGGGGCGAGAAGACAGAGCAGAAGCAAGAAGGCAAGAGCAAGTGCAAGAGAAGGGGGCAAGCAGGCCCTTTTGTAGTGAGTCAGTCACACCTGAATGTTGCCAGGTAACTGTGTGGCAGAGCTTAGACAAAATGCTAACACTTCCCCATTTTGGTTTAATTGTAAAAGAAAATTAATATAAAATTTAACATATATGTAAACCTTGTGCATTTTTTATTCAGTAAAAAAATGTTTTAAATTTAGTTTTGTAATTGTGGCACTCAAAGCAGAGACAAGGTGATTGTCATAAGTTCAAGCCACCTAGGATCTATAATTTTCGCATTAGTAAGATTCTTTCTCTCTGTCTCCCTCTCCCTCTCCCTGTCTCATATATCTATCTGTCTTCCTGTCTGTATATTTCTTCTAAAATCTAACCTGCTCATTTTTTAAAATTATAATTGTGTTTGCTTTCAGAAGCAACCATTTGGTATTGGATAACCAATTGGTATATTCTTCCCTAAAGAAGATAAATCTCCCACTCTTAACATTGTTTAGTTACTTTTAGTAAGTTTTGTAAGATTGAGTCACCCTGACTTTCCTCCATCAATGTTTTCCCATCTCCAGTTGTCCTTGTTCAGTTCACACTTACACAGCAGTGTTGATAAGACTTTATGGGTGTAGCTTCAGATATTACTTGGAGACATGGTATTATTGCAAAGTTCTTAATCCTCTGGCTCTTGTAATTTTTCTGACCCTTCCTCAACAAAAGTCCTGAAACCTTAAGTGTTGTATCTTTAGAAATACATCACTGGGACTGATATTTTGATAGCTACTGTTTTTTTTATAATGATTTCTGACTATTGCAAAACTATGTTTTCTTTATGGAAGATGAAGATTATGCTGATCTGTGAATATCTGATCAAGTATTTAGAATACCATTAGGATTTATACTGATTTGATAAATTGTCAGTTATATGTTTACTTCCTAGTTCTATGACTTCACTAGCCCTAGGCAGTTAATTGGCTAGGCTTTCTATATGAGGCATGATTCATTTCTTATACAACAGGTCTTAATTCCAAGCAGTGAGCTGTTGGTTAATTACTTAAGACAAGTTTCCAGTACTATACATGTAGGGTAATCATGTCAGGATGCTATTGCTCTGTATTGGGATCACAGCTGGGTAGGACTTTTGATTGTTTCCTTTTTAAAGTTTGAATCTCACTTTCTGATACCATGTAACCTAGTTCTCAGGGTAGAAGCAGTCAGGTCAGATTTAGCTCAGAGACCTCTGAGGCCTGTGCCAAACATGAATATTGTCTTCAGCAGTATGGACTTATTTTTCACCTATGAGGACATTCAAATGTAAGATATTCATTTGTGAGTTGCTAATCCCTGCACTTTACTCTTTTTTTTTTTTT